>NC_080840.1:60407860-60755360 GCF_030435755.1 Ochotona princeps
ATTATAGTCAAGTACTTTTGAGACATCTTTCCTATGTAAATTTTTTACATTAGATAATATATGACTTGGAATTGCTGTTTTATGTAACTGTGAAAGTATTTATTGAATTTAAAGCATAAGAAAATTTGTTGAGACTTACTCAGCCATTTTTCTGAACCTGGCTTTACCAAGTTCAATTCATATCACTTAGATACAAGAGAGCAAAATGATTTAAGTCATAAGTTCAATATGTCATACCCTTCTTGACATCACTTTATATTTTAACCATCTCCCAATGGACCGTATAAGATGTATAGTAGTTAGGGAACTAAAATTTATGTATGGAATCTCTTACTGAATTGTCAAATAATTGCTTTCTGAAACAGATTTGATAGGTTAAGCTCAATTTGTAACTATGTGAAAACATATGTTTATACATCCTACAACACACCCAGTTTCCTTCAATGATTATCACCTGTGATTAATAATTTGATAGGGCTAACCTATAATTAAACATATTAAGAATAAATAACTATATTAATACTTTATACCTGAATATTACATCATTCATGAAAAATGTAACCTTTTTCCCTAATGATAAGGAAAGTGGTGACAATCTTAAATGATGCCAATTGATCAGATGGAAAATTTTAAATCAAATTATGCATTCAATTTATCTGTTCCACACAGAATTTTCTAGTGATTACTTGATTAATGTAGTTTACTTACTAAATAATTATAAAACCAGGAGTGATGTACTTTTTGCCTCTAGACTGTTTTGAAAAAAAGAAGTATTTAGAAGAATTGAAGTAACAGTTGAAGTACAGTTATCTCTGTGTGTTTTGTCCGGAATATCTTCTTACAACATTATGAAACAAGAAACATGCTAAAGAGATACTTCCTAGTTTTGTTAAATCACATGAACCCACTGACTTATAAAACAACTGCCAGATACAGCCAAATAAAATAATAGCACTCCAGTTGAAGTCATATATTTTTTTACAAAGGAAAATATTTTGTGTTCACAAATTAGCCATATATTCAATATTTTGCATCACATTTTTAGCTTTAACTAGCTAAAATTGATTAAACTGAAGGAAAAATGAGAACTTCACTTTTCTATTTTGCAAGTGCTTTTTCCATGCAATTGTTGCTCTTTTAATACTGTATCTCTTTAAGAATGTGATGAAGTTGGTTATGTGATTTCCAAGAACTTTTATTGAAGTATGCTGATTTTTATTTCAACAAGTGCACCGTTGATAACCTTATCGAAATTCTGAGCCACAAACCCTGGAGAAAATATTGGAGAAGACTTAAAAGAAGATAAATGGAAGTGAGAACATGCAGTTGACTGTGATGTGGTCACACACACTCTCATTCAAACCATCCAGAAACAAATAATGATTCCAGGTCAAGTTCATGTGTAAGAGGAAGAAATGCATAGTGATTCACATGAAACTAGCAAGGTGTTAATCAGCTTCTAAGCTTCACAGAAGATGAGGTAGTTGTTTATGTTGAAACTAAAAGGGATAGTCGATTCAGAAATATGAAGCATTATTGATGTTTCAAACAAACTGGCTCTTTTTCTTCAGAATTAGGGATATTCAAGTACCATAATTCCTGCACAGAATCCATATTCTATGGCAATATGTATAACAATAGTTTTAACCTTTGTAACAGAGAAATGATTTTTAAACTAAAAACACCCTGAACAAACTCTCCAAAACAATTTAGAATTTCTCTGAGAGTTTTAAGTAAAAACATAGTCTAATATTTTTTTTCCTCTCATGGAATCTTGAATTATTCCAAGTATAATGTAGTTACAACGTAATGGAGTTTTGTCCTTTCTTTCTGGAATAGATACATGCAACGATATTATGCTGATAGATAATTTGACAGATTTCGCTTAAGAATGGTGAAGAAATAATTAATTAAGACAAAAACAAACAAAATTGCTTTTGGTGAAATTCTATCTCAGACTGGGATAGGAAAGTCAACCTATAGATAATTTTATTTTGTCATTCTAACAGAAAAGTGTGGTCTCCACTGTTTCTAAGTTGATGTTTTAATCAAATGTAAATTTTATCATTGGAGTTAGGAAACTCAGAGTGATACTGGGTTGTCTAAAACTCACAATGGCTTCAGAACTACTTGCTGAACTTCTGTCCAGACACAGAACATAAAGAGAGGACAGAAGTAAATTTAAAAGGTATAAATGTCGGCGGCGTAGCCTAGCGGCTAAAGTCCTCGCCTTGAAAGCCCCGGGATCCCATATGGGCGCCAGTTCTAATCCCGGCAGCTCCACTTCCCATCCAGCTCCCTGCTTGTGGCCTGGGAAAGCAGTCGAGGACGGCCCAGAGCACTGGGACACTGCACCTGCGTGGGAGACCTGGCAGAGGTTCCAGGTTCCCTGCTTCGGATCGGCGCGTGCCGGCCCGTTGCGGCTCACTTGGGGAGTGAAACATCGGATGGAAGATCTTCCTCTCTGTCTCTCCTCTTCTCTGTATATCCGGCTTTCCAATAACAATAATAAAAAAAAAAAAGGTATAAATGTCAAATAATTTTAATCACTCTCCTGTTATGTCTCAGGGAACTAAACAAAACAATTAGTACTAGGTCGATAATGAATTATTAAGTCATGTTTTTCACACCATGATCAGACCAGAGTTCTAAGCAAATTGTTTAGATAACAGCAGTCTTATTTTCTTGGTAATATTCTCTTATCCTTTCACTTGCAGTGTTTGTTGTGAAGAGGTTTGGAAATGTTTTAGGCTATCTTTAGTGAGAGCATTACTCAGAGCAGCCTTGGAAAGACATCTGCATTGGATTATTCCAGAAAATGTTTATATTGAATATATGAATGAGTAGTAAAGTTCATCATAGCAGTTTGGCAGCTACTCCAGATGCTATCCAGTTTAGGATTTTAAGATTTCAAATAAGACCTTCCAGGAAGTTGTCAAGGAAATTTTTCTCAGAAGAATTTATTTGGGTAATTTTATTATTCTAGTCACTGCAGCTAAGATCTTCCTGGACTGAGCATAATTTCTTTCAAATTTTGTCACCGTGTGTGACACACACCACACAGTACTTCAAGTGACATGTGAAAATCTATGTGATATCAAAGATGCAGCTTGAGGAGAATTGCACTGTTTGGAACTTACAGTAAAAAAAAAAAGAGACCAAACACTGACTATACAATCTTAACATTAATGTTGTTATTGTAAAATCATGTTCTTTTTAACGTCATCTTATTACTTAGAAGTGTAGTGTATCATTTTAAAATTTTACCTGCTGCATTTTGTTGTACTACTCTATTTAGTGACTATTGTACTAAAGTCTGTAGAAAATTTTCAAGATCAACATATGAGGCACATTTTAAGTGTTTGTAGATAATGCGTATTATGAAAAAATATGTTATGAAAAGATTTCAACTTCTTTCTGCACAAAGATAAACTTGCCTGTGCATTTTATTTTTTTATTAATGTTTTAAGTATTCTCATATATATGTGTATATACGTGTATACACATATATGTATACATGTGTATATAAATTGTATATATTGTATACATGTATGTGTGTGTATATATATATATATGTCTGAATATTTCACAACTTCCAAAAACTATCCAATATTCCCTTTCTTGATTGCATGTTCTGTATGTGGCAGTCTTAACATTATTTGGCTTTCTGATACACTGTGTTAATTTAATATTTTGGTTGTGATTTTATTAGAAACATATCTCCACCTGCATTTATGGAGGAGAAAATGCTAGTGTGCTCTGCATTGCAGTTTAAGGCTACACTTAGACACATTGACCATAACCCTTACCAAGGTTCTCATCTTAGAAAATGAAGCCTGGCGATAGTGGGCTTCAATTTAAAGGGAGTAACTGCTAAAACTGAGAGACCACAATTTGACAAAAACATCTCAATTACTTGGTTCCCGTGTCTAAAGAGCCAAACTCAAGTGGAGAGTTGTGCAATTGCTCCAGTAATTAAGTCCCCAAGAGCTCAAAACACATTTTGCCTAGATAATCCAGGTAATTCCAACTCAAGTGTCCAAGTGCCTCACTTTGAGATTACCCAGTGTACTAGAAATCCAAACTTAAGGAAGAGCTAAATCAGACAACAGTTTTCTTGTCACAAAAGGATTTATCCCAGCGACTCTTTCATTGTCAAGGAAGCCCGCACTCCCCAAGAATGAGGGAAATTCTTTGCTTATTAACTACAAGAATTACTCATACAAGTTGACCAATCTCCTAAAAACAAATGTGGACTTAATGTAACTACAAATCTGATAGCTCTTGGATTAGTGGTCCAGAGCAGGATCTGGGGAGTCGAACACAGCAGCTGCAGTCTGAAAATCTTCACTTAATTGGTGTCTAGTCTTGAAGAATTTCCCTAAGCTCTATGACTGTTTACTCATCTTTAAAAAAAGTTAAAATGTCACTGCACATCTCATATGATTCTTAAGAAAGAACATGAAACAATAACAATATAATGGATTTTCAGAAACTTTGTGGAAATTGAGTAGTATGAAAATATGTGTATATAATATACACATTTTATACATATTTATGCAGAAATGAACTAGTCATTCATTTCCATTTTTCCATTAACTTTTTGAAGTGTATTTGCAAAGCATTTTAAAATAGAAATATGTAAACTGATTGCTTACATATTACAGTAAGCTGATTGCTCTACTTGGCTACAAATGCACCCCAAATGATCACAACCCAAATTAAATTTCTTTCCTATCTAAAATTAGTTGTCAATGAGGACATCATGCATGAAGAGGCAGTTTGGGAAATATTGCTGTTTTCTTTCTTTTTTTCTAAAGATTTTATTTATTTTTATTACAAAGTCAGATATACAGAGAGGAGGAGAGACAGAGAGGAAAATCTTCCATCCGATGTTTCACTCCCCAAGTGACTGCAACAGTCGGTGCTGCACCAATCCGAAGCCGGGAACCAGGAACCTCTTCCAGGTCTCCCACGTGGGTGCAGGGTCCCAGTGCTCTGGGCCATCCTCGACTGCTTTCCCAGGCCACAAGCAGGGAGCTGGATGGGAAGTGGAGCTGCTGGGATGAGAACCAGTGCTCATATGGGATCCCGGGGCATTCAAGGTGAGGACTTTAGCTGCTAGGCCACGCTGTTGGGCCCGATATTGCTGTTTTCATGCTGATTCACATATGAAATTGTGATGAATAAATACTGTCATCCATTCGTTAGAGAAGTATTTAATTAGGTAGGCTATGCACTCTGTATAAGTAACTGTACAAGACACTATACAATTATTAGTAAGAAAGATGGACCCAACTAGAAGAATCTGTTGGCTTGTGGGGAAGATAAATATTTTATTCTTTATGCTAATATCCACAAAGTTTTGAAAGGTATTTCCAGTATAAAATAGTTTCTATCTGTATTTTTGTAAATCTGGATGTGTATCCCATACAAAATTCCTAATTTGTAACTGTGATATTAGCTACTTGAATTTTTGAATTGACAATGAGTTAACAGCATGAAATTCAGAAACTAAATGATCTAAACTGGGATAGATTCTCTAGTCTTAAAAAAAAGTTATCATTTGGAATAGGAACTATTTCATTCAACTTGAAACAATGCTAAGCACTAACTGAGAAACCATAATTGGCCATATCTTTGGGGAGTATGGCTCTCAATTTATTAACTTTAATCTTGGGATGATTCTCCATTTCTGTACAGAAAAATGAAAAAGCAACTGAGATTAAAACATTGGGGGGAAATGTATCTCATCTTAGATGCCATTGACAAACAAAATATTATAAAAGAAATGGTTTTTATCTCTTTTCATTAGCTGCTGTGACCAAAAACAAACAAACAAACAAACAAAAAAACCAACGTAATTCTGTCCTACATGAGTCATGTTTCAGTCCAGGAGGCAAGGAAGCAGTCTTCACCTGAGTGGATTTCAGGAAATATGTAAAGGAGACAAATATATATATTTGATTCCAATGTGATTGATTTCTAATACTTGTGCATGATGATTCCATAGATTCCAAAAGTATATATCTTTGTCTTGATGGTTACACAAAATATATTGAAATATAGATAGGGTTGGTAAACACAAAGATACACATGTATATTTATAGAAATACTTTAACATACTACAATTCTTATTTATGAAATTCAATACCCTTGACATCTACACACATTAACAACATAATTAATTTATTCTGGTTTTTCATTAAAACCAGAGGTAGAAGAACATAAATAGTCCAAGATCTAGTCTTATTCTTAATCTAGTAAAATTGATTTATTTTAATCACAAAATTATAGATTCATAATAATAAGGTAATTCATTACATAATCTTTATTTTAAAGAAAGACAAATTTCCCTAAAATTTACCTACCCTCCCCAACAAATCTCCTTATATAGTAGAATCAGGTTGTGTGAATGATCATCCCATTCAGATCCACTTATTATAAGAATTTTTATGATATGTTTACTGATTGACAGCTATGCTTTCAAAAACTTCACCTATGTTAGCTCACTCAGTCTTGTCAATAGCCCTCTTAGATACCATATAGGTGAGGGTACAGTTGATCATAATGCCCAGTTCACAGTGGCTTCACATGCACATGTTTCTCACTCTTGTGGTGATTAGTACCATCCAGATGATGTTTCTGCATACCATCACTGAATAACACAAGCTTCTTTTGTATTGTGATGTTGCTGACTTCAGTATCTCCACCAACGCCGTTGCGTCATGGGAAGAGGATATGGGTGAAGGGCGTGAATGGTCGTCTTTATTCATATCCACCTACCTTTTTGGTTGAGTTATAGGTCACATTCTCAGTTCACTGTCAACAAGACTCAGAAATGAAAATGCTCAGTAAAAGAAATAAAACATAAATATGATAAGAATAGAATCATTTATTAGTGCTGTATGATATGCCAATCAGCACATGTCAATGTTCTCACTTTTACTTGAAGGTGATAGGATTCATCCAATTTCTGTATTTAGTTCAGAGTTTTTAGGGGATGTTTAGTGTGTTTCTGAATTTGGCTCCTGGTAATGATTTTCAGCTTAATGAGGTAAAGTATTTTCTTCATCATTTTTACATTCCTCTCAAAACATACAAAGATACAGGTCTGCTCTAACAAAAATAATGAATCCCAGGAAGAAAACAGAGAATTGAGTGCATATAATAAACTCTTGTCTAATACATTTTTGCAATCTAGCTGGGCAGACATCATGAACACATCCAACCATTTCAGCAGATGAAATTCCTTGATTAGGCCTTGATTCTACTCTCCTGGAAGACTCCCTGGTTATCTTGCTCCATGACTTCAGGCCTTGGCCTCTAAGAGGCTATTCATTGTTGTCCAGACTGAGTGAAAAGACCACACTTAATCTAGCCTTTGCTGCAGACTGAACCTTAAGGTATCTTTGCAGCACAAAAGCTTTCTCAGTTTTATCCCTTTTGGCTAGTATCCAGAAACAATCCTCTTTTCAAACTCTATAATTCAAGATTCTCTATCTTTGCCTCTTCCATTTTTGCTATCAGACCTAGAGATCTTCTATGGTAATTGTTACTTTGAAACACCTTAGAAAACAGCCAAATGATTAAATAACATATTAAATGTTTTAGGCACCTTCCATAAAGATGCCTCTGGAGTCTCAGAAGGACCCTGTCTCATTATGTTATGATTGTCCCTCATGGATGATCTTATTTCTGGCCCCCATGTCACTTTCCAATCTAGCTGTTGTCACTGCCTTTTAGTTTTGGATGTTTGCTGTGGCAGGCCCTGTAATGAAATATCCACTAGCAATTTCTGTTTAGGCAAGATAAACAGTTATAACTTAACAATGTAGTTAAATTTTACCAATATTCAAACCTTTGACATGGCTCTATAAAATCCATCTCTTGTTCTTGTCACAGTTTAATGATGATTAAATAGTCCTCCAAGTAGAGATTTATGTGGGGAGCAGGGTGCTGAAGCTACTCCCCAGAATAGGAAAGCAGGAAAAGGAGGGGCCGTTGCAGGATGGCGGCTGGCCCAGGGCCAGGAGGCGGAGTTGGTCTCGCCAGCAGGTAAATAGGAAGTCACAGGGATAGGCTAATGCCTATTGGCCTATCACGTAAGCGCCAAGTGGACCCACAGGGAGAAGGGATTGGTGGAGAGTGATATAAAAGTAGCCAGTAAAGATAGGCGGGGGACGGATGAAGGATGGACTAAGACGACAACAACAGACAGACAGACTAGGATGACAGGGGATGACAGACAGACGGATGGATGGCAGACGAAGAAAGACGGAACGACGGAGAAGAAGGAAAGGCGGGAGGAAAGGTGCTGGAGAGAAAATGGAAAAGAGGGATACAGACAGAAGCAGTAAAAGCAGTATGGAGAGACAGGGACAAGAACGGAGAAATGCAGCAGAAAGTACAGGAAGAAATATGGGATGAAGGGTGGCTGAAAGAGGGCTGGAGAAGCGGCAGAGGAAAGCTTAGACCAAGGGGGACAAGAGCAGCAGAGATAAGGATTTAAACGCAGCCACTTTTGGCAGTGAAGGGTATGGTTGTGGTTTTGACTTTTCCCAGACCTTCAAGAGTGTTCCTCGTTGTTTTAGTGTCGCTGCTGGGTGGTGGTGACAGAATTAGTCACTATGGCTCATTTTTATGTTACCTTAAACTCCAACACATATCATTTCAAGGATTCTTGAAATAGAATGAGCCAACTGGAGATTTATGTAAGTGAAATTTCTTTGATCTAGATTTTGAAATGGTTCATGTTGCTTCATCTCTCATTCTTTTGCCAGAAACCAGTCATAAAGCCATATGTAAGCTGTTTTCAGAAGTTGGATATTTAGTATCTAGTCAATGCCTTATATAATTCAAATGAAAAAAGTGAATCATTGGTGGTTTAACTTTATCCAATCACATAGTACTTTAAAGAATAATTGTTGAGCCAGGAAATAATCTAACTCTAGATTCAAATTTTAATTACTTAGAAATGTATTTGGAAAAGGCTAATTCAGAGAAAGACATTATCAATTATCAAAAGTGAAGACGCGTTTTAAGTATGGAACATTAAGAAAATTAAACAAGGGCCTGGCACAATGGCCCAGCAGGTAAAGTCCTTGCCTCGAATGCACCAGAATCACATGTGAGCACCAGTTCTCATCCCAGCAGCTCCACTTCCCATCCAGCTCCCTGCTTGTGGCCTGGGAAAGCAGTCGAGGACGGCCCAAAGCCTTGGGACCCTGCACCTGTGTGAGAGACCTGGAAGAAGTTCCTGGCTCCTGGCTCAGATTGGTGCAACACAGGCCGTTGAGGTCACTTGGGGAGTGAATCATCTTTCCCTCTGTCTCCTCCTCTCTGCATACCTGCCTTTGCAATAAAAATAAGCAAAGCTTTTTTTGAAAAAGGAATAAAATGAAACAAAATCATAGTAGTCTACTAGGTGCAGATTGGGGTCTCCAGAATCACTGGGCGTTTAGTGTTCATACAATACAAAGGTGACTTTAGGGCTCTACAAAGTAAAAGAAACTGGGTACATCATCCCATTGATATTCTGGAAATCCCTTCCTGTAATCTCTTTTGTTACAAGTATTCCAAGGGAAACCTTTGATTCTCACCTAGTGAAAAAAAAAGGAGTAAACTTGGCAAGGAAAAGTATACTTTGTTGGGAAGTAAAATAAAGTCCATAGTTCTATCACACTTGAGTGTTGGAAGTCAAAATTAAAACCTATCTGCATAGTGGGGAAACCCAACATTAAAAATTAAAGTAGGGCTTTTTCCAAAGATTCCAATTGTCAAAATCACAATATGAAAATATTTCTGCAATTTGGGTTACAAAATGGAAAACAAGGATTTTTTTTAAAAGATGAGAGAATAAAAATAAAGATTTTATACACGTGAATAGTATTAATATAAGAAAATCAATACAGTTTGAGATTTTAGGAAAATAAAGAACGATATTCATAAAGAAAATGATATAAGCAAAAAGAGTAGAAATTTAAATTCTCATAATATGTCATCTAAAATAAACAGTCAAAATTATAAGTTTACTGAAAGTGGGAAATATTGTTCAAAGCTCATTTTGTAGACTAAATGGCACAGACTATTAAATGAAGATTTAGTGACCTAGAAGATAAGCATGCGAAAATGGTTTAGAATGGAAAACAGATTCACAGATATGAATGATGTAACAGTCTGAAACAAATGGATCAAAAAATAGTAAAACCTTGTAATGTTTAAGGAAGAAAACAGAGACAATGCTAAGGGGCAATAATTGAAGAGAGTTTTCCATAAATTTCCTCAGGATTTTCCATAAATTGTATATAATTAGATATGCATATTTAATGCCAACATTTTGCTACAGTAAATAAGAAATTGTAAATAAATGGAAACATATACCATTCCTAGATGAAACAATTTCAGTGATTAAATATAATGACCTTCAAGTTGACCAAAAATTTAAGGAAAATACAAGCAAAATCACCATGTTTCTTTTTCTATGAAAGAGTCAAAAATGATTCTCAGACTCATATAGAAATCCAAAGGAGCTCGTGTTGTTTTGGAGAGAAATTTTATTCAGTTGAGTCCAACCTTTTGAGTCAACTAAGTTTCATTGACTTTCTAAGCATGGTAAACTCAGTAGTGGCGATTATCATTTTATTTTTTTTTTTTTTGTTTTTTTACTTTCACTAGAACACACATTTTTTTTTTTTTTTTTTTTTTGTTTTTGTTTTTTTTTTTTTTTTTTTTTTTGTTTTTTTTTTTTTTTAATTATTTATTATTTAACTTCAGTAATTACATTGTATTATGTGACACAGTTACATAGATACTTGGGTTCTCCCCACCCCTCCCCAAACCCTCCCACCATGGTGGATTCCTCCACCTTATTGCATAACCACAGCTCAAGTTCAGTTGAGATTTCCCCATTGCAAGCGTATACCAAACATAGAGTCCAGCATCTTATTGTCCCGTCAAGTTCAACGGTTTCTTAGGTATACCCTCTCTGGTCTGATGACAGAGCCAGCAGAGTATCATCCCAGTCAATTGAAAGCTCCAACATACCATCAGCAAAAATTTACATCATTATGGAATTAATTGACATAGTAATGAGTAACCAATATGTTAAAAGTAAATGCGGGTTCCCAGCCACCTTCTGTGACCACCTCACCTATACTTCAATTTTAGTTTATACACAACATATAACATTCAAAACATAACATGTTATACATAACATCATATCATCTTAAATTAAGGCAAACATGTGGTATTTAACCTTTTATTTTAACAACAGAATCTCAAGGAAACTGTCAATTTCATTCAATGTGCACACACTATACAAACACACAACACACACACATACATACTACCTCCACAGTTTGTGAGCTGACTGCATTACAAAATAAAAACAGATAAACATGCTGTAAAGCAAGAATTGTACAGAATCATTATTGTGACATAGCAAGATAGGCTGCTGCCTGTTGTACCGGCACCA
The DNA here is from genome assembly GCF_030435755.1 of Ochotona princeps. Lineage (NCBI taxonomy): Eukaryota > Metazoa > Chordata > Mammalia > Lagomorpha > Ochotonidae > Ochotona > Ochotona princeps. The sequence goes on from NC_080840.1 coordinate 60,419,337, forward strand.
AAATCGGACACCCATTCCGGGTCATTCCGATCAAGCTGCCTTCTAGAGTTCCTGTGACTGCAGAGAAAGGGGTCAGTCCCAGTGGTTGGTAAGAGATCAGGAAGGGGTTCCTATTTCCTTTCTTCTGGTTAAGCCAGCCCTGCCATTCTGCTATTTGGTCATTTGGGGGTGAACCAGTGGATGGACACTACTCTCTCTCTCTCTCTCTCTCTCTCTCTCTCTCTCAGATCATTGCCTTCTACAGACAAACAAATAACTTAATAAATTCTTGAGATACTAAAAGAAAAAAATGGCTACCATCTATAGGAAATATCTAAAACAATCAAATTATTGGATCTCAACAACTTCAAAAGATAGAACTTTTAGGACCCTGCATGATAGCATAATGGTTAAGGTCCTAGCATTGAAAGCATCAGAATCCCATATGGGTGCCAGTTCTAATCCCAACAGCTCCATTTCCCATCCAGCTCCCTGCCTGTGGCCTGGAAAAGCAGTTGAGGACAGCCCAAAGAGTTGGGACCCTGCTCCCACATGGGAGACCCTAAAGAAGTTCCTGGCTCCTGGCTTCGGATCGGCACAGTGCCGACCGTTGGGTCCACTTGGGGATTGAATTATCGGATGGAAGATCTTTCTCTCTCTCTTCTCTGTACATCTGACTTTCCAATAAAAATAAGTAAATCTTTTTTTAAAAAGATAGAACATTTATTCATATTTTGTTATGTGTTGCTTCTCGTATAAGATCACAAGAAAATTACGTAATTATATAGTTTTTTAAATCTCAATTCTGCTTATTTGTAAGAATGACTATTAAAATGGGTTAATATAGGTCTAAAGATTTGATTCAAAGATAATGTTCTCTAGTGTTATGCTGGAAAAATATTTGTAATTATTAACTCCACAGAGTCGGCGTAAGTTAAGCTGCTTGAACCCATACATATCCTTAGCTTCAAATTTACTTAATTATACAAATGATTTTTAAAATGCCTTTCTTGACAAGAGTAATTTAATTACCTATTCCCTCAATTATGAAATCCTTCTATGGAGAATTACTATTGAACATGCTTCTACTTAGTCATCTGATTTATATTGTATTAACACAAATACTGGAAAGGCCCATGACTGTTCATAACACTGTCCAGCCATGTTTGTCCAGTCTGATGCAAACTACAAATGCAGTTTCAATATTTTCATGCCTTTATATCTCAATGTGACTAACGTGGTTCACCATCTCTGTCATACTATAAGACTATCTTCTCTTGGTGTTTTGACAAATACTGTTGTTTGTCTCTTCTCCCTTGGCTAGACACCTATTTTTTTTTTAAAGTTTTATTTATTTTTATTGGAAAGGCAGATATAAAGAGAGGGAGATAAAGAAAGATCTTCCATTCACCTGCTCACTCCCCAAGTAGTTGCAATGGCAGGGACTAAGCCAATCCAAAGCCCAAAGCTTTTTCTGATGTCCGGGGTACCGGATCCCAAGACTTGGGGCTATCCTCTACTGTCTTTCCAGGTCAGAAGCAAAGAGCTGGATGGGAAGCAAAAGAACCGAACATGAACTGACACCCATGTGGGATGCCAAAGCATGTAAAGCAGGACTTTAGCCACTAGGGCATTACGCTGGACCCCATACATTTTCTACTTGTATCTCATTTCCTTCTTTCTTGCCTTTCCATGAGACTATTTCTCAAATTTGTTGGTACATCTGCTCTTTTACAATGGGTTCTGTCCCTAAAAAATAACACACACTTTTGACCCTCCGTAGTCTGAATCTGTTTTAGTTGATATATATATATACATGATCAATATACATATATATATATACATATATATGATCAATCCCATGTAAAACTAAATAAATTGCAATTTTGAAATATTCTCGCACCTCTGATGAAAATCCAATGTATTATACACAACCCTCTCCTGATTTTGTGCCATCTGAGTATCAGTGAATGGCTCTTCAATCCATGGACTTTTCATCTATAAATCAAAAACCTTGGAAACATTATTAATATTCCCTCTTCATTGTCTGTATTGTGACATTTATTGGTTAAAGGTTTTTCTCTTGAAAGATCATGAGACTAAAAATAGGTTTTTTTAAAAGATTTATTTATTTTTTATTGCAAAGGCAGATATACAAAGCGGAGGAGAGAAAGAGAGAAAGATCTTCTATCCAATGATTCACTCCCCAAGTGACCTCAACGGCCGGTGTTGAGCCAATCTGTAACCAGGAACCAGGAACTCCCTCCAGGTCTTCCACGTGGGAGCAGGGTCCCAAGGCTTTGGGCTGTCCTCAACTGCTTTCCCAGGCCACAGGCAGGGAGCTGGATGGGAAGTGGAGATGCCAGGATTAGAACCGGCACCCATATGGGATTCTGGTGCGTTCAAGGCAAGGACTTCAGCTGCTAGGCCACTGTGCCAGGCCCTAAAATAGTTTTGATAAAGTATACCAAAGTCAGGATAGAAAAATGAGATATTATAGGAGGAATGGCTGTGTACTGGAAGTTGGCTTAATCTAGATAATAATTCTTTCTTGCTTATTTTCCAATTTTTTTTATCTGTTCATAACAAAGGGTAGTCAGAATACAACAGATGTGTCTCTGAAAGAAATATCTTTCTAACAACATTTAGTTGTTTGTTTTTTTTTTCTGTAGATGTGGCATAGTCCTTTTGGGGATGAACCTTTGAAAAGGAACATTGTTTCTTTCAATGCCAATGGATAGGTCTGCTTTGAATCATCATTCATTATCAAAAATACATTTGGACATTAGTGTTCGGAATACTCTTCTGACTTTAGTTTCTCCCCAAACAGGGTAGGTATACCAGCTCTGGGAACAAATTAAAAGGTTTTTAGCTTGTTTGTGTTCTTTTCCAGAGAACAGGCTGCTGAACAAGATACATTTTCTATTCTTCTAAACTACAGGATAATGCAACTGGAGTAACTATCCTGGTACACTTAGAATTAGGTAGGGAAGCCGTATTGCTGCCTTAAGAGATTTTTAATTATATAGTTTATTTTCAGTAATTGCTCTATTTTATACTGCACTTACTTTTGTAAGTGCACTTTATATATGTGGCAACTGTTGTTCCTTTAATTATAAGGTTAAGTATCACGTAATTACAGGGTAAATACACAGTTATTTCTGTCCTGTGTGCCAGTGTGTAGGTAAACTTGGTATGTGTACAAAGGAACCAAATGGTGCTTAGTAGTCTTCCTTGTAAATAGGTTTAGAGGAAAAATTATATCATATATAGTTGATTTTTTTCCTTTCAAATCATTCCCATGTGCTAGTCAAATGAAACTTTTTTGAAACAAGCTATGCCTTATTAAAAATTAGCACCATATGCCACTTCTGTATTGTCAGAAAATCTTGCTTTCATAAATTTCAAGGAAAACATCTATCACACTCTTTCAAGTGTCCCAACTTTGACTTTTGTCTTTTGCTATTGCTACCAACTCATAGTTTCTAACACAAATATGTGAAAAGTATAAAAAATTGAGCCTACACAAATACTAACATTCATAAACATTAAAAATTAAAATGATGCTCACATTTATCTTAGATTTCTCTATTATAATTATTAAATACTTTAATTTTTCATAAATTTGCCCTTTCATTTACTTTTGTATTTATCCTAATCTGAAAGATTTTTTAAAAAGTTATAATTTTAGTATATGTGCTGCTGAAGTGAGCACTAAAAGGTGCATTTTTGGAATTAATAATGCCTAATAACCAAATATGTATCATCTGCTAATCAATTCATTCTATGAAAATGTATTGAATGTGCATTATGTTCCAGGAGCAAAGCACATTGAATTATATATGCTTATTATATAGTGTGAAAGGTATACTGATACATACATAACTAATCTGTGCCACAAGTTTCCAAATACTACTTTACAGTAAACCCAGAATTACCACACAGGTTATAATGAAGGGTTGATTATAAGGGATCCTTCATATAAGCAGATAGATTTTCAAAGACATTTTGTATTTGTCTATACTCATAAATCACAGCAGTGACTACTAACTTTGTAATTTGATAGATTTTTTAAATTTTTAACCAGATAAAATATTGACAAAATGTTATAAACCAAATCATAGTAGCTTATTGTCTACTGATTATTTGATGGCAATAAGAATTAAGCATGAGGGCCTGGTGTAGTAACCTAGCAGCTAAAGTCCTTGCCTTGAATGCACTGGGATCCCATATGGGGCATGGGTTCTAATCCCAGTGGCCCCAGTTTCCATTCAGCTCTCTGGTTGTGGTCTGGAAAAGCAGTTGAAGATGGCCCAAAGCTTTGGGACCCTGCACCTGTGTGGGAGACCTGGAAGATGCTCCTGGCTCCTGGCTTTGGATTGGTTTAGCTCCAGCTGTTGTGATTGCTTGGGGAGTGAATCAAAAAGATGGAAGATCTTTCTTTCTGTTTCTTTTCCTCTCTGCATATCTGACATTCCAATAAAAAATAATTAGTTAAAAAGAGTTACATATTTGATATTCTCTTGAATAGACTACTGCACCACAGATAGAGAATGAATTTATAAGACTGGTAAACAATGGATGCAATTAAGTGGAAAAATTGGTGACTGAGGGAACTTCCTGTTCCTGAACAGGAACAGGATATATATGTGTAGCTTTCACATGAAAGCTGAGGGACGATCAGTATGGCCCTGAGAACAAACACAGACTAGGTGTGTGTGTTCTTAGCCAGGTGTGGTTCAGATTCTTTTCACTAATGAGAAGGAACTCAAGGAAGAGGTGTAAAAAAAGTTACACAAATATTTGTATTTCTTTACGTAACCATTTCAAAAAATATTACATTGATGCATACCCTAACTACAGTTTACATAAAGGAAATTAATACATGTAGGGAGAAAAAAGATGGCAGAATAGGGTAAGGACTTTTTTTTAAAGATTTATTCATTTGTATTGTAAAGTCCAATACACAGAGAGGTGGAGAACCAGAGAGGAAGAGCTTCCATCTTCTGATTCTCTCTCCAAATGACTGCAGTGGATGGAGTTGTACCAATCCAAAGCCAGGAGCTTTGGAGCTTTTTCCATGTGTCCCACATGGGTACAGGGTACCAAGGCTGCCTTCCCAGGCCACAGCAAGGAGCAGGATGTGAAGTGGGGTTGCTGGGACAGGAACCAGTGCCCATATGGAATCCCAATGCATGCAAGGCTAGGACTTCAGCCACTCTGTTATTGTGTCGATCCTGGGTAAGGACAGTTTTAAACAGATACAGAATCATCAACTAGGATGAAGCAGAGAGGCCCCATTGCCAGAAAACAGGAGAGGATAGGCTGATGGCAGAGGGATACCTGGAGACCCATGCACATGGGAAAGCAGCAGAGAAAGCAAAATGGTGTTGCAATGACTAGATACTCCAGGGGTGATCAGTGATAAATGATTGGAGCTCCCCCAGTGGCCAGGTACAAGAAGAGTTCACCAGGCGCTCAGAAATATCCCAGGCATACACCTGCCCATCCTGTTAATTTGGTTGATTTGATCACAACCTTTGTTCATACCCGCAGTGTTAGGATACAATTAAGTAGCAGAGTGATGGGCTTATTACTGCTTATGCAGGATTATGTGATTGTAAAAATATAGGGGAAATCAATGGTGGGATTGGGGGGATTTGTGGAGGGATGAAGAGAAATCCCAGAGCCAATGGATCTTTATCATAGAATAATAAAATAAAATAAAATAAAATAAAATAAAATAAAATAAAATAAAATAAAATAAAATAAAATAAAATACAGTTTTATAATATTTGTCATTTAAAATGGGATGGGGGACAGACTGATCTTCTGCTACACATACTGGCAAACCAGGGTAGGGGGCGGGCCTGGTGGGGGTCATTGTGGGTCGCCCCGACTAGGCTGCAGCTCCCACTGGTTTGTGTGAGGGCCGAGTACGTGCTGGGCAGAACCAGACTGGACTGCAACACCCATTGGTTCCAGTGCAACTCGGGACTGAAAACAGAACCAACCCAGCAATTGCAACCACCAGCTGATCGTGGTGATGGACTGTGCAGGGCCCTGTGCTTGCTAGAGCATACAAGAAACTAGTCTGGGAATACCTCAAAGTTTCTTTGGAGATCTCCCTAATCGAACTGCTGGACTCAGAACTCTAATCAAGAAAAGACAGAAGACAGAACAGATCAATCATTCATCTCAGCTATATGTTGGCAGCGATATATGGGGCAAACGGAGACTTTATGATGGACCATATCAATCAGTGGACGACCTCATCGAGCGAAACTGGCAGCGATTCATAACCGGAGAACTATTAACACCACTCGAGCACATATCTCAGAGCATGCCCCACATCCGGGACTCGGGGTGGGCGGGAAACCGGGTGGGGCTTCCCCCTCAATATCCCCCTTTACCTCAGATACAAGATGGAAACAATGTGGACATAATAGTATTACCTACTTCCCTATCCCCCTGAACCTTTTTTTTTTCTTTTCTTTTTCTTTCTTTAACTGTAATTAACTATGTAAAGATTGTCAACAACACAATAAAATAGATTATAAAAAAAAATATTCGTCATTTATTTACTAGCATCTGGTTAATTTTTCTCTCAAGTCACAAGCATATTTAATATAGTTTGGAAAATACTTTATAGCCCATGCTTAAATACATTTTTATGAATACAAACATATAGACATACGACACTACTAATAGACATTCTGTTTAATAATCAATGTCTGGGGCATGGAGTGATGGATCATGTTGGCTGCGGTTCATGTCCCAGCTGTTCTGCTTCCCATCCAGTTCCCTGCTTGTGTCCTGGGAAAGCAAGGAAGGATGGATCTAAGCCTTGGGACCCCAGACTCACATCGGAGACCCAAAATAAGTTCCTGGCTTCTATTCAGCTGTTGAGGCCTTGGGGAGTGAACCAGAGGAGGAAAGATCTTTCTCTCTCTGTCTCTTCTTGTCTTTGTAAATCTTCTTTTCTTTTCTGATAAAAATAAATAAATCTTAAAAAATAATAATGAATTAAAATACCTACACAATTTTTGGTTGCTTTTGTATTTCTCCAAGAGACTCCACTAAATTATGCAATCACAATAACTTACAATTTTTCTTTTTTTTAAAAGATTTATTTTTTATTTTATTACAAAGTCAGATACACAGAGAGGAGAGACAGAGAGGAAAATCCTCCGCCCGATGATTCACTACCCAAGTGAGCTGCAACAGCCGGTGCGCGCCGATCCGATGCCGGGAACCAGGAACCTCTTCCAGGTCTCCCACACGGGTGCAGTGTCCCAATGCATTGGGCCGTCCTCGACTGCTTTCCCAGGCCACAAGCAGGGAGCTGGATGGGAAGTGGAGCTGCCGGGATTAGAACCGGCGGCCATATGGGATCCCAGGGGACTCAAGGCGAGGACCTTAGCGGCTAGGCCACGCCACCGGGTCCAACTTACAATTTTTCAATACTGACAAAGCAGTATGTTAGGCTGTATCCTAGGCCTTAGATCAAATTCTTCCCATTTTACTTTCATAACTGTAGTCTCACCTTATTGTTGGTTTCCTACTTGTGCTAGTTACTACAGTGCTTAATTTTAAGAACAATTGATAACCATACATCATGCATGATAGGGAGGGCATCTAAACATTTGACACAATGTTTCCTTAGTAAATTTTGTGTTTATGAATTCTGTGATTCTGAATGCTTAAACATTGTTTAGAGAAATTCGTAGATGAGAGGTTTCTTTAGGCAGTTGCCAACACTATCTAGATGTCTTTCATATGATTTTAGTGTTATCAACATTTGCTCCTCATAATAACATTGATGTGAAAAGTAATTCTGAATGATATACTAATATCGTATTTTATTTAATGCTCACATTATTCCATATGAAACCTCATATTTACTTATTTTCTGAGAACATAAACTTATGTAAAGATTTTTTGGAAGATAAAATTAACAATGATACTTAGAATTGAGAAACATAATTTTCAGGACTTTTTTCCCACTTCTGAACCCAAGGGTTTCACCTCGTTCTTTCCAAATATTTTAGTTCTGTTTACATTTGGGAACATATTCTGATAAGAAGCTTTTTTGTCTTCAGCACCTTACTTTAATTCGTTAGCATCTTCTCTAACAAAGAGCTGGTGTTGCCAGCCTAGGGTCATTTATATAACCATATCAGTCAAGAGCATGCAGTAAATGGATTTGGAGCATATCAGAGAGCATCAATCAACTGAAGACATGTCATGTTGATAATAAACACTGAAAACTGGGAATCCTAAGTCCGCAAACCCAGAGGGTGTCTTGTTTTTCATTTGGACATCGTGGTTGCTTTGTCTTTTTCATCTGGATTTCTGATGGAATAGGCAAACATGATCTTAGTTACTGTAATGTTGTATGAAGCTCATAACTGACAGATACTCTCATTGTGTAAATATGTTCCCATGGGTAACCACAGATCCTTAAAAAAAATCTGTAGATATTTCTGCTATGACAACTTGACTGAATTTGCGCATTTCACCACTTTATGGCTGCATCTGTAGAAAAGATTTTGTAAAAACAGTACCTGATACTGATAGCTTACTTCTCCTCCAATTTTCTGTAGACATAATCATATCCTTGTCCGTAATACTCTGCCAAGCAATAATCAGATTTTCCTGAAACACCAAAATCTCTTGGGCTGTACAGAAAGATCAGAGTGCCTTTCATTTGTCCACAAACCCCAGCAAGTTTAGAACGTATGCAATTTCATTTGCTATTTGCCGGAAGCTGGTAAATAACAAATTAAAGAAAAACTAGTTCATGCCATCAAATAATTTACTTTGTGAGTGAATACTACAAGTCTGTATGTCCAGCACCAAAGACAATGGCTGCTTCTTTGTCTCCTCTCATTATATATTGAATAAATCAATATACCATTTGAAAATAATTATTTGCAAATATATCAGGGACAAGAACACATGTAAAAAGAAAACAAAAAAGCACTTGTAAAAGAACAAATACCATTTCACTGACAATGTAATCGGGGCACAGACATTTGGAATAGCTTGCTTCTGGCAGAGAACTAAAAAGAGCCATAGCTGATGTAGAACGTCTTTCACTTCAGCTTCATGTTTTGTGTCTCTACATAGTTGTATCATGGTCTGGAAAAGCAATGAGGAGGATCTGGGTGCAGGATTTATTGAAGCCAGCTTGTGAAGATCAATGTCATTGGGTTTACCAGTCACTTGAAGTGTTTGTAAGAATTATCTAGTGAGCAGTTCTAACTCAGCCCTGCTCGTCCATGCCTTTTTATTTATTCTATTTGTTGTGTACTGTTTAGTGAACAGTTCTTTGCAATTGTGATGGCTGTGGCTTATCCATTATAATTTGGTCCAAACTTCATGTGCTTGGAACCACAATCATTAATACAACAGTATTGGGAGATACAAATTTTAAAGTGACTGTCCGTTGTAATGACTCCTCTCTCATGTGTAAATAAATGGCATTCAGAGAGTGAGTTGGCTCTGTTTTCATGCTCTTGATAAGTGAGGATACAGTGTTTGTCTTCCTTTACTGTTCAACTTTCTTTCCTGTGAGAACAGTACAGGAGAATGGCAACATCAGATGCCACCTCCTTGGCCTGAAAATGCTCAGTCTCTTCTTGCCAAGAACATTCTGCTCTTTATAGATCACCTAAACTTTGGCAATCTTTTATGGCAGTCAAACAAAGGCAGTAAGATGGGGATCTTCCTTCTTCCCATAAATTTTTAACACACACACACAGAAGCACTAACTGCTTAGGATATTAGATGAGATCAAAGTGACCATCTGCTTCTGTTGAAGTTCTCTTGGTGGTAATCAGTGATTAAGTGATTGCTCAGGTTGGTGTTTCATATATTCTCCTGAAATTCCCCTGTAGCCTAGTGCGTCACATTATGTTTGAAACATTAGGTACATGGATATAAACAGAAATAACAGCAAATATCAACAAAAATGAAAAATTTCAATATATTTACATTTTGAAAAAATATACTATTAAGTGCTCATGTACAAATCTTAAAACAAATTAAAAATAAAGCAACAGAATAAGGAAGGATGGGGTGGAAGTGCAACGGCTCAGTGGATAAACCCTTGCCTTGCAAGCACAGGGATCCCATATTGACAACAGTTCATGCCCCAACTGCCCCACTTCTCATCCAGCTATGTGCCTGTGGTCTGGGACAGCAGTAGAGGATGGCCCAAAGCCTGGGGACCTGCACCAGTGTGAGAGACCCTGATGAAGCTCCTAGGTCCTGGCTTTGGTTCAGCTCAACCCTGGCTGTTGTGGCCACTTGGGAAGTAAACAAGTGAATGAAAGCTTTTTTTTCTGTCTTACCTTTTGTCTGTACATTACTTTTTCCATAAAAAATAATAGATTTTTTTAAAAGAAGTTCTCATTTGCCTTTTATTCACCTTGCTGTACAATGAGCATCTCATTAACCATGATTAATTAATTAAAACTAAGAAAATAACCTTTTTATAGAACTTTCACATATAGGCATACAAATTGTGTGAGAGGGTAACAGAACAAATTCTATACTCTTGTTTGGAAGACTTAAAATAATTTCATTCATAATTCAGGCATAAACTTAATATGAGTTTTATGAAATGTCAGTTGACTTTCTTTTATAAGTTAATAAAATTATGTTTATATCAGGTAAACTTTTGCTAAAATTTTGTTAAAAGTAAAGTTAGAAGAGAAATTTATATTACCAAGCATTAAAATATATATTGATTTACTTCATATTGAAGTAATAAAAGAGTCAAACAGCTGAATTAAAGAGAAACTTCAGAAATATATGTAGTGTAATTCAAAATATAAATGTTGCAGTCAAAATATGTAGAGGACCAGATCTTTCTCAAACATCTGATTGAAAAATGATCATGGTGCCACCTTGCTACCGATAGCCATGTATTTCAATGGGTAGGTTTTCGGCCATTTTGAGAACACCTCCATCCCAATCAAATTGCTTGTTTTGAGTCCTAATTACTCTACTTTTATGCACACATTTTTGATATGCATATATGTGTTTACTTGGAAGTCAGAGAGTTACACAGAGAGATGAAGAACAATAAAGCGCTGAGGAGAGTGAAAAAGAGAGAAAGAATTTCCTATCAGACTATAGGTTCAAGTTCCACTACTTCACTTCTGGTCTAGTTCTTGCTGATGTACCGGAGAGCCAGGGCACAATGGCCGGAGTGCTTGGGCCCCGGCTCTGCATGTGGAAAACACAATGGAGTTCTAGGCTCCTACGTTTTACTTGGCCTAACCATGTCTGTTGTGGGGACTGGGGAGTGAGTCAGTGGACAGCATATAAATTTCTTTTTCTCCTTACTCCTGTTTTGTGTTTTCATCTCTCTGTTTCCATCATTCTGCTCTCCAAATAGATGAAGATTAAAAAACATTAAAAATGGAATAAGAATTCACATAAATATCAAAATTATAAATGTTTAGAATACATTTAAAAATAAAGGAAAAGAAAAACTGTATTTCAACATATTAAATATTTATTTAGAAAATAATTTAACTTAAAAATAGCAGACATATAAAAGGTAATATTCTTAAGCTTAAAATCAAAGCAAACATTTTAATACTTCAGTTAAGAACACAAATTATCTAAGAGCTAAGAGGGATTCAAAAAGGTAAATAAACATTTTTGATATAATAGACTAATTTAGACAGTCATGGGATTTTCAAGAAGATACCACATATAATTCAGCAATTTGGGGGAATATTTACCTGAAAATGGCTACACCCAGGGTTTTCTGGAAATCAGCAGTTCATGGAAAATCAGTTCATAAAATTCATAAAATTGTAATATTAATCAAATTATCAATATGTATATAAAAACTAAGTATATCAGAAATTCTATTTTAAATAAGCTGCTCCAAGAAAACAGTAAAATATTAGGATAAAGACTTACTATAAATAGCATCATTATTGTGGCATAGTTTAACAAATAAGAAATAGCATAAAGGTGTTTTGATAAAGAATAATTAAGAAAATTATATTCGGTTATATTTCGAAATGTAAGATATTACAAAAATAATTTATTTTAAAATGTTTACAAAATATTTTAAGAAAGCATACTGTAAACAATAGTGATGAATGCATGGAAAGTATCTAGAAATACATAAGGAAACAGGTAACTTCACTACTAATGATTCATTTTACGGATATTGCTTTTTGGTATTTTCGTTTGCATATATATTATTTATCTTAAAATTTAAAATGGAAATACAATAAGTCACAGAAATGGTCAATAGGGCCCGGCAATGTTTTCTACTGGCCAGGGTCCCGTATGGCAGCAGGAACATGTGCTAGCAGCTGCACTTCCCATCCAGCTCTCTGCCTGTGGCCTCGGAAAGCAGTTGAGGATGATTCAAGGTCTTGAAACTGACCCTGCACTGTGGGGAGCCATGCAGTTGGGTCGGATGGCATGGGTGTGTGATGAGCACCGCTCCTCGGTTAGCAAGGCTACGAGGAGTTTCTGGCAGCGAGGCAAGGCCCAGCGGAATGTCTCTGGTCACCTCGTTGCTGCCGCACCCCATTGTATGGACACTCAATCACTTTTCTGATGTTTCATAGAATTCTCCTGAGGGTGGTGGTGTTGTTTTTCTGCTAATGTGAAGTGATTTCTGTAACTGGTATGACACCTCAAATTGATCAATCATGTTATGATAAAAACATCTTTAGCGATGTAAGGCTATGACACACAGCTAAAAGTATACAATATTACAATTGAGTCCACTATGTTTCCAAATATCCTGTTATTTACCCACTTTTGTCCTGAAGTTTGCCCTAGTATAAGTAATGATTTGCTTAAGAAATGGCTTGATAATATCTTGGAACAGATGGTGATCATTGAGGTACAAAGAGTTTGTTTACCATGCACCTCGAACTGTTACAACACATGATATGACGCATTTTAGTTTCTCACCACAGAAAGAAAAAGTATATGGGGCATCTTCTATAGGGAAACAAATGTGAACACCCTTAAAAATGGCTTAAAATCTCTATCTTCTATTGGCACTTATATTTAGGGAAAGAAAACCGTTAATAAAGATAAAAGGAAGTTTCTTGTAAAAGCCCTCTGTTGGTAGATTGGCTGAGTTGCCTTGATCCTTTTCACTGCCCTTTAACAAAAGAACAAAAAACAATTGAATCAGTACTAGATGAAGGTGACGGTAATTAATGCATCATTTGATTATAAGATTTAGCAAAGAATCTATGTTATATGCTTTTATAAAATCCTTTTATGATCTTGTAATTCTGTATTCTTAATATTTTAAGCAATATTAGTATGTTTGTGTTTAGTAAAAATTGATTTTGAGTATAAGTAAACCACTTGTCACTATGTAACTGCATGTGCTGCCAACCGTGGAGTTCCTGGCTTCAGCCAGGTGACTGCAGGTTCCAATGAGTAATGGTTTGTTGAAAATGTTTTCCTTAGGATTGTTTTTCGTATTCTCTTAACCATGAAGTAAAAATGAAACAATTGGATATTGTGCAAAAACTTTTGATGATTTGTCTATAAATAAAGAAGGGAACTTTTCTTAGTTGTCCATTATGAGCATCATGTCATAGTGGTCCGCGTCTTATCTCTTCTTCATACCATCTTGCCGATCCACGCATCCTTTGCCGGAGCTGTTCTCCGGCACTGCACCTATGTGGGAGATCTGGAAAAAGCTGATGGTTCTTGGCTTTAGATCAGCTCAGCTCTGGCCATTTCTCTCTCTTTATTTCTGTAGACCTGACTTTCTAATAAAAATAAACAGAATTTTAAAAATAGATCACTATGCTAATTAGGTAAATTTGATAGGTAAATAATTAATACACATTTTTTCTTTTTTTTTTTCCATTGAAAATTGCTGCCAGTGTCTACTGTGAAATCAACCTCTGCAGCTATGGTATGAAACAGTTATAAAAAGTTACAGGAAATGAGAATGCGGTTCAGCATCAATATTGTTGAATTACGTTCAGAAGTCAGATAAGGCCCTGAGGTCACATGGAGATTTTAATGGAGCATATGTTTGATTCAATAGAAATGTTATAACGAAAACATTTGCATCAATAAACTACACATGAATTAAAGATTAGTGAATCAAAAGCCTTAGTGTACTGATTTGGAGTCACAAAAGCTGGATAATTGTTAAATGTTTCATTAATTTACTAAATGGTTCCTACTCCATCTTTTTCTATTTGAAAATCACAGATAGTATAATATGCATTCAGGCTATCTATGCACACTATGAAAATATTAATCTATAACTTAGAGATCTTTTGAAGAAAATAAAATGCATTTAATATTTATAAATAGAGAGCATCTTTACCAACATAGAGTTTTATGATTACAGATAAATTTTGGTAATGTGTTGAGCCTGACATAAACCTGTTCTAGTAATACTCAGGTAATATACTCAGGTAATATAACATCAAGCTACTGAAATTGCTCCAAAGTGTTCTTGCAATTGAAATTCTTATTAATTCTATGAAATGAATTAGTAAGCCTTTTACACCTATCATGGAAAATTGAAACGTGAAAAGAATCAGACAAAAGATACACTAAGATGTGAGATTTATTTTCCTACTTGCTCAAACAAGAAAGGTTTGTAGTTACGGTGTTTGTTTTTTAAGCCTTTTTTTCCTTGCTTTTTAATTTTTTATTTGCTTTTAAAAATTTTATTTCAAAGTGTGCAAGAGAGAAAGAGAGAGAGGAGAGAATTTTTCATTTACTGTTTCTTCACTTTCCTCAATTATTCAAAAGAGCCAGGGTCTCTGGGTCATGCCCAAACCAGCATCTGGGCATTCAGTTTAGATCTTCCATATGTACAACAGGGATCCAAGCACTTGAGATATCATATGCTTCTAGGACTGTGCAGGAGAAGAGGATGGATTGAAATTGAAGTAAGAGTGGCCAGGACTTGAACCAGCCAATCTAACATGGGATATGGACATCCCAGGGGGTATCTTTATTTATACACCAAACACCTCTTAAGGAGTTCTTGATACATCTTCACAGGGAAGAAACCAGATATATGAACAAATTATTATTATTTCTTATCAGTTGAGAGAACTGAGGAAACCCAGTTGGGAGATTAGATGATAAAGAATATATTTAAGACCTGACTTCAAATGTCATCATACTGGTTTAGACCTCGTAGAATCTAGAATATATTTTTATTGTTTTATTTTTGTTGTTATTTTGCACCCAAAAACCTATGTTAACAACTTGATTCAGCTACTTTATAATATATAAAACATGAAGGTTTTAGGATTTTCACATTTAAAGTGAACATATTGACACTCACTTCTCTGAAATAGGTGAAACAGAGATTTGACTTTGTATTTGAAAAAAAAATCAGAAGCTCTTTGATTAATAACAGAGAGCTTCTTTCAGGTCTATCATAAGGGTCCAAGGACTTGAGGCTGTTTTCCACTGGTCTCCCAGGCCATAATGAACTGGAAGTTGAGCAACCAGGATATGAGCCATCTCTTGATACACTTTCCAAATGTCCACAATGCCTCTGGAGCTGAAACTACAAGCTGGGAACTGAATCCAGGATGCCTACCTTGGTGCCAGGAATCCACTGCTGGTGCCCAGAACTCATACCAGCAAAAAGCTGGAACCAATGTGCAGAAGTAGGAGTCAAACCCAGGCACATTGATTGGGACATAGGCATTCCAACTGGCCCTTAACCATTAAACCAAACACAAGCTCTACCACTCTTGTTCATATAAAAAATATCAAAAGCATAATCCATAAATAAAATCTAATGAATTATGCTTCATTAAATGTATATATACTGTAAGGAACATTTTTAAGAAAATGGAAAGACAAAAGATTGAATAAAGATGTTATTAAGTCACATATGAACTGAAGAACTTGCATCTTAAACATATTAAAAACAAGATAAAATATGAGAAATGGAAAAAAAAAATCTCTCAGGGACAAATGTTGTTTCTCGGCAGGTTGGCCCCTCAACACTGACATCTCATACCAGAGAGCAGGTTTGAGTCGAAACTATTCGCTTCTGGACATCCCCCTGCTGTTCTGGGAAGGCAGGGGGGAATGGCCAAAATTATCTGGGCTCCTGCCACACACAGGGGAGGCCCCAATGGAGTTTTGGACTACTGCCTTCCACCCGAGCCAAATATTGCACATGTAAACCTTCACACTGAAGATTGAAGATCCTCACATTAAAAGTTTTAATGATGTAAAATGAGTGGGTACTACGTCTGCTTAATATGTCTGTTTTAAAATTGTACCTGACCATGGCCCTGGTGCAGTAACCTAGTGGTTGAAGTCCTTGCCTTGCATGCACCAGGATCCCATATGGGTGATGGTTCTAATCCCCACAGCCCCACCTCCCCTCCACCTCTCTGCTTGTGTCATGGGAAAGCCTTGGGATGTTGCAGCACGTGGGAGACCCAGAATAAGCTCCTGCCTCCAGGCTTCAGATCAGCTCAGCTCCAGCAACAGTCACTTGGGGAGTGAAATCAGTGGATGGAAGATCTTCCTCTCTGTCTCTCCTCCTCTCTGTATATCTGACTTTCCAATAAAAATAAATAAATAAATCTTTTTAAAAAAAGCTATACATACTTTGCTCCAGTTGTGGGAATCATGCTAATTATAGTTGACAAAGCTATGTACAGCCCAGTCAATGCCCGTTGATGGAAATTATATTCTATAAAGTCAGTATGAATGATGAAATAGTGAATTTTCAACCATTAATCCTTTAGCAAATATAGGGTTATAGTCCTGCACACCTTTGGTTGCTTCAATCAATAATCACATGGCCATATTTTATGCATTTCTAACTAAGTGTGCCTTATATAGTATGTATTCACAATTTAGTAGTATTATAATACTTGCCTGAACAAAACTTATCTTACGCACATTTTCTCTTTAAGGCACACATAGGCTTCTGTTTGGGAACAATAGACAGTCTTTCTGCAAATATTTGGGAACCATTTTAAGAAATGAAATCACATGAAAAAATATGGCCAGCCTTTGGTTGGGCAAACAGCTAAGTTAACTTTGGGCAAAGACTAAAAATGTTGCTGCTTTTTCATGTCCATCAATGGTCCTTAAAGGCTTGTAAGGCTTGGTTTGTGGATGATGATAAAATTTAGAAAGTGAATAAATTTAGAAACATGGAGGCAAAGAATGATGAATATCAACTTTACACTTAATTGACATGTTTTCAAACACTTCATAATGAAATGTTAACTTTGAGATTTCATTACACATGCAAGAACTATCGTTAAACAGATAAACCACAATGCCATTCATCCAACTCCAGACGTTACAAAGATGTGTATATCTACACAATGAGACTCAAACATAGAATGAACAGATGAATATGTACTGGTTATAATTACAGGAAGACTGGAAAAAAGAAAAAAAAAGCTTTTGTATCCACTAACAACCATTTCTGTGATTTAGAATTTCTATTTTGTTGCATTGGCTTTAAAAGATTTATGTATGTGTGTATCTATGCATGTATATATGTATGTACACTGACACCACAGTAATAGGAAGAGACAGAGAAATCTGTCCACTGATACAGTCTCCTAAGGCCCACAACATTCAAGGCTGAAGTGTGCAGAAAGCTGGAGTGAAGAGTCAAAACAGAATCAAACACATTTGTGTGTGGGAGATGGACAGTTTTACTAGGATGCTTGCTTAGCTTAGTTATCATATAACATTTTATCACAGAAAATAAGTAAAGGCCTAGTGTGGTAGCCTATTGGCTAAGTCCTCACCTTGAAAGTGCTGGGATCCAAATGAGCGAAAGCTCATGTCTCAGATTCTCCTCTTCCCATCCAGCTTCCTACTTGTGGCCTGGGAAAACAGTAGAGGACAACCCAAAGCCTTAGGACCCTGCACCCTCATGGGAGACCTGGAAGAATCTCCTGGCTTCTGGTTCCTGGCTTTGGAATGGCTCAGCTCCAGCTGTTGTGATCACTTGGGGAATGAACCAGCAGAAGGAAGCTCTTTCTCTCTGTCTCTCCTTCCCTCTGTAAATCTGACCTCTCTGCATGAGTGAAGAATCCCATCACTGACTTGGGATCCAAATACAGGATCTGATTCCACACTGCCTCTTAACCCCACTGACCTTCAGGAGCTAGTCACCTGGGTTTTTCCTCCTGCACTCAATTGTGTGTAGGGGTTTTGAGTCTTAAGATGTAATGTCTGCATTTCATTTTAATACATTGTTGATATCAAATACCTTGATCTTGTTCTATTATTCAACTTTGTTCTTACTATATTTTTCATTTCTAGTAAGTGTGTATTTCATTTCCTTTTTTGTTGTTGTATGTATTTAAACTAAATTAGAAGGAATATCATTGTGCAAGTCTCTAGCTTTCCCTAGACACATAAGCTGAACTTGGGAGATGAATATTTTTAATATCATTATCCATATCCTTAATGTTGTATTATAAAGATGCTATTTGCTATGATAGGTCTTTGAAAGTGATAGCATTTAGACTAGCTGGTATGGATTAATAAAATATAGAAAGTAAGTTAAATTTGAATTTCAGATAAGCAATGAATAATACCTTGGTGTAAGTTTGACTCAAATGTTGCACGGAATATATATATATATATATATATATATATATATATATATATATATATAGTAATTTTGCAAAACAAAATTACATTCAACATTGTAGCCAATATCTTTATTTCCTAAATATGGTGATCTTAAATTAGACTCATTAAATAACTTTTTATAATGAATATATTGTATCATTAGGAACATACATTAGGTTTGTGAAGTTTTATAGCTGTAATCACAAAATTTTCAGCATTGAAAGTCTTTATCTTTCAGCATTACAGAGAAAAATTAAGGTGAATTTACTAATGTGAAGCATGAGAAATAGTTCTTAGCCAAAAGTGTTTTAAAAATTGAAAAAAATAGTGTAATAAACACTGAACTTATTGAAAATAAAATAATACTTTAATAAAGGGTAATAGATCAATATAGCTCAATAGTCTACAGAAAAATTGTAAATGATTAGGCTTTAAAAAAGTTAGCTTACAAAATGAGAGAATCATAAAATCCCTTCTTACTTGACACAGTTGAGGAGTAGGAAGACATGGCAAATTTATGGACTAATCACTGGATCTGGAAGAACCAACGAGGAGACAATTTTGACAGGTTTTCTGCGATGATACCATGACATAACTTTGCAAGGGAAAGGAGGAGGCAGATAATAAAGCACACTGAAAGGCAGGCAGAAGAGTTTGGATTTAATGTGGCTCATAAGAGGAAGCTCTTTTCAATTTTTGACCAAGGGTATAAAATGATCAAATTGGCCCCTTGCAAAATTAGTCTGTCAAAAGTATGCAAGATGGATTGGAGGGGAGAGAAACTTACCAGGGAAATCAGTTATGAGACTCTTGGAGTAATCTAGCTATCAGGCCATAAGGGCCTAGATTAGTTGGTGACATGAGCAAGGTGGGGGAACAAGCCAATCTGAAAGATTGAAAGATATGTGAAAAGATGGAACAGCAGAAAGTGAGAGGGTAAAGGAAAGAAAAGTGATGTCAAGAATTCTTTAAGTATGCATCTGGGCTAATCTTAACGATGACAAAGGAAATTGATAAAAATGGAAAACAAGAGACATGTTAAACAACCTGCAGTACAGAAACAGAAATGAACTTTCTTAGAATTATTTTTCAAGTTTTTTCACTTTGCCATAGTCAATTCATCTTGATACATAGCCTCTTGAATTTATGCAGTGCTTATTTTGAAGCCAGATAATCAAGTACAAGAGCTTGCCACTTGATAGTGCTAGCAGATCAGGTTCTAAGTTTGTACCTGAGAGTAGATTTCTCTGAGCAACATATGTTCTGCCTATATTTATAGAATTATGTTACCTATAATGAAATGTTCTCAAATGTAAATCAGATATAAAGCTATTTAGCAGTTCTTTGATATATTAGAAGATTATTCCTAGATTTATAACGCATTATTTTTGTGTTAATTATCAGTATTCTGCATCAATATAGAAATACCAGACAATAGCATATGTTTAAAGCAATATTTCACCACCTTTTAGGATTTTTTTCTTTGTTTTACTTTTGATCTTAAGTTTTTTGTGCTTTATAAAATTACATATTAAAATAAACATGAAATATTTTTTCTTATACAAATATAGTGATCATATGTCTAGATAACTTTTCTCAATGATTTTTATTCCCATCCCAATAAGCTGGTATAAAGTTTTATTTGAGCAAGAGAAATTATGCTTTCCTCTATCTGTTAAAACTAAATTTGAGAAGAAAAGATTATTAGGAGAGTGGCTTAGGGATAGGTAAGCAAAACAACTACTCTTTTGAATGAAGTATATGTTTGAATTAATATTGATAATCTTTATTGTAAAGTATTTTTCCCAGTAGATTAAATATGTGTGCATATGCGTGTGTTTTTGTATTTCTGGATGTATTATAATAAAATAACATGAAGAAATTGATTCTTATGAATAAGACATTATTGCTTCCTTTTTCAGACTAGCTACAGCAATGAGCTCTAACAAGAACTGTATCTTATGACTAGTGAGCAGTTTAAATGAATCTAGGGTTTCTAATTTACCCCACTGTGGTAATCCTTGGCAGAATGCAAGATCATAAACATTAAACATTGGCCAAACCTTGGGAAGGAGGAAGCTGAGAGGTTGCCAAAACTTCCTTGGTGCTATTAAATAATCTACTCAGAGATGCCATCCCCAACACCCAGTTTTCCACACTAGTTTACTGCTGCCTGGGGATTACATCATGGCTCCTTTCAAAGAACACCATTTTGACAACCCAGAAATAAGCATTGCAAGGATTCTGTTTAGACTCTCATAGATATTTTCTCTTTTCCCAGTAGAAGTTAAAGACACAATGGAAAGAAATAAAAATGAACACTATGTGTATGTTTGTCTGTATGATTCTTGGTCAAAGAAATAAATTATTATACATTATGTTTGGCACACAAAAATTGAAGATCAACAGAACTGCTCATTTACATGGACATTTGTTTAACAATCAGTTGTTGTCTCAGTTATTTATTTTTCATAGATTGCAGACAATACATGGTTACTTGGTCTCTGATCTGCTGTAGAAATCGCAACATAGCCAGTTTTCTTCACTCCTCAGCATTCTTACTTTACCTTCTCATCTCTTCCCTGCTCTTTTCATTCTTGTTACTGTGCTTTCTGTCAACATTTCAGAATGTTGCAAGGAATAAATGGAATATAGTAATGCAGCTGTATGGAATACAGTATATAAATGGAATATAGTAATGCTGCTTTTTAATCCTACATCATACAAACAGATTTTTTTCTTATTTAATAAGCTTGTGTATGCTAAAGGTTTTAGTTCTTAGGAACATAATCATTCAGCTCAATGTGTATTCTGGTATATATAAACAAAAATTCTGAGATTTTATTTGTTTTCCGAATTATATGGTATTCCACCTCTCTAAGGTTTGAAGACCGGGGTTTTGTTGAGAAGCAGAAAACATATTGTTTTGAATGGAGTATTCTGTTTTTGAATTAATGATGAGCTCTGCTACTTGTGTAGCACATTTTACACTTGCAGTTCTTTTGATTTCTTCTCTGACAGACTGCTGTATAACATGTTTAATGAACATGACATAGTATGTAGTGTGTATTCCTAACAGTTCTGGATAAATATATTCATCATACTAACAAGGGCAATGACTTACTGCATTCTCTTAATCACTAAAGGATGCTAGAAACTTATTTCATTGTCCTATGATTGCAATGAGTATGCAGGTTCTTTGGAAGGAACTCATGAATGCCATTTTTATTTCCTCTCTTTGAAATAAATGTATTTGATATAATCTGGTGACCCACACTATTTAAGAATAAGCTTCTGTAGTAAAATAAACAAGTATGTGAGAGAGTCAGATGTTTAACTGCATATTTCAGGCAATCTTCCTGCCATGTGAATGATACATGTGGATGCACAGTTCAATTTAAAATTTTTATTTAGAATATTTAAATTGTATCACTTCTCAGCCTTTTGACTAAGATCAAGTGTAGAATATTTAAATTGTGCAAGGTTTTTCTTAAGCCTTTGGGAAACCCACATAAGCACAGATAAAGTTATGATGTGTAGCCCCCAAAACTTTGGAAACCTTGAAGCATCTACTACACACTCAATTTGATGACTATATTGAGTTATGTTACGTGTTGTTTCACCCAATGAGAGCAAGAAATTGATAAAAGATGTAGATTTATTTGCTTTTTTTTGCAAGAGACATTTGTTACCAAATTGAAGTGAAAGACATAAGACAATAGAAGTCATATTACAAATTCAGTTGCCACAATACCTTTGGAAGTGCTGATTCTCTGTTTTGCAATTACAGTTTGCATGTAGATTTAGGATGAACTTACTACTTGCTTTTCAGTGAAGTTAATAATCTCAAGATGAAGAGAGAAACTGAATATCATTTTAAGGCATCAATGCCATACTTTAAAATATTATATATTAGAATGTCCATAGTTCAAATTAAATCTAAATGAGATTTCACTTGTAAAATTTTGAAATATGGGTAAAAAACTCATCTCCTGAAGTTACAAGTTCCCTATATTCACCTGTACCTTAACAACGGAAACGCAATCTTGCTGAAACTTGCAATGAAATGAATCCTCACAAACTTACAAAAACTATCAAAATTTAAAATATCAAAATTTAAAAAGTTACTTCTTTTCAGAATAACTTCTTTGAATTTCTCTAGACTCAGCCTTATAGCCAACTAACATGCAAAGAATATTTAGCAAGATCTAATTAGAAGAGTCAAATATAATTCCAATTGAGGCGCATATGAAATCTTCAGAAACAAAGAAGGAAACAGAATAATGTTACTAGCACCTAATCCAATAAAATTTTGCTTGACAATTTCCATTTTGCCAATTTTATACAAATCTGAGATTTTTCCCAACACTAGGAAGAAGATAGCATTCGTTTTCATATTTCATACATGAGAATGCAGAAAATTTCATAAATAATTTTATCTATACTAGATCCATAATTGTCAAATGGTCTCAAGCATTTTGATATGGGAAGTTACAATTTCAGTAAGTATGCTATACATAATAGAGTTGCTAGCGTAAGGCAAACATACATTTTAAACTGCAGATCTGTTGATTGTCAATTATTTTGTTGAATAATAAATTGGTTGAATTTGAACAAATATCAAATATTTGGCAAGATTCATGAATTTATTCACATGTTTTCTGCTTATTGTGTTACAATTGTTCACTACATCCCAGTAAGCCAGTATCAAACTAAAATTAATTTCATATTGGAAAGCTAATTGAAAGTCTCATCTGAATAAATCAATGGACAGCTGGGCATAGGAAACATGTATTTATCTTCTGACTAGCATTTTTTCCCCTGATTTTTCTTCTTTCCTTCCTTCCTTCCTCCCTCCCTTCCTTCCTTCCTTCCTTCCTTCCTTCCTTCCTTCCTTCCTTCCTTCCTTCCTTCCTTCTTAGATTAATTTATATGAAAAGCTGAGTGAGCGAGAAAGGTGACCTAGAGAGAAAAGAGTGCTTTTTGATCTACTGTTTTTTCCCAAAATATCCGAAATGACAAGGACCATTTTAGCTTGGACCACGATAGAACAAGGTCAGGCATTCCATCTGTGTTTTCCACATGATAGGCAGGAGGCCAGGTATTTGGGCCATCTTTCACTCCTTTCCCAAGAACAACAGCAGGTAGCTGGATTAAAGTTGGAGTATCCAGGACTGGTATAAGAGCACAGATATGGGATGCCAGCTTGGCAGGCAGAGACTGAAACTGTAGCGATATATCTCAGTCTCTAACCTGCTTCCTCATCTGAAAATTAAGGATGAATTAATCCCTTCTGCAAAACACAGTGTATTTATATTATATCATTTTCCAAAGGAGGAATATGGGGCACTGCTTTAAGAAAATGTAGTATGGTTGAGAGGAAAGATATTTTAAACAAACATGTACACGGAGGCAGGGATGGAACTACTTAAAAAATCAATGAGAAAGGGATCTGTACTCCTATATTTACAGCAGCACAATCTACAACAGCAAAGGCATGGAAATAATCCAGATGTCTGTCTAAAGAGGAACGGATAAGGAAACCATGATATATCTACTCCGCAGAATATTACTTAGCCATTAAAAAGAATGAAATTCTATCATCTGCAAAGAAATAGTGGCAACTTGAGACCATTATGCTCAGTGAAATAAGTCAATCGCAAAAGGATAGATGTCACATATTCTCTCTGACATAAGGCAACCTTCATGCAAATCAGAAGATCAATAGCCCTTTCAATACAGTTTTTAGTGCAACCCACAGGTTTTGATATTTTTGTGTTTTTAAGTTTTTTTTAAGATAGATTTATTTATTCTTATTTATTTGTTTGTTTGTTTGTTTATTTATTTATTGGTAAAAGCAGATATACAGAGAGGCGAAGAGGCAGAGAGGAAGATCTTCCATCCGATGATTCACTCCTCAAGTGACCACAACAGCCGGTGCTGTGCCGGTCCAAAGCCAGGAGCCAGGAACTTCGTAGGGGTCTTCCACATGGGTGCAGGATCCGAAGGCATTGGGCCGTCCTCGACTGCTTTTCCAGGCCACAAGCAGGGAGCTGGACGAGAAGCAGGGCCGGCTGGATTAGAACCGGCACCCATATGGGATCCTTTCATGTTCAAGCGAGAACTTCAGCTGCTAGGCCACGCAGCCAGGCCCTGATATCTTTGTTTTTACTTTCATTTCTTCAGAATAGTTTATTTTTGGGTCCAGTGCGATAGCGTAGTGGTTAAGGTCCTTGCCTTGCACATGCAGGGATCCCATGGGAGACCCAAAAGAGCTCCTGACTTTGGATTGGCTCAGCTCTGACCGTTGCGCTTACTTGGGGAGGGAACCATCGGATGGAAGATCTTCCTCTCTTTCTCTTGCTCTCTGTATATCCGCCTGTCCAATAAAAATAAATAAATCCTTAAAAAATAATTTATTTTCTCTTATTAATTTACTCGCAAACTCATAAACCATACGAGAACATCACGTTCTCCAAGATTGTTTTTTTGTTTTCTTTTTCATTTCTTCAACAAATTTGTTATTCATTAGTGTATTATTCAACTCCATGGTGTTGTAATTTTTTTAAACTTTATTCCTGTTGTTGATTTTGTTTTATGGCTTGATTTAAGGAAATATATAGTGACGGTGTAATAGGGACTATCCTATCCAAACGTGAAGAGGCAGTGCAGTGTGCTTCTCTACTTCCGGATCGAAGATGGACTCCCAATGAAACTGCTGGATCTGTCTTGACAATAAGTTGCTGGATTGTCTGCCATTGTCTTTGCCCGAAATGTCAGCACACACTTAAATATCAAAACGATGGACTTATGACTGCTTATGAAGCACTATAATATTGCAAAAATATGAGTTAAATTAATTGGGGGGAGACAATTTTGGGAAGGGGTAAGGGAAATCCTAGAACCTGTGAAAATATCATAAAATTAAAGATACAAAAGAGCGAACACACGCACACGTGTCCATGAATGTGTGTTCGCTCTATTTTATCTTTGATTCCACAGTGTGTGTGTGTGTTTCCTTGACTCTAAGCATCATTGTAAACTTATAACCTATGTAATCTGCTTGTGGCTATAGCTGTTACCTAATTGCTCTTGACAATACTAAATAAGGACATCAAGTTAAAGAATATGTTACATTTGGATGATGCACTACACAATGAAAACAATACTACTATCATTGCTATTATTATTATCTAATTAGTATTCATAAAAGCCGCAATAAGATCCACTGCTTGCAACATAGAGCTGCTAGACTTGAGAAAGCAGTGAAAATGAATGACAGACACCAATGATGAGTAGCAGATGTTAAATTTTAAAGTTAGACAACACATTTATCATTTTTTACAATCACATATACTCACATACTCTCTCTCACACACAAAGACATAAAATATTTACCATTATTACGGCGCTGTTTTATCATCTTAATTATCTCATTTCAGGGAATTTAGTCTTATGTGATAAAGACATTTATTACTTATGTTTCTCTTCAAAATAAATTGTCTCCACACAACAATATCATACAACCCTTGTTTTTTTTTCTCATATGTAGAAATGTCTTAGACCTTTAGAACATGTTTTGCAAATGCAATGTATTTTACAAAATAGTTTTCTAACATATTTTAACATTTTTGCCTTTGGATTAAATAAAAAAATTCTCTGCTCATTTTTATGCACTTGATTTGGTTGAGTTTAAAGACTGTGATTTATTAATTTACTTTTCTTGAAAACACTCCTCAAGTGCTTCAGTGTGAGATTTTACGCAGAAAGTAGAATCAGAGAAATTCTGAAGAAATTGCTTTCATATGTGGACATTTTCCAAAGTCAGTTTTTGGTAAATATTAATATCAACAGCTGGAAAGACTGGGAATACTTAGTAGGTGTAATTTTTCAAAGAACTGCTAGAGTTTTAAGCTACACTTTTCCCACTGACTTTAATAGAAATCATGTTTTTGAAATCTTAAATAAATGATTTATGAATGTGAGGATTAGGTTTTACAAAATTAAATTTAAAGTATTTATATTGAGGTAGCAATAACTATAGGCTTATTCTTAATATGCCTCTTACATAATTATTAGAAAGCAAACAAACAAAAATTAGCTGTTTCTAAAAATAAGAATCAGTTCATTTTACGTACATGCTTTTCCTAATTTGGAAGCATTCTTCTTCCTAATTATTCCCAGGTTACCCATGAAATTACCAACTGACTTGTGCTAGCAATATTGATACCTGTTTTGTATCCTCATTTAAAAGATGCTTTCAGTATGCTGTATAATTAACAAATAATTTTGTTTTACCAGTCTGTTCCTCTTCAGCTGAAATATCATGTTAAGAAAATATAAAGAAAGAAAGAAACCAAAACTTTGACTGAATGAACAAGGTGTTTACGTTCTGGGGTGAGCTTTTCCCTTGATTGTGTGCTGTTTCTGTACTAGTATAAAAAGAAGTAATTCCGGACCCCTTTAACTGCAAGTATTTTCCATGATGTTAGCAAAGAATGACATATTATTACAAATTTCCTCCCCAACCCCTCTCCTCCGAAGTGGCTTCGATGTTAGCAAAGACTGATGTATTATTACAAAT
Source organism: Ochotona princeps (assembly GCF_030435755.1). Taxonomy (NCBI): domain Eukaryota; kingdom Metazoa; phylum Chordata; class Mammalia; order Lagomorpha; family Ochotonidae; genus Ochotona; species Ochotona princeps. Next base: position 60,446,527 of record NC_080840.1, read on the forward strand.
TTCCTCCCCAACCCTTCTCCTATTCCTCCAAAGTGGCTTCTAGCACTTTGTTTTATTTCCAAAATTCATGCTTTGAATGACAGGATTAAATATATATATATATATATATATATATATATATATATATATATATATATATATATATATGAAATGTGGTTTTAGTTTTGTACTTGCTTATTCACATATGATAATATTAATTGGTCATTTGGAATCATCTCTGTTGACCTTCAAGTATGCAGAGAAAAATAATCCCTCTTAGCAATGTAGTCATAAGAAAGCAACCCACTTGTTTTTGAGCCCTACTGCATACTACTTGTTTTTTGATAGCTGCAGCCAGATATTGACATCTTCTTCATTTTACATAAACTGAAAAGAAGACTGACAAAGTTTAAGAGATTTGAGATAGCCCATGTTTTAAAAATACAAATACTTATCTACGATATAGTGAAAAAAGGCATACTGACATTGTAGGTAAAAACAAGGGCAGACAGTCCAGCTTCCTATTGTAAAGATACATTCAAGAGTTTCACTGGGAGTCAGTCTTTGATTTGGAAGTAGAGAAGCAGACTGCATTGTGCCTTCATAACTGGATATGATAGTATTCATTACACAGGAACTATTGTCAATTTAATGACATTGTTATTGGTGGTATGTATATTCTGCAGTTACCTCACGTAGTAATTCTCTTTGTTTTCAGATATTTGTTTTTTTTTTTTTTACTTGAAAAACAGAATTACAGATAGGAGGAGAGGCAGAGAGAGGTTTTTCAATCACTACTTCAATCCCCAAGTAATCACAATGGCCAGAGCTAAGCTGATCTGAAGCCGGCCGCCAAGAGCATCTCCCCACACAGGAGCAAGACTCCAGGCACTTGGCCCTTCTCCATTGCTCTCCCAGGACATAGCGGGAAGCTAGGTTGGGAAGTAGGTCAGCCAGAACTTGAGCATGTTCTCATTTGGACCGCCAGCACTGTAGGAGGATTAGCTTGCTGTCCTTCCTTGACAGCCTCTGTAGTAACTGCTTCTAAAACTCCCTGATCCTCAGATAGTTTTCTATAATATAAGGAAACAAATATCCCATTTACTGAAAAGCTTCCCTTTGAGCAAAAACTCTGAGGTATTTTACTTCATGTTTTCATGAGTAAGTGAACTTGCAAATAATAATTGGCAACTCTACATCTCTGCTTGATTAAAATGTAGTAAATTATTTCAGTGCCCATTACATTATTATTTTATTTTATACTTTATTGAGTATTTGGTGATATTCTGAGCTGCAAGCAAGAAGTGCTACCCACCTGTTTTAATAATACCCTCACTTGGGGGCTAATCCTCTGGGATATTGGCATGACATGCTAAATAGGTACCAGTTTATGGCCCCGTTAGCTTCACTTCCCTCCCTGGCCATTTGGGGAGTGAACCAGCGGATGGAAGCGCTCTCTCTGTTTCCCCTCTTTTCTCTCTGTAATCTCCAACTTGTCAAGTACAACAAGTTAAAATCTTAAGGGAAAAAAAAAAAGAAAAACACTGATTTCCTCATGTATTCTCCTGTCCCCTTTCGTTGTCTCTGACTTGGGCGCATCAGGGTTTCCTTGCGCCTCCTTCTGAAACCATTAGGAAGAATATTTTTCTTACTAAGTCTTGTCTAGTTTGCCCATTTTAGAGACTAGCATCACAAGCTTGTCTGCTCTGTATAATTCAGTTCAAGGATTCCACGACATAGCTTTTTATGAAGATCTGAGATGTGTGGGGCTTGATATGTTCCAGTGAGAAATGGATATGAGTTAGTAAGAGACATCTTCCTGATATACATGATTTAGCAAGGGAAAATCAATACAGTTGGTTTTAACCTATCACCAAGTTTACAAATGCAATACATATTTTACAACTGTCCTCGCATTTTGCATGTGGAGGGAATGTTTTGGTGCTTTGTGTTATGTGACAATATAAATTAAGTGACATTTACTTAAATCTCAAAATCTCATTTCTTATGTTTTAAATTCTATATTTAGAACAGCCACAGGAAGCTGACATGCAGAAATTACTATGAAAGCAAAAGGAGTTCGGTTTCCTATTAGAAATGTTTCATTAAAACTTTGAAGAGGTAATACATACTGAACATTTCAAATATTTGTAAGTAGCAACAGCATTTTATTTTTATTTAAAAGTAAGGATATTTTAAAGGCCTAAGAAGCAATTTCTAGGTGAGTAGTAATCATTGCTCTAATAAAGATAGATTGTGATAAACTTCTTTTCTCCCACTTCCCTTCTTTGTTACCTTTATGCATCTACATCTTGCATGTTCTTCCTACTGTCGGCCATGAAATTGTCCAGTCATTTCTCATATTCACGTCTATGATTCTCCAGAATGGTCAAATGTATCACACCGGTCCTCAAGCTCCCTCCATTCAGCTGTACATGCTTGACATTCTGGTCTTGATCCCCTTTGTCATTTTCCTATCATCTTTCACTTTCTTTTTTTCTGAATTCCTAGAATATTTTTGGTAACAGAGAAAGAATCTACTTAAGTATCTCACATTCTTTATACCAAGACAATACCCTTTCTTTCCTTTTTTCAGATTTGATGTGAATTTTCAGATGTTTTCATGAAAAACGACAAGATAAATTCACGTCTGAAAAATGTGAAGCCCTGTAAACGCTTTGTATCACGATATTTTCTTTAAACAGGTAAAATCATAGTAACTAAAGATTTTAAATATACCCATCTTTTTTTTTCTTATAATAAGTCAAAATGCTTTGGCCAAGCCATTAACTATGAAATAGCTGATTTAGTAGAAATACAAGTTTCTCATAAATAAAGTTTTGAAACAGGGAACATTATTTAATGTTTATTGTGATAATTAGGATATATGGGTGTACTGGTTTCCTTGGTGATTCTTACACCACTTTGATTGCTAGCAATGGGAATCTTCAACATTCTGTTACTGCTACCTCAAGCATTGATTAAACTACACTATTCATGAAAGCTGACAGGGACTCAAAGGGGGAAACGTAAAACTTGAAGGTACAGCAAAATAGTGACATTTCACTCTAGAAAGCTGCCAGTATTTTAATCCTGAGTGTAAATCATTTTTATCAATTCAATTCAATATCTTAATTTGTATACCAAAGAAAATAGTTATGTTAACTTTAATAAATAATGGTATGATATTATATATTTCATGGTCCTAGTAAAAGTAATTATTTTTTTCACGTTTGCTTTCAGTGTGTTTATTATCCTATGAATAGATTTTTAATGGATACTTTTCATTTTCCTGCTGTGTACAACCTAGTTTTTGTTATTTTGTAATTTACAATCTTTATTTCCTCAGTTTAAGTGATGTCTTTGTCAATGATAACATTGTATTCATTTAGAGTGATGATTGATATGGTAATAGATGCAGTGTGATTGAAGACAGCCTCTGTCAATAAGAAAGCCAAATACTCAAAACTCTGTATTGGACTGAATTTGCTCATTATTGGAGACCTTTCATAGTCATATTGACTTGCTGTCCAAACGTTGTTACGGACATGATGCTTTCATTGTTTAAATGGTATAGACATTGCAATTGGACATAGCATCTCCCAATATTTATCCTAAACCATGCATGACTTTATTATGCAATATTCAGTCATGATATAAAAAGGTATTAAAGTAAGTTCTTGCGTTAAAAAAGATAAAGTTTTTACACAGAAGAGAAAAACAAAATAGCATATCTTATATTTTCTTTTCGTCAGTATGCTAAATTTGATATACTTTTGTATCAAAACAATATTAAATTATATATTTTATTGTTTTTGAATACTAAAATATATTTAATTTTATTATTCAACTGTTTTGTTTTGCTTTATTTGTCTTTGGGAAAGGTCATTAAAAACGGTTTGCTGCAAATCCTGTTACATTGTATCATATACAGAGTTAGATATATATTTAAGAGTTTAACTTGCCTCCTACAATTTCGGTATTCTTGGCAGGACAGGGTGGGCTAAACAGTTGCCTACAGCACAAGCATCCCACTTGGGGCACTGGTTTGTGTCCCTGTTCACCTCTGATTCAGCTCCCTGCTGATGCACGGGGAAGGCAGTGGAAGATGATTGGGCGTTTGGGCCCCAGTCATTATGTGGAAGAACCAAATGAAGCTCAGGTGTCCTTGCTTTGACCTGTGCCAGCCTAGGCATTTGCAGTTACCTGGGGAAAGAACCAGTAGATGGAAGGTTCTATCTTTCTTAGTTTCTTTCCCTCTCTGTCACTGTGCCTTCAAATAAATCCAAAAACATATTTTTGGTGTTTGTACCAACACTTTGGAAACTCCCTGATCTACTTTGAGACAGGTTTTCTGAATCTTTGAGTGCCGCTGTTATTATTCAGTGCTTTGGAAAGTCATTGACAATTGATCCAGGAATCTTACTACTTCTACTGACCACAGGATTCCTTGAGTGTCATGTATATTCAAATAATCCTTCACTGCCTTCCTTGTAGTTTCTTCATTTGCTGTCATTCATATGTTATTTCTGGAATTCAATTTCTCTATGCTTACTCTCTTATCCAGGCCTTGATAACTACTGTAAAAGACCTGCTAACCAGACATCAGTCCTCAGCATCTCTTCTTATCATCTCTCATTTCACCATATATCCTACTTACAGACATGTTACTCAAATGCTTCCTTTTGCCTACTAAATGAAATTCAATTTTACCTCACTAAGATTCATGTGTTTTTTTTAATTCAGACATAGAACTTTGTATACATGAACTCAGTATATATGCTCTGGGTAGTGCATATTAATTTTTCATATCCTCAAATTAATGTTCTGTCACTTGTTGAAAGCAGTTGTATTTCTCCTTTATGATGATACTAAACTCAGCAAGTACTTCATGAACTAATTCTTTCATAAAATTTTTCTGATTCTGAGGGATAAAAACAATATCATCCTCAGCTGAGGTTATAATATAGTTTTCATCCATAATTAATGTAGCTTGTCCTGCAATAAAGCCAGTTTCATGGGCTTGCAACTCATAGAGCTACATAGAGCATGGCTACTGGAACTGTGTCAAAATCAGTTAAATGCTCTACTAGCTCCACTTTACAATGATTAATATGTGAACAAACATTTCTAAAATGTCTTATTGCAATAGTCCAAATTATATAGGCAAGTCTTTTCTGACATTATGTTTTATAAATATTAGCAAATAAACATATGTCACAAGTAATCTTGGCTCATTTTGAAGTAATTTCTCACCACTTCAAAAAATTTGATAAAACCATGAGTCATACTTTAATCAGTGCCTTTGCAGTAATATAGAGACTTCAAGAAGTTTTAAATGGAGTATTTTGAACAAGTTGGCATTTATTTATAGTGTGTTATTCTAAATGAAAATAAACCTGGCTATAGTTTATACGGGATGGATTAGGAATTTATGGTTACTCACAAATTACTTAAATTTTGACCTGGTATTTGTCCAAAACACTAGGAATTTCATAATTTATTATGAAATAATAGATATTGTTAGTGTCACCACAGCCACCTATAAAATAAATCCACAGTGATTAAATGAGGAATGACAATATATCTGATAGTATGGCACATGAAATCAAAACAGTCTTATTTAATATACATAAATTTCTTGAGACTGGTGCAACATTTAGAAGAGTACTGAAGTAACTATTCCTCAGAAAACAGCAATGAAGTGGGATTATGCAGAATTCTGTCATCAGAAGAAGGGTAGAAACTCTTAGATCCTGTTCTGAGTGGCCCGTCATGCTCATTATTCTGCTTTTGTTTGGCAAATATTTTCCTCTATGCATTATTCTGAGGAATATCGATGTAAAAATATTTCCACACTCTTTGTTGTTCTTTATTCTCTGTAGATTTTTTGCCTTGAGTATATACTTAAGGCTAGATTCTCCTTGTTCCTGATTTGCAAAGAAAAGAGCCCTCAAGGACACTGCATGGTTTTTATTTCTGATGTTACAACTCTATATAGTACTGTTAGGGACTCTGGCACAAAAGGGAATTTCAAACACGATGCATATGTAGCTATATCTGTGTCCTGTTTTTAGAATGTGCATGTGTATTTAAAGTCTAATTGCCTTTATTTTATGTCTTGTTATTTAAGTGGCAGTGAAAACATAATGAGTAAAAATGGCTTTTATTTGCTTCCCATGATAGTAATTTCCCAGGGTCAAAAAATCACGACTAAAAGGAATAGTATACATTTGAAGACATTTTTCTTTATTCAATATTGGTCAGATATACATTATTCAAAAAACACTGAGATTGAATGGTCAATTTAATCTTTTAAGAATAAAACCGCTATTTGTCTAAAAGTTTAATTGCATTGTACTCGAAATTCTTTCTACGTATAGTAGTTAGAACTTCCGAGTATGTGACAAAACACTTAAATTCATCAAATACTAACATGTCAATAAAAATATTTCACATTCTACTTCGATTTATTGTATAAGTAAGTAAAATATTTCTCAGAGTGTTAACAAATTTTTATAAAAGATTTATTTTTATTGCAAGGACAGATACACAGAGAGGAGAGGCAGAGAGCAAGATTTTCCACCTGCTGATGCACTCCCCAAGCAGTAGCAACAACCAGAACTGCGCCAGTCAGAAGCCAGGAACTAGGAGCTTCATCCAGGTATCCCATGTGGGTGCAGGGACCCAAGGCTTTGGGCCACCCTCAACTGCTTTCCCAGGCTAAAAGCAGGGAGCTGGATGGGAAGCAGGGCAGCCGGAATTAAAACCTGAGACTATATGAGATCCCAGCGCATGCAAGGCAAGGACTTTAGCCTCTAGGCTACCATGATGGGCTGCTTTTAATCAATTTTTTTAGCTTACTTGATAAGGGGTCACAATTTTGAGGTGAAAGATAAGTCGAAAGCTTTTCGAACAAAAGAAACTATGGCTCAAAGCATCAATATTTCTGTGTATTAGTTACATAAGTTATTACTCCTGGTGTGAAAATTCATGATAGACTGAAGTAAAGAACTCCTTAGAGGTAAATAATACAAAGTGTGGCAAGCTCCACTCAAAATTTGACTCCTATTGCCTGTGAGTTCAGAGAATGCACTCTGATAATTTTCAACTCTTTAAACTTAGAAGATATTCATCAACATTTCTGCAAGATAGGTGAATGCGCAAGATGGTACATAAATATTTTTAGTGGAAAAGCTGATAAATTAAAATGTGTTAGTTTTTAAAGTATAGGATGTATTTGAATAGGTCAATTTTAAACTATATTAACTATCAAACAATTAATAATTAACAGCTGAGATAAAGAGAGAGTAGAAATTTAACAAGAATATATATTTAGAAATAAATAACATCACATCACTTTCATTTTAGACCTATAGTTCAAGAATAAGATATAATAGGATGCAAAATGAGTTGTATTCAATTTATTTATTTATTTATTTATGCATTTACTTATCATCGGAAAGTCACATTTACAGAAAGATGAAGTGACAGAGTTAAAGATCTCCCATTAGCTTGTTCTCTCTCCAAGTGGCTGAAATGATTGATGCTGACCTGATCCAAAGCCAGGAGCCAGGAGCTTCTTCTGGGTCTTCCATGCAGGTGTGGGGAGGGTCTCAAAGCTTTGAGCCATCTTCAACTGCTTTCCCAGGCTGCAAGCAGGGAGTTGGATGGAAAGTAAAGCAGCTGGGACACTAACCAGCACACTTCTGGGATCCCATCGTTTGCAAGATGAGAATTTAGTCGTTATGATATTGTGCCGGGCCCCATAGATTTCTATTTACCATCTTTAATTGAATATTTCTCAAGATATTTTAAATATTTTTAAAGAGAAGATAATGGTCATGATCTTGTCCATAAGTCAAAAAAAAAAAAAAAAAAAAGAAGAAGAAGAAGAAGAAGAAATCAACACAAAAAACACCACTTCCCTTAGGGTTAATAAATTCTTTATTGCAGGCCCAGCAAGCATTTAAAAACAAATATCTCACTGGAAACTGAGTGATGTAAGTTGATCTAAGTCCACCTGTATGTTAGTAGTGTGCTACTATCTCTTTTCTTGATGGTATATGACTTGAGTAATTCTTTGAAGTATCTCATCTATTTAGTGCTGCCCAATGTATAATGACATGTAGATAGAAATATAAATGGAGAAAGTGCACTGCCTTGGGGAACACCATCATGCCAAGTAACTAATTGCTTTATGTACATTAGAACCAAGTGAAGCGTTTTATATCCACTGAAAGGCACCAGCACCCTCTCCTTTTTAATTTACCAAAATGTCATGCCCCCTCCTGAAACACAGGAATTAGAAGACTTTTTCTTCAAGCATCTCACTGATTCCCCTCAATTTGCCAGTCGCTGCAAACTGAGTTGAAAATAATTCTAAGTCAAAGAATGTCCAGTGTTATACACCAGGTCACTCATGGTCAGATGATTTTATTTCATTTTGTCTAAGCTTTTATTATACATGGACACACACACACACACACACACACACACACACCCTACATGCACACCCTGGCAAACTCTTACAGACATTGATTCCTGAAAGTCTTAAAATTTAAACAAATACCACTTACATTTAATTATACTAAAACAAAAGTACTAAAAATAGTATGCTATGTAAGAAATTGTGTAGTTATACAAGTAAGCAAAGCGCACACACACACACACACACACACACACACACAGCTATACTTTCTTTTGAAAACAAAAGTGAAAAGTTTTGGAAAAACAAAACCTCAAACATTGCCTATGTTTCTGGCACTGAGTATCAGACTGTGCTGTGTCTTTCATGTGCATGCTTGGTGATCATGTGCCACAATTACAGAGTTTGCACACATGATTTGAAATGCAGAATCTTTCAGTCTGGTGAATTGAAATCCTAACATTTCTATGAGACAGTTGCTTCAGGTATAGGAAAGAGATGCTCTCGGTAACTATCTAAAAGAAATACAAATCCAGAAAGAGGAAATCAAGTGAGAGTAAGATTTTGGCACTCTTTCTACTATTCTTATTTTTAAGATTTCATTGTTATTGTTGTTTCCCATGATACAGTTTTGTAGATGGGGGGAATCAACCCCCCACCTCTCCTCCCTGTGTCCTTATTTTCCTCTCCCAACGTTTTCTTCCATGCTATTACAGTAGTAATGGTCAGTTTCAAGTTTAACATTCCACTGTTTAAGTATACCATGCCAATGTAGGTATAGACACAGATAGAAAATCTGGTGCCATACTGTCAAGGTATATTTAACTGTTTCATTGGGAATTTCCCTTTTACTTGGGAGAAGAGATTCACACACATTAATTGTTAGTTTCATCCTTCCCAAAGTTGAAGGTAGCCCTTCCTACAGCTATAAACTGCTTCAATGATAATTCTGGCCATTTCTTCCAACCTCTTGAAAGTGAATTGCCCTTTTTTTTTTTTTGCTTGTATTTCTTTCCTATAAGGAAGAAATATTAATGTATCCTGCTTATTTGCAGCAAAATACTGCCTCTCTATAATGAGGAAAGGTCCTATGCTATATATCACAAGAGAAAATGTAGGGAAATAAAAAACATAGAAAGAAGAAATTCCTTGCATTGTTGAAGAAACCTGTTTTATTAGGGGATGTGAGGCTAGTGTGCCTTGACACATAGTTCTTAGCGTCTGCGGAAGGTGGTCGGTGATTTATGAAAAATAAGGCAGAAGAAACTCCCAGGCCCAAAGGGACTGTGAAGCAGTGGAAATTAGGTTGTAACACTGCACTATGACTGGCTACCTAGATTAGAATCCTAGATCCTACTACGCCTGTGGACGAGCTTAATCTTCCTGCCACTCAATTAGATTATTTGTAACATTGATCACTAAAATATGATTATTATGAGGCTGCTGAGAGAATTCAATAAAACAATGCATATAAGATGCTGGGCATAGCACATATAAAGGCTTAGAAATAGAAATGTATTTTCTTTTTTATTTAATTATCAAGTATAGCAAAAATGTGCTTCCTCTATACATTTCAGATTGCTTATGTGACTTGTGTAACCAAATATCAAGCTAACAAATATAAAATCTTACTTCACCTGTGTAGGACGCAACCCTTATAATAAATGCTGGAAAAGATTCCATGAATTAAAGTAACAAAAATGAAAATTTATTTGAAATAAACTAAATTCACTGTAGGAAAATACATAACTTGTTAAGAATCAATGTAAAAGCGTGAAGTAAGCAATTTACAAATATTATCCCTTGTAGGTTTTGTTGATTCCTCAGTATTAATCATTGAACCATGATTAATTCGATCGAGAAGAATGTGATGTGCCAATGGAGTGTTCATCAAAATCTGAACCCACGAGTCTACCATATCATGAAGTTTCAGCTTCCATACTGTGAAATACATGAATCTCCTTTCTTTACACATTATATAGCATTGGAATCTCTTTTATAGCACTAAAGGAATAATCAAATTTTATTGGAAATATAAAAAAAAATTGTTATTGCACTTTAACAGGTTTGCAAAATAGCTGCCTGTAAAAACAATTAATTGGCTTTTTGTAAAGAACAATGACACAAAGTACAATGCATATCTTTACATTGTCAGTATTTTTAAGTATCCACCACTCTATATCCAGATATTATTCTCAAATAGAGAATTATTTCTTTCTTAGGTAATTTGTAATGTAAAATTTAGAAATATCTGTGATTGGGCCCAGCACTATAGCCTTGTTGCTATATCCTAAAGTTGCCTCTGCTAGGATCCCCAGTGGTGCTAGTTTGTGTCTGGGCTGTTCCAGTTCCCATGTAGCAACAGAGGATGATCCAAAGGCTCTGGACCCTGCATCCGGGTAGAAGACCTGGAAGAAGTTCCTGGTTCCTGGCTTCGGATCGACTTAGTTCTGGCTGTTGTGGCCAATTGTGGAATGAAGCAGCATGCAGATCTTTCTGTATTTCCATTTCTCTGTATAGGTGCCTTTGCAATAAAGATAATTCTAAGAAATCTACAAAGAAATAAGGAAGGAAGGAAGGAAGGAAGGAAGGAAGGAAGGAAGGAAGGAAGGAAAGAAAGAAAGAAAAAAAGAAAGAAAGGAAGGAAGGAAGGAAGGAAGGAAGGAAGGAAGGAAGGAAGAAAGAAAGAAAGAAAGAAAGAAAGAAAGAAAGAAAGAAAGAAAGAAAGAAAACCTGCTGTTGCCTATTCAAGTAGGGGAATCACTTGAAACTGAGTTTGAGCCCTGGTGCAAAGGCTCAATGGCTAAATCCTGACCTTACAGGTGCTGCAACCCCATTTATGCTCTTGTTTGTCTCCGAGTTCCTGTGTTACCCCATCTAGCTCTCTGCGGCCTGGAAAAGCAGCTGAGGATGATCCAGAGCCCTGAGACTGCACCCACATGGGAGTCCCAGAAGAAACTCCTGGCTCCTGGCTTTGTATCAGCTCATTTCTTGCTGTGTTCATTTGGTGAGTGAACCAAGAGATGGAAGATCTTTCTCTTTGTCTCTCCTTCTGTCTGTAAATCCAATTAGCCTTTTAAATAAAGATAAATCTCAAAAAAACAGAAATTGTGAATTTAATGAATATATTAGCATTTTAGCGTTTTTAGTTAAAATTAAATTCTCTTTCTTAAAAATGTTTTTGCTTTAAATTTACACAGTCTTTGTGAATGTGTCTGTGTAATCCTCTCTTCTTTCTTCCAATTGTCACTATTTTTAATAGTGTTTGATTATTCCACTGATAAGTGAAGCCCTTACTAGTAGGATTTGTCCTCTTGATGTCCGCAACAAGACAAGTGTAATTTTCTGTTCTGAAGAACACAATCAATGTCTGGTAGCACCAAATGAAAATGCATTGAAGTCCCGTTATATCTTGTCCTTTGCAATTATGCACTTTCTGGATTTTTATTCTAAAATTGAACATAGGGCGAACTCCATATACACAAGTACTAGCACGTACATACAATACAGCAGGGAATGGAGAGAAAGAGCATGCTCTCTAAAATGTCCCAACTAAAGGTAACCATAACGATTAGAGTGAAACCATTCTCATGCCAGTGAGCTTGCTGTGGGACAGTGGCTAGACAGTGAGGCCCTGAGGATGTGGGTTTGGATGAGGGGAGGGCTAGGAGCATGTCATCAATGGGCATATGGGGACCTGGGAGTCCACCTCTAGGCAGGTGCAGGAAAGCTGGGGATTTCACCATGTGCTTGGTCCTGGGTGAGGTGAGAAGAGCGGAGGAGAGAGCCCCAGGTCAGAATGCTGTCCCTGTGTGCTGGTGGACCAGTCCTGGAAAATTGCAATGGGTTTGGATCTTGGCTGTGTGGAGGGGTAAGGCACATGTTCCAGGAGCTTTGGATTCTTGGGTGAGCAGAGCTTTGGATCAGCACACCACCCGCTGGCCTTACGAAGGCTGAGCTGAAGAACCAATGCATTCATATGCACAAGGATTGTGGATTGATTAGGGAAAGGAGCAAGGGGAGATGGGGAAAGGAGAACCACTGCAGGAGTATCTTGCAGGTGAGGAGTGACTCCTGAGGAACTCCCAATGACAAGACTACTGTACTTGCAGTTAACCGAGGGTTAAGCAAAGATTTTATGGGTCAGACTGATGTACCAGTCCACATAGGAGACCTGAGCTGGGCTAGTTAGCATGAGACATCTCTGACTACCACATGTTAGCCCACATGAAAGATAGGGCTGGGAGGTTGTCTGGCAGGGCTAGGTCCCAATACCTGACAGTGAGTGTTGGAACAGGGAACGGGTCACATTAGGCTGGGCCATGACACTAACCAGCATGCAAGAAAACCAGGTCTGGAGGTAGATTCTGTGGGGGATATGTGGGGATAGCCCTCTGGAAATATAAGTCTTAGTGTTTAACTTACAAATTGGGATGGTAATGGGCTGAACTAAGCATCACCATGGAACCTGCCAACACTCACAGGTTGAGAACAGTTTGGACAGGTCCAGGCTGAAGCACCTACTTGCTCACAATAAAGCAGGGTGTGGGGTGGGTCAAGCCACAGCATCCACCAGCTTATACAAAGGTTGCAATGTAGGGAGCAGGCTTTGCCAGGTAAGGGCCTAGCACCTGCTGGCTTGCATGAGATCTGGGTCTGGGTGTGGGCCAAGTGGAGGAACCTGAGGAAATCCACAAGGGGGTCATATCTTCCTCTGGTGAGTACTTAGTCTAGGCCTGTGTGTTGGGCAGGCTAGATAAGGTAATTTCATCTGTTGGCAAGTATGTAGGGTGGTTTTGGAAGGGGGCAGATGGGCAAGGCCGAGAAAACCATAGCCCACTGGCAAGTGCAGAAACCAGGCTGGATTGTGGTCATGCAAGTCTAAGTTATCACACCTACCCATTTGCATGAGCCAGGGATGGGAGTAGACTGAGCAGGACAAGGTTGCAGCACCTGCCAGTGAGAGATGGGACTGGGGACTCACTAGATCTGAACAGGCTGCAGCACCTGAAGGCAAAGGGCAATAAGAGATGGCGGGGGCGGGGATATTCCAAGCTGGGTCAGAGCAACCACTATCACACACAATATCTGTGGCTGGCAACAGGTCTGGTTGGGAGGCTAAGATGATTCCCTGTCTGGGCTGTGGTTCCCACTGGTGAGTGCAAGGCCTGGAGTGGGGGCTGGGTTCTGTTCTGGATATGGCTGCATTGTACATTGGCATGGATGTGGACTGGGTCTGGGGTGTGGTAGACTGGGCTAGACTCCACCGGAGTGGATCTAAGTTGGGCTGGGTTAGGTTTCTGCCCCTGCTGAACCATACATGAGCTGTGCTTGTGTGCATGCCAGGGATGACTGGGCTGTAGCATCCAACAGTAAAAACTGGAATGGGTGAGGGCCAGTCAGGAAAGGCTACTGTTCCTGCTGGGATAGGAGGTGGACTAAATAGGGCTGACACATGCACCAACCACTGTGCACAAGATCAGGTATTGGGAGAGGTTCTTATGGAAGAACTTGGGGAACTCTTCTGTTGGGACACAGTCCTTGTAGGTGAGTGCAAGAATCAAGACAGGAAGTAGCCCAGCCCAGGTCAGGCAATGGTACCCACCAGCAAACATTTGGCTCAGGTTTGAGCAAGAAAGGCTGGCAAATATGAGAACAATCAGAATGATGTGTAGGTCATGCTGAGTCAAGCTGCAATACTAGCCAGTTTACATTAGGGTTGGGACTTAGAGCTGGGTGGGCTGTGCTGGGCTGCAGCCCCCACTACTATGAGATAGAACTGTGGGTGGACTGAGCTGGGCTGGACCAGGATACAGCACCCACTGGCAAATGCCGAGGTGAGGTGGGCCATGCCAGACTGGGCTGCTGTTCCTAACCGGCACATGTGAGACCTGGGAGGTGAGGGAGGAGGCAAATCCAGCAGGAGGGCTGCAGTGGGCTCTCTCCTGATGGACCACTACTTCCGCTGGTGAGCATGACAGCTGGGATGCAGGTCAGACCAGGCCAGGCAGGACTACAATACCTGTTGACCTGCAGTGGACTGGAGTAGGCGAAAGCCTGGCTGGGCTGACGGTTCCTACTGGTTCACGGATAAGCCAGAGTGGGTGTGGGTTGGTCAGGCTTTGCCGCAGCATCAGCTGGCAGATGATGATATGGAGGGAAATTTCTGTTAAGCTAAACTGCAAGACCACCTGGAGAGTGCAAGATCCAGTAGTGAGAGTGGGGCCATTAGGGAAACAGTAGGTACCTCCCTCTTGGGTTGCCACTCCAACTGGTGAGCATGAGAACTAGGACTGGGGCAGGCATGGCCAGACAGAGAATGGTATCTGCTGGCACCAGTATGGATTGGGTAGAGGGACCGGTTGGGTTGAAATAGGCTTTTTAAAATTTTATTTATTTTTATTAGAAGGATATACAGAGAGGAGGAGAGACAGAGAGGGAGATATTCCATCTGATGATTCACTCCCCAAGTGGCCACAACAGCCTGAGTTGAGCCATCCAAAGCCAGGAGCCTGAAGCCTCTTCTAGGTCTCCCACATGGGTGCGGGGTCCCAAGGCTTTGGGCAGGCCTCAACTGCTTTCCCAGACCACAAGCAGGGGATTGGATGGGAAGAAGAGTTGACAGGATTAGAACTGGCACCCGT
Source organism: Ochotona princeps (assembly GCF_030435755.1). Lineage (NCBI taxonomy): Eukaryota > Metazoa > Chordata > Mammalia > Lagomorpha > Ochotonidae > Ochotona > Ochotona princeps. Next base: position 60,461,578 of record NC_080840.1, read on the forward strand.
ATGGGATCCCAGCACATTCAAGGCAAGGACATGAGATATAGGCTCCTGCGCTGGGCTCCTGAACTAAGCCTTAATGCCCATTGCAATGTATGAGAGCTGAATGGTATGTGGAACTGACTGGAGCAGTCTACTGTACATAGTTGCAAGACACGAACCAAAGCAGGGGGCAGGTCTGGTGAGTGTTACTGTCGATTGGCCCATCTAGACTGCAGCTCCCACTGGTTTACATGAATGCTGAGTGTGGTGGGCACGATCAGACTGGGCTGCAACACACATATTTTTGCATAGAAGACAGGGCTGGAGACAGAACTGATCCAGCAACTGCAACACCCATGTGTGCAAAGGCTGATTTGAGTGACAGACTGTGCTGGACCCTGTATTAGCAAGCACACACAAGCATATGGTCTAGAATCACCTCAAATGAGGTTTCTTTGGGGATTCCCCCAAACTGAACCACTTGACTTAGAACCCATATCATGCAGAGAATTGCAGGTTCTATGGTCTGAATGTGGAGTGCAAGCATCAGAGCTGGGCCTGTAGAAGAATGGCAATTAAATTCACAGCTGACCTCTCAGAGGAAACTCTACAGGCCAGAAGAGAATGGAGCGATGTATTCCAGATTCTAAGAGGAAAAAAAATGTCAGCCCAGAATAATGTACCTATCAAAGCTTTCCTTTGTCTTTGAAAATGAAATTAAATTCTTCCACAGTAAAGAAAAGCTCAAATAATGTTTGTTCCAGATGTGCCATACAAATGATACTTCAAAATGTTCTCTTATCAGAGAAAAGGAATAACACTCACCAAAACCAAATGTTAAGAACATCCCAGTATAATAACAACAGAAGACTCTCCATTGCAAAAATGACAAGACCAAGTTACCACCTATTCATGTTAACGTTGAATGCAAATGGTTTAAACCCTTCAAACTAACAACATGGATTAGTAAACTAGATTGAACAAATTCTATCTGTTGCCTACAGGAAACTCATTGCACTAACAAAGGTCAGCAGAAACTATATCCCATGAAGTTTTTGCTTTTGTTTTCATTTTTATTTCTTGAATTTAGTTTATTTTTTCTCATATTAAATGCTTCAGTGACACATAGGTCAAACAGTAGCATCATTTTCTTCAGGAAGATTCTTGATTTTATTTTGTATTTCTTCAATGACACACTAGTCGTTCAGTAGCATGTTACTTAACTTCATGGCACTGTTAATTTCTATTTTTCTTCCTGTTGATTCTTTTTGTGGCTTTTCATTTAAGCGGATATATAGTAACTGTACACTGGATACTAACATATTTAGATGTGAGGATACAATGCAGTATACATCTCTACCTCCAGATCAAAGATGGACTGCCAATGAAGCTGTTAAATATATCTTAACAATAGGATGCTGGAATGTCTGATGAGTATATGCCCACAATGATGGATTTATGACTCTTCATGAAGAAGTTATACTATTGGAATAATATTAGGGAAATCAGGGGTAGGGAGAAATTGGGATGGGGTCAAGGGAAATCCCAGAGCATATGGAACTGCATCATAAATTATTAATAAAAAAATTGGAAAATATTTAAAAAGTAAAATGTTTGTTTATACTGAGGATTTAGACTCATTTTTTCTTGTTATTTCTTAAAGAATGGGGATGAGTTAATTTTGCAGTGTTTACATTGAATTAGTTCATATAAATTATCTTGAAATCACTGAAAAATACACAAGAGTCTGTGCAGAGATTAAATGTGACTCCTAGACCACAAAGACCTGGAGAATCTGTGGATTTTGGTGTCTATAGGGATCCTAAATCAATTCCCAATTAACATTGAAGGATGACTATGTTTTTTATTTTTGAGAAACAGATCTTGGATCAATTAAATAACATATTTATTTCTGATGCATAACAGTAGTGTAGCAGAGACTGATATGTTCAGATGTGCAAAGTGCAGTGTGTCTCTCTGCATCCAGACCAAAGACAGACTCCCAGTGAAACAGTTGAAATTGTTCTAACAGTAGGATGCTAGACTCTTCGATAATGTCCTTGCCCACAATGTCGGGCAACACCTCAGTAACAGCATGACGGATTTATGGCTGTTCATGAAAGACCAGCCATTATAATACTAGGGGAATCTGTGGAGGGGGATGGGAAATTCCAGAGTCTATGGAACTATATTATAAAATAATTTTTTAAAAAAGAATATGGAATCAGGATTAGAGCTGGAACTTGAACCCAGGTACCCCAATATGTGATGGGGCCATCCCCAGTACTATATATACCACTGTAATGCAACACCATTTCTTTGATTTTGTTTGTCTCAAATGTTCCTTTTGCCTCCCTTCCCAACTTAACAGTCTTCACCTGATTTTAGGCACTATGGTTCTCTCATCCACACATTTGTTCTAGATCCCTAGTGACTTCCTTGTTCCAGAATTTACTCAACTGTACTTATTTTCCTTGGATTTTCTGGTTAAAAAAAATTTCCTCTCATGCCTTTTTTTTATTTTTAGATAATTTTTTTATTAATTATTATGCATTATGTGACAGTTTCATAGGCTCTGGGAATCCCCCCACCCCTCCCCATGCCCCTCCCCCCTGGTGGATTCCTCCACCTTGGTGCAGTATTACAGTTCAAATTCAATCAAGATTCTTTCCTTGCAAACATATACCAAACATAGAGTCCAGTTACTTATTGTCCAGATGGGTTGAACAGTTTCCTGGGGAGACCATTTCTGGTCCTAAGTTAGAGCTGGTAGAATATCATCCCAGTCAATTAAGAGTCCCAATATAACATTAACAGCAATTTGTAACATTATGGAATTGACATGGTTTTGCGTAACCAGTATGTTAAAAAAAAAAACAAAAAGCAAGTTCTTAACCACAACCTATGATTTGCTCATTGACATTTCAATTTTAGTTTGTATACAGGACCGGCTGCTATATACCTTAAAATGGCTATAAGGTACCATTCAGCTGTCTCGTGTCTATTTCATTTTAGTATTTAGCCATTTGTTGTGTTGAAGTATAATTTTACTGATCTTGGTAGATTTTAGGATAATCTAGACTGGCTTGTAACTCTAACAAGACATTTGTCAACAATTAAGGTGCAGAACATTTTTTTTTGGGGGGGGGTGTGCAGGAAAGTCCTCAACACCACGGTGAAGAGTGACTAATCTTCGTGTCTCACCCCCTCTCATGCCTTTTTAAAATCAGGGAATTTGCTTACTCTTTTTTTATTATAAATATTGACATTGTATCCTTGTTTCGAGAGCTCCACTTTTAATTGCATTCTTTTTTATTGCTTTATATCATCTTTTTCTTTTAATTTCATTTTATGACACAGTCTCATAGTCTCTGGGATTCCTCCTACCCCTTCCCATGCCCTCCCCTCATGGTGGATTCCTCCACCTTGTTGCAGTATTACAGTTCATATCCAGTCATGATTCTTTCATTGCGAGCGTGAACCATGCATAGAGTCCAGACTCTTATTGTTTAGATAAATTCAACAGTTTCCTTCGGAGACCATCCCAGGTCTGAAAGTAGAGCCAGCAGCGTATCATCCAATGAAAAGCCACACATAACATAATTGCGTTCTTATACTTACACATTTTGCCTTTCCGAATCTCTACTCCTTTCAAGTTTATATAAACTTGCTATTTTCCCTCTCAGCCTTCATGTCAGAGCCTGAATGCATCTCACAATATTCTTTATAGTAAACTCTGAATTCCTTATCATAAATAGTCAACGAAAGGGAAGAACTAATAAAAATGTCATATACACATAGAATAAAAAGGGCATTAAATTGCTGAAAATATCTCCACATAATTGTAAATATTAGTGTTAGCCTGATAATAAGCATGCTCAGGTAAATAAAACCAATTGATTATCACTTGAAGATTGTATTAGATGAAGTTTCCTGGGAAATAGAGAAATTTGCTAGCAGGAAATCATGTGAGAACTAGATTTGACATCACTACTTTTAGAGGAAACTGGAAGAGCTAGGCAGAGGAAACTTCATTAGATAAGGAATTTGAATTTTTCCCATGGGAACCTTTCAAATGAGAAAGATTTTCAAAGAACCACTCACTCAACTGATGGCTAAGAGTGCCAACATTTTCAACAGTTGGGAAAATGCCTCAAGGTTGAAGGGGTATGGGGTGGTGCAGAAAGGCACCTATGGCTGGGAACGTAGTGTGGGATATTCTGTCTTTACAGAAAAAGGAGTTAGAAAACAAACATGCTTCTTGTCTCCTATGAATAGACTTATAAGTGAACTTTAGATTTTATTTATACTTACTGATGTTTTATATACTAGCTCAAAGTGGAAATGAATAAACTTTGAATCAGGTTGATTTGATGGAGAACTTAATCATTGGCTTAAATTTAGGACTTTGTATTTATTTATGGCTTAAAATATTGTATATATGATTAATTATCATGGGAATGTTCAGAGAATATTTTGAATGGAGCCATAGGTTACCTAGTCATTGCATGTATGTGTGTGGCCTAATTACAAACAAGAATAACAATATATTATGCTAAGTTATAGATGCTTCCCTACAAATTTCAGTCATTAGCTCCTTCTTTCCCATAGCCTGCAGGTAAATCACTTTTGTTAGCTTTCTATTACTACTATTTTCTAATTATGTTGTCCCTATTATCCCCAAAGCCCATCATTCTAGAACATTTCATAAGATGATCTTAGATTCTATTTCCCTATGGAGTGCATATAGTCCGTAGATTCTATATTCTTGGTTTTTTTTTTTTTTTCGTATTCAGGACTCACTTTTGAATTTAAATTCTTCTTTCCCATTGTCTTAATTCTTCTTGACCCACTAGCTTCCAAAAGGCACTCTGTTCAAAACATTTGTTTTACCATTAGTTAAGCCTTCTCACCTGATATAACCTCAATTATTTTAGCTTGTGTTGCTTTCTTGGTGCCTAAATAATAAAATCTTTTTTTTTCTCGGGAAAAAAAATATAAGCTTCCTTTAAAAAAGTTAATAAAAAGCAGATATCATGTATTTTATAGGTTCAATTTTCAGAAGACACAGATATTTCTCCTTTTTTTTAAGATTTACTTTATTTTTATTGGAAAGGAAGATATGTAGAGCGAATGAGATACAGAGCGAAAGATCTTCCATCTGCTTATTCACTCCCCAATTGGTCTCAAGGGCTGGAGGTAAAGCTGTCTGAAACCAACAGCCAGAAATTCTTCTGGGTCTCCCATGTGGGTGCAGTGTCCCAAGGCTTCGTGCCATTGTCTACTGCTTTCCCAGGCCACAATCAGGAAGCCGGAAGGAGTGGAGCAACCAGGACAAGAACTAGACAAGGATTTAGCAGCTAGGCTGTTGCACAGGTAGGATACTTCCTATTTCTCACCTCCCTAGCTCAACTTCTCTCCCTCCTTTTCTTTTTAATCACTACATTTTACAAAAACAATCCACCTTGCTTTCAAAAACAATCTGGTTGCCCTTTGCTTTTTGGATTCACTCCTCATCCTTTCTCTTTAGCCATAGTCCAAGAGTATATGACCAAGAGCACCTCTGTAAAGATGCTCATTCAATCCTGTAGGAAGATGAAGGCTACAGCCAGAACCTCCAGGCCATAAGTATAATATTGCATGTTGCAGCACATCATCTTCACTTCTCCAATTAACCTACATTTCCAATATTATAAAGCTCTCATTTCTTCAGACTACTAGAAATGGTTTGAAATTTTATCTTTCAACTTCTATTTCAAGAGAAGCTTTCAAATGCCTTTAAGTTTTTTTTTTTCTTCATTTTCTGGTGTCAGCTGGTTTTTTTGGATCCATCTAAAATATTTCTTCTCAATGAAACATCTTCAATATTTTAGGTATAATTCTTTAGTTTTCCTGTTAGTTTTCTTGTTCCTATAGCAAATGCATATTTTTTAAAGCAAATGTACTCCAGTAGAACTATATAACTCTGTCTTCATGGCTGAGTGGCTTGATGATCTGCACATATATAGGGCCAAGCTGTGGAATAAAAATTCAATTTGCTATTCAACTGGATGAATTAACACACCCATTTCCTAACATTTTAAGGATTCTATGGCATATGACATGCCAGAGTTAATCTTCAGCAAGAAAGAAATACTTCCTCCAGCAACTATGCTTATTTTAGAAATCACAGTAGTAGTCTATGCAAAAGGAAATGAGAGTCTTAATTAGAATGATAAATATTGTAATGGAAATGAGGAAATATATGTGAATAATACTGTTAAGCTGGAATAAAAATATCCGGGTGATCTTTAATATTCAACAGTAGAAGAGAGCGAAAGATAACTTTGAACAGGACAGACTAAAATATTTTTAAAACATGAAATACTTCAGAGTCTGTTTTGTTTTCCTCTCTGTGTTGTCTTACGGTGAAGAAGACTTGAAGCCCTTTTTCTGTAATTGCTGTTAGCTGGAGATAATTGTAGCATTTTCTAGCATATTGATAAGAAGAGCATGCTTTCAGTGTGATTAAATGAATCCAAAAGAAATACTCCAAAGTAGTTCCTTCATGAAAAACCTTAATGTTCAAAATCAACAGCTGCAGGAGCTAAGAAGAAATTGATACAAAGAGACCAAAGTTAGTTTTATGTCTATCCTCATTACAGTATAGCTATGAGAAATTGACTCATATCCTTCAGAATCTATGATTTTTTTCAAAACTTTAAAGGACTACATCTAAATATGACCTTTTAACTGTCATCTTTCACACAAATGAATGTATAGACCACCTTCCGGAACCAGATTTAAACAAAGAGAAGATATGACTGTCAGTGGGGACATTTTCTATGATTATAGCAATTCCTACTGACCAGTCCCTATAATTGACTAAAGAAGTATCTTTATCGCAAAAGGAAGGAGACCTACAGGGCAACTCTTAGTTTTGCTTGGAGGTTTCCCTTGACTGCTGCTGAGCAGAATGATGTAAAATTGACTTTCAAATGAATCTAATAATTTTAGACAAATCCATTATGCTAGCATAATTATATATATATATATATATATATATATATATATATATATATATTTTAAAGATTTATTCATTTTTATTACAGCCAGATATACAGAGAGGAGGAGAGACAGAGAGGAAGATCTTCCGTCCGATGATTCACTCCCCAAGTGAGCCGCAACGGCCGATGCGCGCCGATCCGAAGCCGGGAGCCTGGAACCTCTTCTGGGTCTCCCACGCGGGTGCAGGGTCCCAATGCATTGGGCTATCCTCGACTGCTTTCCCAGGCCACAGGCAGGGAGCTGGATGGGAAGTGGAGCTGCCGGGATTAGAACTGGTGCCCATATGGGATCCCGGGGCTTTCAAGACAAGGACTTTAGCCGCTAGGCCACGCCGCCGGGCATATTTTAATGTGGCATATTTTAGCCACATTTAAAATATGTATTTATTTTGAAAGGCATAGTTAGAAAGAGAGAGAGAAATAGAGAAAGAGAGAGAGAGAGACTTTTCAATCTGCTGATACACTCCTCAAATGATCACAGCATAACAACCAGCAGCCGTAAGCTTGGGCCAAGCCAAAGCCAGAGGACAGGAGTTTCGTCTGGGTGTCCCACATGAGTGGCAGGGGCCCAGATACTTGCAGGATCCGTTCGTCTGCTTCTTTCCCAGACACAAATTGACGCAGCTTTGCAAATGGCAGTTTTATTTGAAAGGCCACATTGACAACCCATATTCTAATTACTTTAAGCTAATACATTTCTCAGATACTTTTAGATATGCTTGAATGTAAATTTCAAAACGTAGGTTGGTGTTGTATAACCAGTCCTGGATTTAGTGATAATTCTACACTTGTAGAAGTAGCAAGTAATACCCTAAACTTAAATATTCAAAATGTACACAGTATGAACAAGACACAGGTTAACTGAATTTTGAGCACATTTTGTTAACTGATTTCTGATTACTATTAAACTTTTCCCATATGGGATTTAGCTATTCTGCGTAGAGGAATTGTTGAAGCAATAGTGGGAAAAGAAGGCTAGAGGTAGTAAAGTTGAAAATAGCATTGAAGAAATTCTAAATTGCTGTAGCGAAGGACTATTATGGGCTATCATTACTAATAGTGATAAAAATAGTCTAAAATGTAATTAGAAATGAGAATTGTCTTTTTATTTAGCAAATGGGTTCCTGGACCCTTCTGGTATACTAAATAATGTATTGGGGTTTGGGGATTATGAAGTCAAGTAGGACTTGCTTACTGTCCTTTAAACCCTTATAGAAGTAAGAAGCCAAGTGTGAGATTTAATGTGCTATCACCTTTTAAGTGATTTAAGGTGTTTGATTTGAGTTGTCCTTCACTTGAGCTAAGGGTTGTGGGATGACGATTATTAAAAGAAGATAATGAAGTATAAGAAACAGTATAGGAATTTACAGTAGAACTTTTTTCAGGGAAATTGCAGTTAGTAACATGGAAACAAATGTACTGAAAGAAAGAGGGAAAAAAATGAAATAGAGAAGATCTAGAAGGATCTCTCACTGGAGATAGCCATAATGGGTGTGGGTGGTGTGGCAAGGCCACAGCACTCACCAGTGAATGTTGGGTTCCCACTGATATACGCAAGGGGCAGGACTGTGGCACGCTGTGTTGAGCTGGTCTGCAGCACCCTTCAGTTTACACAGGGCATGGGGTTGGGGTTGGAACTGACAAGGCAACTACAGTCAATAGTATGTACACAGGCTGATGCAGATGATGAACTGAACTGGATGGCTGGTGCATGCAGAGAGTCAGGTCTGGGGTCACCTCAGGTGAGGCTTTTTGGGGACTCCCTAATAGACCACTACACTGGCCAAGGGAAATTCATAGAATTTGTTGTATGACCTTGGATTACATTTATCTTCATTTGATGATGACTATACAGTGGTTGACATGCCCAGGTGTATAAAGGAGTCATGGTGGCCAGCCCATTTAGGCCAGCATAAGATGTCAAGTGCCATGTCAGAAGATGGAGACCAGAACAGTTTGGACAACTTTTCTGGCCAGGATCTGGCAGCATGTATCTGGGTGGGTGGATGTACTAGAGCAGTCTCTGTCAGTCAATAGACCTTGAAAGGCTTTTCTTAACCTTGGAACAATGATATCAGCAGCATTTTGAAACTATCAAAACCATTCAAGGAATACCCTCAGAACATTCTTCTCCACATTAGGGTTTCTAAGATGACATCATATAAACATAGCGCAACCCAGGTACCAATGTAGTTTGGCAGCTAAGAGCAGCACCCTTCCAAAATCTCAATCACCTCATCCAAGTCAGGTACAGGAGAAAAGGGAAGAAAAAGAGAATTGGAAGCATTTGTCTCATGCACTTTCTCTCATACCTTAACCTGTCAAGTGGTCCTCATGGGCATGCATCATTGTCAACTATGTAAACTACATCTACAATAAAACTGAACTTCAGATACACACCAGATGAGATGACCTCAGGTCCCATATGAGTACCTACATTCAATTCGCTGCTTCTGCTCCAGCCTCTTATGGTAACAATGTTGAAAATGCAAGTAATTAAATCTCCACCATACCTATTTCCATATGAAGTTTTGTTTCTATGGGGATAGTAGTTTTCAGACAATGCAGATAAATTTACAGACATTTTCATTGGAATGGCATTAAATTTGTAAATGGTTTAGAATAATATGGACATTGTAACAGAGATCAAGCCTTCAAACTCTCATATGGCTGGAAGGCAGGTGTTTGTACGTGCTATTCATTCTGGCAACAGGGTGACCCCAATAGCTTCTCCACTTCGCGAGGATGGCAAATGAGAGACTGGTGCCAGGGACCTAAGTGACTCCAGGAATGCAATAGACAATAAAGTCACTGCCATTCATTACATTGAAAGCAGGTATAAGAGCATGTAAACACAATCCAGGATTATTTTACCCAGGGAAATTGTCTTTTGTAAGTGAGACAAAAATAAAGATATTACCAGAGAAGCATAAATTAAATGAATTCATCACTATCAAGTTAATTTGGAAAATAGGATTAAGGAAATTCTACATACAGAAACAGACACCAAAATCATTAATATATATGAACAAATAAAATGCTTTGCAAAATGAAACAAAAGATATTCAAGATAAACAAAGGAAATGTTAAATAAAAGTGAAAGAACTAAACTATTACTTAAAGACATAGACTGTGTAAATGAATAAAAATACAAGACCCAGTGACAAAAAATCTTACTACCAAAAAACTTATTTCATCATTAAAGATGGACTGAAAGTAAAAGGGTTGATAAAGGTATTTTATCAAAGTTTAAAATCAAAGTGATCAAGAGTAGTTACATCTGTCTCAAGCAAAATGATTTTTCTTATGAAAAGTTTTACTTATTTTTATTGGGAAGTCATATTTACAGAGAGAAGGAGAGAGAGAGAGAAAGAGAGAGAGAGAAAGATCTTCCATTTGCTGGTTCATTCCCGAAGTGGCTGCAATGGTCAGAGCTGAGCTAAGCCAAAGCCAGGAGCCATAAGCTTCTTTTGGGTCTCCCACATGGGTACAAGGTCCCAAGGCTTTGGGCTATCCTCTGCTGCTCTCCCAGGCCACAAACACGGAGCTGGAAGGAAAGTGGAACAGCCAGGATGCGAATTGGTGTCTATATGGGATCCTAGCACATGAAAGGCAAGGACTTTAGCCACTAGGATACCATGCCAGGCTTCAACACGATTTTAAGATAAGAACTATATATTTCCTTAAGACATAGTTAAGATGTATACAGATAGATAGATAATAGAGAAAGATTATCAGTCCCCAGATGATGGCGCACGAGACTAGTGGCTACTGCTTGTGCAAGGACCTAAATCTGAAAAGGCAGAACTTCTCTTGTCTGCATGTTGTGAATTCCACAATCATGAATGCTTACACAAAGCCAAGCAGTGCTGGGAAGACTGGGGTGAGGTCATAGGAACCCTGATCAAAAGTCCTGGTGGCATTCTTCTTGACAGAGGATGGGGAGTGGAGATCTGGCATCCCATGCTCCATAGAGCTGAGAACTGAGTGATCTAGGGCCCAGAGTTCTCTCCTGTTCTCCTAGGTCTAGTTGAGTTTTTTTTTTTTTTTTTTTTAAGATTTATTTTATTTTCATTACAAAGTCAGATATACTGAGAGGAGGAGAGATAGAGAGGAAGTGGAGCTGCCGGGATTAGAACCAGCGGCCATATGGGATCAAGGCGAGGACCTTAGCCACTAGGCCATGCTGCCAAGTTGAGTTTTTCAGGTTTCAATCCTTTTCCTGGTTCTGTGGGATGTCTGTAGGCCCCCAAGAATGGGGGAGGCATTCTGAGACACCGGAGCCTCTCCAGGTTCTGGCTCTGACTCCTTTCTCAAGAGGTTGCCATAGTGCCACAGTCTGAACTCCAGTACAGCATGAGTTTCTTCTCTGAATCAAAGCAGCTGTACTCACTATCTAACTAGTCATGATGGTTATAAAGTCCTCAGGCAGCTAAGTTGATCATGCATATAGGCACCTCGGGGGTTCATCTGTTGTTACCATTTGCCATACCAGGGAGATTTTCCATCAACCATTTCTGACTTTCTGTGTGCTGCTGTCCTAGGCTCCATTTTACTGATTCCTGTTATCCCCTTGCTGCACGGCAGTCCCTGTTTTTCTTCAGGCATGCTCCTGGAGCTGTAGTTATTTACTTGTTTTGGCTTTTCCTTAAGAGGCAGCAAGTGCTGGACACCTCTGTTCAACCATCTAATTTATTTTAATGGCATTCAATGTATGCAACTTATGTGGTTGAGTAAGCCTATAAATTATTTTGAATGATTATTTAAAAACAAAGAAACACAAATGGAAGATAATTGATATTTATGTTCTTGGAAATTAAGGAAATTTAATATCAAGGAAGAAAGTCTAAGTAACTTCCCATTTCCCCAGAAACAATTAAAATAATTTTGCCTGTAAAGTTCCTTTGGGTAATTTGACAAAGTTTTGAGACTTAGAAATATGATAAGCAAAGAATGTATTTATAGACCTTTCAGGCAGCCTGACTTCTGTTCCTGTTATTAGCATTGTAACATTGTTTCACTGAATATTGTCACCTTGGACCAGTCAAAGACAATTAGCAGGACATCAGACACCATTATAGAACTGAGATATTTTTGTACTGTCTCCTGAATTGCTAATTTACAGTTTTTAATGTGAAACATTTATATGCACAAAAATAGTCCCGTTGTAGGGTTAGTGATTTCTCTGCAACAAATCATTTAACCTGATTTAATCACCAAAATAATTTTGTGAGGCAAATGGCATTATCTTCATTTTAGACAAAGAGAAACCAAGCCTACGAGAATTTTTATCATTTGCTCAAAGGCACAAACTTAGTAAGTGACTGATCCTGGATCTGAGCCTAAATCTGTCACTCCACCAATTCTGTGTGCTTTTTTAGGTCAGAAACTTGCCTCCAGCTTTCTAACTGAAAGTCTGTATTAGTTTAATTTGTGCAACCATGTAATATTCAAACTAATGGATTTGATGAAAAAGGCCCATAAACAAATAATATAGCCATTTGATAAGATTTAAGGCATACTTAAAGCAGTTTAGAATTCTGCCTAATGTACGCTTTTCAAGATTAGAGGAAAATGACTTACCCTTTACCAGTATTTAAAGTAATCTTTAAAAATACAAGCTAGTCTTAATCATGCTTTGTCCAATGCCAATATTAAAGATTATATATTGCTGACAGTATGAACCAAGGCGCTATGTCCTTTCTATTTTCTCAGGTGGCTCAAGTGAAACCAGATAATTCCATCTGTTTAATTCCCTTTGACCCAATTCACAGTCACCACTAAATGGATTCCAGAAATGCCATTTCTGCAGTTTACAGATTTTTCTTAAAGGAAGCCTGATGGCTCAAAGTGTGTCATTTTATCTAGTATCAATTTATTAATAAAATAATAACTTCATGTTTTTTATGGGTTTAACACAGTTCTTAGCAAGATAAAGTCCAAGAATCTTGACATGAATGCTCAATGTATCTACAAGTATATGCGATATATCTGATGCATGCAGAGATATGCCCATGTATAAACATATACTTATATAACTATAATGTATAATTATTTTAAAAGATTTATTTATTTTTATTACAAAGTCAGATATACAGAGAGGAGGAGAGACAGAGAGGAAGATCTTCCATCCGATGATTTACTCAATCCCCAAGTGGCTGCAACGGCTGGAACTGAGCCAATCCGAAGCTGAGCTGATCCCAAGCCGGGAGCCAGGAACCTCTTTTGGATCTCCCACGAGGATGCAGGGTCCCAAGGATCTGGGCCGTCCTCAACTGATTTCCCAGGCCACAAGCAGGGAGCTGAATGGGAAGTGGAGCAGCCGGGATTAGAACCGGTGTGCATATGGGATCCCAGTGCATTCAAGGAAAGTACTTTAGCCACTAGACCATGGCGCTGGGCCCTATAATGTATAAATTTTGAAACAGACATATCTGTGAAATCATATATACAAACATTTGTGCATATGTAAATCACATATAAATGCAAACAAATACATAGAGATTTAAAACTTCAATGGAAATTGAATTAAAAAAGGATTCTATTTTGGTGCGAATGCTTTTTTTAATGTCCATGCATTGTTCTGCAGAATATTCATTTCCATGAATTTTTGAAAATTTCTTACATGCATAAATTTCAAAAGTTTGTTCACCAAAAAGAGCTTAGCTATTTTTCCCAAATACTTTTCAGCAATTTCATATGTAAACTGTGTGTAAAGACAAATATGCAATATGTTTTTATATATATACATATATATATTCATGTGCAGCTTTGTGATTTGTATGTTCTGAGAAACTAATCATTAGGCAACTGTGTCTTCATACAAACAGGAGAGTGAGTACCAATACAGACTAAGGTGGTTACCATTTTCCAGATCACTACCATAAATATGGTCAGTTATTACCCAAAATGTGTTTATTTGGTACATGATTAAATATGTACATGTAATTTTTACATATAATGTAACAAATTAAAAAGCATAAACCTGCTGTGGACTGCAGTATACTTACCCTATGACAATTCCAGAGGGGGAAGAAGATTCTTGCATGAATCAGTGTGCATAAATTTGTTTTTGCAATGCTGAGGACTCTCACTTGGGTATGATAGACTAGAACAATTTTACCAAGAGCTGAGAGACTCTTATTTTTATATTAAATGAAAAAAAAGAGAGAGCAAATTCCTGTTTGCTTCAAGATGTCCTTTCCATCTGTACTGAGCATTAACAGTGGGTAGCTGGATAAGTTTGGAGGGTCATTTTTCTCACAGCCCAATGAAATTAAAAGACAACTTTATTTTGGTGCAAAAGTTTGAAACAATGTATAATATTTTCATATTACATATTTTCCACAAACATTTTGAATATCCTTGTATTACATTAATGGAAGCCATAAGTGAGATAGATAATTTTGTGATCATTTGCAGTGCAACACTCATATACAGTGTTTCCATTTGGCAAAATATGTAAATTTTTAAAGATATATTTGTTTTTGTTGGAAAGTCAGATATACAGAGACAAGGAGAGACAGAGGGGAAGATCTTCCATCCACTGATTTACTGCTTAAGTGACCACAACAGCCAGAGCTAAGCCGATCTGAAGCCATGAGCCAGGAACTTATGCTGGGTCTCCCATGTGGGTACAGGGTCTCAAGGCTTTGGACAGTCCCTGTTTTCCCATGCCACAAGCAAGGGGCTGGATGGTAAGCAGGGCTGCTGGTTTAGGATTGGCGCCCAAATGGGATCGTGGTGCTTGCAAGGTGAAGACTTTAGGCACTAAGCTACCACGCTAGGCTCAATAGATAATTTTTAATGAGTCCGGAACATAAGACTAACAGATCCAGGCTCCAAAACATTTTACTTCTATTTAAAAGATAAAGCTAAGAAAAATCAGAAACTTAAAGTCATAACGGTCTTATATGGGGCAGGTGCCTGTAACTATTGTCTAAAAAGATTCCTGACTTTTATCACCACTCTGACTCGGTATCAAACTCACCCCATGCCTGACACATAGTAAAGTTTTGGGGGTGAGTTAAATCTATCTTAACACTTTTCTTGAGATTAAATATCCTGGAAGTTAAAAAGTTTGATACAAGTTTTTTTTTTTAATAGAGCTATCTTTCTAAATGTATGCCTTACCATGGAGTCCACAGTTAACAAGCTTGAGTTATAGAATTGTGTCAGGAAAAAAAAAATTGACAGCAGCATCGAATACAATTTGAGTTGGTTAGTTAATTGGTTGTTTTGTTCTAGGGAGTGGGCAACATGTTTATATTGCAAAGAATCAGTGGACAAAGCAATTATATACAAGAGAGATGAAATTAATGCCATGAAGAAGCTGGGAAAGAAGGAGGGGCAGGACACAGAATAATTGCTAAGAAAATAGGCAAAGATACGTATCTCCTCCTATGTGACAATAAGTTAAGACGATAAGGTGGCCCTGTAAGAAACAGCACACGAATCACTGTATTCTAAATGTAGAAGTAAATGATGCCACTTCGTTTTAGTGAGCGAAACAAGTATTTTTAATTGAGGAATAGAGGGAACATTTGTACAAAAATAATCCACAAGACACTTACAAGCAAATGTGGAAGTAATACGTACTCCAATAATATTAATTTTGATATTTGTAATACATTTGCAAAATCTGCTTCTGGAGAAGTAAATAGTGGTCATTATTACATGATTATGTGACAGTATTATTCACAGAACAGTCAATTATAAATGATTAACGTGAATAAATTAACGAACATGTTTATTTAATTGAACATGATTCCTAGGCTTATTCAAAAATATGAAAACCATGAACCTAATTGAGCAACTGCTTGTTACTTTTAAAAGTCTGGTTATACCTTAATAAATCTGATATATAATATATAACAATACTTTTATAAAATCAGAACTGTTAAGCTTTATGATAGTAGACATGGATAGGAAGAATGATTTTACTCAGAAATATTCAGAACAATTCTCAAATTCATTTTGATTAAAAGAAGAGAATTATTTATAAGTGCATTTAAATTTGCAGATTGGTTATTTTTCAGAGGTTATTTGGGGTCGTAATTGTAAATCTCATTACTGTGCTTGAAGGAGGTCTCTTTCATTATTATAGTGCTGAGGTCCATATCCCTAAAGCTAATTGCAAGGTAGAGCTGCAGAGTTCTAATTGTTTGCCATCAAAATAGCTGTGTAAGCTTGATTAACAGTGTTCAGCAACATTCATAATAGTCCAAGCCTGGCCCTGCATAAAATAGAAACTGGGAAAAAAATCAATAAGATTTAATAAGATCAGGAACAATCACTTACAATAGTACATCAATCACACAAAGTAATAGGTGCAGGATTTGATAGGGTCCTGAACTGCCTGAGAGATTCATAACCAGTACTCGTTAATGATTTGTTCATTTGCATTTTATCAATCCGGCTACAGCTGACAAGCAAAAGGAGCCAGAAAGAAATATGTTGACTTAAACTCATCAGCTTTGCAATTAAAAAAATTACATATAATAGCAAATGTCTTGTCACATGGAAATCTGATGTTATTACAAAGATGTGTGCAGTCATTGGCTCTTCAGGATGTGCTGCTGTTAGACTTGCAGAATAGCTATGGTAACAGTGTCCCTGTGGTCACTAGCAAGTCTCAAAAGGTTAGGCAGACTGTCCATGTGAATATAAATATTCTTTCTACCTCTCACAGTCTTCAATTGCATAATAATATTTAATCCAAAATGTGCATATTTCCTTGTTTTTGTCCCTTTGAAATAAATGAAGCCCCTGGCTTTGCCTTAGGCGAAGCCTCTATCAAATGCTCAAACAATCATAATGAGATGGCTTTCTGGTGATTATTGCTTAGCATTATACCCTCTTTCAGTGGGTGTTATGACTTTAGAAAGCAATCTTACAATATTTGCTATCTTTATTAAAATGCTTTTGGGGAAGAAATATAAATGGATAAAAAATTTGTGTACACAAATTTATGAGTCCAAATAAATGATAGTAAAAGGGAAAAAATCCCTGTATAAACATCAAAGATATAATGATACATCTGACATATTTCCAAAAATTTCATGTGGAATCCAGCTTAGAAACTTTCATACGTTTTTAACACAGGATTATGTAAACAGTGGGATGCAGAGTATATTATCACAAACCAGCAGCGGTACCTTTCAAAATGTGAATTAATTAGTCCCTGTCCAAACTTGTAGTAAATAATGTGCTCCTTCAGAGAGAGACATTTTGATTCTGGTGTTTTTAGATGATATTTAAGCATCTGATTTCTTTATAGGATGTTTTAATTCAAAGTACAGGTAAAAATACTATTATGACAGACTGCATGGGGCCTCTAAATGGTTTTATTGTGGTGGAATTTGGTTAAAATGAATAAATACATTTATCATAGTCTCAGTGTATAGTGCATACTAGAAAGACAACTTGATGACCAGTCTTTTTTCTATTGAATTATCACATGAAAAGAAAAGCTTTGAATAGGAAGGAGTTACCAGGAGCCAAAAGATCGTGCTTGCACACCTTCTAGCTCTACATGTAGCTTTCACAAAGATTTTCATATGAAAATGATATTTTTAAGTTTTCTTTTTAAAGATAGACTGATCAGAATTTTGATTCTAAAAGAGTGATAACATAAAAATAATCATTCTTTGTTATCTGGACAAAAATAACTCCAGCTATCTCAATTACATGCAACTTACTTGCTTTCATACAAAGCATACCACATAGAATCAAATACTTTAATTACATGTTGACTCTTCAAAGACCATTACAAAGCACACACTAGTAAATTTACTAAAAATCAATTCATAAGATACCAATTGTCCTAAAAGCAAATTGGTAACTGTCCCCTTGACTGAAACTAATTTTGGCATTCTAGACTTGATGTTGGTGAGTTAGTTGGCCTGATGGGGAAGATTCATGTCATGGGCAAAAGAACATGCTCAATGACAGAGTCACGGAAGAACCATGTGTCTCCCCTGAAGGATAAACACATCAAAGAGGGAGCTGTGGCTCACTATGGCAGACTTTAGATAGAGGAGTCATTTGAAAGTGCTTCAGAAAGAAACAGGCCAGTACAATGTCTAAATTGGCCAGTCCTCTGCTCAGAGGCGCCGGCAGCCATATGGATCCCCGCTCCTGTTCCAGCTGCTCACTTCCAATCCAGATCTCTAAATATTGTGGCATTGGAGAGCAGTGGAGAATGACTCAAAGCATTATGACATCGCATGCTTCTGGGAGACATGGGAGAGGCTCCTGGCTTCAGAGCATTTCAGCTCTGGCTACTATAGCCGTTTGAGGCTACACATGGGAGATGTTTCTGTCTCCCCTCTCTGTAAATCTACCTTTCCAATAAAAATAAATAAATCTTTTAAAAGGAAAGAAATTGTTAAAAAGAAACAAAGTGTGGTATTATTTAAGTAGCTATTCTTCTGCTTTAGAAAGAGTCTAGTTTCACATTCAGGTTCCTGAACAAAGGTAACTTTGACTTTTTAAAGTTGTTTAATTTCCATAATGTCTATGTTCCTTGCCATATAAGACATGTTTAAATCAGCTTTCATGGTGTTTGTCACATTGTAAAGACTAAACATCTGTTAGTTCTTGTTATTGATTAAAAAATACCAGGTGCTAGGAAGTAATTGGAAGAATTTATCTCAACCCAATGCATTGAAAACTACGGTACAAAATAATGCAAGTTGATGCTATATAATGTATGTAATTATACAAGATTCTATTATCTGAATCTTCGCCTATGATTTTAATGGTATGTACCCTTAAGATATAGTTTGCATCAGATTTTTAAAAAATAAGAATATACATTGTAGTAGCATTCTTCAGAATGGACAAGCAAGGCTAGATGGAAGGCAAGAAAATCACTTCAGAACTTGTAGACAATAATGTTGGTAGTTTCCAACCAACCAAATTTCCTGCAATTTGCATGTTTTTAAGATGCTTATTTATTTAATTAATTCAAAAGTCAGAGAGAAGTAGTGAGGGATGGAGGGATGGAGGAAAGGAGAGGCAGAAAGGTAAGTTGGGAAGGAAGGTGCGGGGGCGGAAGAGAGAGATTGAGAGATTTCATATCTTCTGGTTCAGTTCCCCAATGCCTGCAGTTACCCAGGATTTGACCTAGCTAAAGCTCAGCCAGATGTTCAATGCAGGTCCCCATGGACATGGTATGTATGCATTTCAGCTATCACCGATTACCTTCTTTGGGGCACATTGGAAGGAAACTAAACTCAAATACAGGCAATCCAATGTGGAATACAGGCAACCCAAATGATGTCTTAACCACTATGGCAATTTTTCTCTTTGTGTTCACACACTCTTGTGTTCCTTTTCTCCATTAATTAATTCCGTGTCACTAAATGTCATTAGTTTGCCCAGTCAGGACATGAGAAAGCATAGAAGATAGAAACATGATAAAAACCCTTGTTGTCTTTTGGAATCCTCCTTTTTCAAATCCAGTCTCTCAACTTTTATTAAGTCATGGAAAAGCCAAGCCATGCTGAAATGCAGAGAGAGAGAGAGAAAAAAAAAAAAAACAGAGAAAGAGAAGCAAAAAACAGAGATACCTAACCTGGCTTCAATTGTTCTAATCATCCCAGTTAAGACACCAGGGGTGTGTGTGTGTGTGTGTGTGTGTGTGTGTGTGTGTGTGTGTGTGAAGGAGCCTTCATGGGCATCTAACCCTGACAGAAATGATGTGTAATGTAGAGAAACTGTTACAATGAAGTCCAGTCAATACCGCAGAATCCTGTATAAATATATATTTATCGTTCTTATGCTACTAGACAATAGTAGACATAACAGAAATTAGTCCTTGACATGGGGATCAATACAAAATAGTAAAATATAAAACCCTCAGGGGAAGTCTTGAGATGCATAAAGGAAATTGTTATTTGAAGTTGGACTGAGGAGCACTCAAAACATTCGGCAACACTGACAATTACAGTGGTACCAAAGAAGTTTTCGATAACTCTAGCTAACAATTCAAGAAAGAATATTGTATTATCTATTAGGTGCTTACTCATTTTCATAAATTATATAGAAATCAGATGAGATAAAGAAATGAATGTGGGACGAGTGTTGTGGCATAGCTAGTAATGCTGCCAGCTAAGAAAATGGAATCCTATATGGGCCCTGATTTGGCCCTCACTACTCCACTTTCAACTCAGCTCCCTGCTAATCCCCTGGGAAAGTGCTTGGGCCTCTCCGCCCATATATGAGACCTGACAGAAGCTTCTGACTACCTGCTTTGGCCTGGTGCAGGCCTGGTTGTGACAGCCATTTGGGGAGTAAGCCAGTGTACAGAAGATATAAAAGGTTCTCTCTCTATTTCTCCTTCTCTCTCTTTCTATCCCTGCTTTTAAAATAATAATACCTTAAAAAATAAAAATAACTATTCAGCAGTTAAACATAATCTTAATGAAAAATGTAGGAAATCTGATTACTGGGTTAAAAAATAAAAATGTTTCACCTTCCTAGTATTACTTGACAAACAATTCTCAAAGTTAGATTTGACTCAGGTAAAGATCAAATCCTGGGTGTTCTCAGCAGCACAACATGTCATATTAAACAACAAACCTGCGGTGAAAGTAAAGAATATTTTTTGAGATCTCAGAAACATTTACAGTTATGTCTCAGAGAGGTAGATGAAGGGGCATCTAAGATTATAGGTATTTTTTTAGGTCCCTCCCAGTAGCCTAATTTCAGGAGACATGAGCTGGAGAAACTAATGTGATTGACACAGTTGGGGCGGGGGGACAAATTTCTGGGAAGAAAGGTTGATGAAACATCTCTGATATAAATAATTCAAAATAAAAGAAGAGTGGGCCCTGCGTGGTGGTCTAATGGCTAAAGTCCTCATCTTGCACATGCTGTGTGCTGGTTTTAACCCCTGCTTCTCCGCTTCCCATCCAGCTCCCTACCTGCGACTTGGGAAAGTAGTCACGGACAACCCATAGCCTTGAGAACCTGTACCTGAGTGGGAGACCCAGGAAAAGCTCCTGGCTCCTGGCTTTGGATCAGCTCCACTCCGGCCATTGTGGCTACTTGGGGAATAAATCGGTGGACAGAAGATCTTCCTCTCTGTTTCTCCTCTGCTCTCCAATAATGAATGAATGAATGAATGAATGTTCAAAACAAGAGGGAAAGGATGGTACTTAGATGATAGATTCAAGAGACAAGAGGGAGGACTGTATAAAAATATTTCAAGTGAGCAAAACTGGATTAAGCAAACAGCAAGCAGCACATTCTGGCTGAGATATTGAGATTTCAAAATTGCTATGAACCAGAGACATAGTTGTAGCCCATATATTCTTTCTTTTTGTGAGTGGTGATGTCTGTTGTAGCTTTTCTGTGCCTAAATATCCAAATTATTTTATTTCATTTTATTTTCTATTTTTGTTAATTCCATTGGTAGAGAAAGAGGAATCATAAAAAGATAGGGAAGAAAGAAAGAGACACAGAGACAGAAAGAGAAAACTGTTCTTAAATCCACAATTTTCAGGGATGGGCTAGACTGCAGTTGGAAACCAGGATCTCATTCCAAGTCTCCTATATGGTGATAGGGACCTAACTGCTTGAGCCATTGTTTATCACTTTGAGAAGTTTAATCGACAGGAAGCTGGAACTTGGGGGCAGAGTTGGGTCTTAAATTGAGATAATAAGATAGGGCATGCAGGTTTCTTACCTGATGTCTTGACCACACAATCGAATTTGTTTTCTCCAGTGTGTTTTAAATTAACAGTGGTAAATAATTTATCTTTAGTTTACAATCCTGCAGATTAGGAGGAGCCCTATCTGTTGGATAATCATTTGTGGAAATACACAGGATAATGGAGACAAACACCACCACAAGAAGTTCAATTTGGAATAAATGGATTATTGGGTTAGTTAACTGAAGCAGGAAAACAGGGGACAGAGAGAAAGAGAGAGAGAGAGAGAGAGAGAGAGAGACGAAAGTTGAAAAAGTTGGAATGTGGAAAAATTCATTTAATTTCAAATTGAATATCAAATGAATCTTTATCCATTATGGGCCCTTTCAGCAAAGCTATTCTTCTCATACCCACACCCTATTGAAATATCTCTATGTTTAATGTTTTCTGCATCGCAAGCAACAGTTTCTCCTTCAAACATGTCCATGTCTTACTGCTTGCAACCTGTAGTTGTGCGATGATACATAAAGGACTCCCATTCCAGGTTATAACACTTAAAATATGGATTATCCAGAATGAGTGTCTTGTGTCCAATGTAATTTTATGAATACTCAAATACATACATATATTTTTTCCCCAAATATGTTCTAAGTCATGTGGAGGAAGAGTAAGGAAAATAGATGCAGCAGAAGCTGGAATAAGAGAGATTGGAAATACTATAATATTTTGCTGAATTTAATTGGTTTGAGACACCATAGAAATATGCAAAGTCTGATGACAGAATCCTGAAAAGGGACCCAGCATGGTTAAGCTTGTGGCTAAATTCTTGCCTTGTAACTGCTGGAATCCCATAATGGTGTTTGTTTATGTGCTGGCTACTCCACTTCCCATGCAGCTCCCCTCTTGTGGCCTGAGAAAACAGTAGAGAATGGCCCAAACCTTGGAACCCTGCACCCGCATGGGAGACAGAGAAGGCTCTTGGCTTTGGATTGGCTCAGCTCCCGCTGTTGCAGCCACTTGGGGAGTGAAGCAGTTAACAGAAGATCCTTCTGTCTCTCTCCTCTCTGTAAATCTGCTTTTCAAAAAAAAAAAAAATCCAAAAAGGTAAAAAAGGTAAGGGCAACTGAAGGATAGCAGTCAGGGAGGTATAGTATCCAGCGCTGCAATAACAAGGAATTAGTCTGTCAGCAGCAGGCGTAGAATAGGAACCAATTCCTCTGCAGAGACTCTAAAAAGGCAGAGCTTGATTTGGATTTGTTTGAAACAAAAATAGAGGAAACAGTGGAGCCATAGTATGCTCAAACTTCTAACCCATGAGAACTGTGAGATAATAAATGAGGTTTTGTAATTTTTTATGACAGCAGTAGCAAACCCATGTACCCTATCCTAGAGGTTGTTATTCGCTTCTGGCTTATTTTGCACATCATTTGTGCATCACTCAGAACCTGGTGTTCTTATCTTTCTTTTATTTCATCCACTAATGTAGTGACCATTTCTATAAAGGCTCTGATAAACAGAATTATCTTGACATTCTGCAGATGTCAAACTGTCATGGGGTTCACATTATATGATATATTGATAACATGATTGTAATTGGACAAGGTGAGCAAGGTTTGGAAAGTAAACTTAATGCTCCGGTATACTACATTTATGTGAGTATAGAAGATTAAATTTCAGGAAAAAAAGGAATAAACACATTGTAGGAGGATTTATTTTTCAATTGCTCTCATAAATGTCCTTTGTATGTCACAACTGCCATTAAGAAGCACAATGTTTCTGGGTATTCTGCATTCTGAAGACAACTTACATTTCAGGTAGAACTGCCGATCAATTCCATTCATTAGGGCCAAGAAGACTGTCATTTCTAAACAGGTCTTAGGCTAAAAATACAGTCTTCCCTGATCCTTGGGCTATATAAATAAGCTAATCCAGAAGTGCCAGTTGTATCTCCATTGGCCAGACACTATGTGGCAAACTGCACAGCAGAAACGAAGCACAGACTGAGTACCTGAGCAAAAACGTGAGCTTTGTCATAGAGTCGGTCTGTTCCAAAACACCTTCAGTGTCTGACCAGTACACCTTTTTTTCACTGACACATTGTCTCTTTTTTATTTTTAAACATATTTTATTTTATGATATAGTTCCATAGGCTCTGGCATTCCCTGTTCCCTTCCTCAAAGCCTCCCCCCATTGATATCCCCTCTAGTCTGAAAATAGATGTCCTTCACAAACAGTCACAGGTCCACCATGCTGTTATTGAAGTGTTTCTCAACAATGTAGGCATAGACATTGTCAGGGAGCCCACCATCTTACTGTTAGCATGTATTCAATCCTTTCCCTGGGAGTCCATCTTTGGTGTGTGTGCATAGAGACATACAGCACTTTGTTTATATATCTGAACACGTCAGTCCCTGCTATACTTACATCATATATCCCCTAAAACACAGAACCTGTGAGCACAGTCCACACAACAGGGTGAACTTAATAAATTTTCATCACCATGAAATTAAGACACATGTTACAAAAATAAAAATGCATCGGGCCCTGCGGCGTGGCCTAGCGGCTAAAGTCCTCGCCTTGAAAGCCCCGGGATCCCATATGGGCGCCGGTTCTAATCCTGGCAGCTCCATTTCCCATCCAGCTCCCTGCTTGTGGCCTGGGAAAGCAGGAGAGGACGGGCCAAAGCTTTGGGACCCTACACCCACGTGGGAGACCCGGAAGAGGTTCCTGGTTCCCTGCTTCGAATCGGCGCGTACCGGCCCGTTGCGGCTCACTTGGGGAGTGAAACATCGGATGGAAGATCTTCCTCTCTGTCTCTCCTCCTCTCTGTATATCCGGCTTTCCAATAATAATAAAAAAAATCTTTAAAAAAATAAATAAAAATGCATCACAACAGTGGTGAAAACAGGAATCGAAAACCTTCTTGAAGGAATACATGCTAGTGCGTGACCCTCGTGGCACTGAAGGAATTGCCTCTTTGCATAGATTCCATCAGATCATCTGAGCTGACCCTGTGATTGACTGATGTTGTACAAACGTTGAAATCCCACATGATAACATAGTACCAGATGTAAAAATAGACATGAGGAGTTCAGGCTAAGCTGGTGCCATTTTTGATGTTCACATCCTGTATGGGAATGCCAGTTTTACTTCTGGCTGCTGTGATTCCCGCCCACACCTGCTAATTATACCTGCGGAAGGCAGCAGGTGATGGACCTCGTGTTTGGGCTGCCGTTACCTACATGGAACCCCATCATAGAGTTTCTGGAGCCTGCTTTAAATCTGGCCCAGACAGTTCTGGCTTTTACAACCATTTTGGAAGTGAACTGACAAATGGAAGATTCCTGTCTCTCTCTCTCTGTCCCCCTCCCCCTCTCTCTGTCACAATGCCTTGAAAATAAACAATTGTTTCCTACAAATAAAAGGCATGAGAAATGTGCACATTGGTAGAAGGGTATTGTCTTTATACTGTTTACCAGCTGTAATATTTCAGAATTCACATGTTTCTTCCCTCATCCACTCTATGCAAACCAGTCTAACACAGCATGGTAGAGTGGTAGGTATGGGAGAGAGGAGGGAGAGAGAGAGAGAGAGAGAGAGAGAGAGAGAGAGAGAGAGAGAGAGAGAGAAAGAAAAGCTTCTACCTACCGATTCCCTCTTTGAATTACTGCAACTGCTGGAGCTAGACCAGACTGAAATCTGGGGCCAGGGACTTCACTGAAGTCTCCCACCTGGGTGCTATTTACCCAAACTTACTTTCAGCGAGCTAGATTAGACATGAAGTAGCTGGGACTTGAACTATTGGCCATATGGAATTCCCACATTGCAGGTGGCAGCTTAACTCGCATACCACAATGTCAACCCCAAGACTGTCTGTATCTAATTCTATAATTTCTACTACATGTGTTAATAGCTTATTCCCTACAACATTTGTTAATATCTTACTAAGAAAAAACTTTCCATTTTTGATACACTCTTTTCAAGTTATGTTACTTTAGCCTTTATACAATGAGTGAGAAACCATTAATATTATCTTAATATTTCACTTACTCAGCTCTTTCTGGATGACTTCTGTGCCTTTTTTTTTTCCTTCCACATAAATGTTTCCGTTTTTCTTTTTTTGAAAAATACATTTTCCTGACTAAAGCCTTTCTCACCAAGTTGCCATTTTTTCTTTTCTAAAGGATAAAGGATTCATGATATGAAGGATGGTATCTGCAAATTGAGAAGTTATTATTATATAATTTTAATATTTGGATTTTGACTGTTCCTAGACCCACTCGCCAGACATACTCCTTCCCCCAACTCTCTCTCTCTCTCTCTCTCTCTCTCTCTCTCTCTCTATTCCTCCCTCCCTCTCTTCCTCCTTTCCTCCCCTCCTCCCTCTCTCCTTCCCTCTGTGTCTGGCTCCATTTTCATCGGGAGTGTCAAACCTCCTTTGCCCACCTATTTCTCCATCCTGTCACATGGATTCATTTTCATTTAGCTGAAAAAAATCTTACTGGTCTCCTCTAATCTAGAGAACCCGTAAGCCTTAGCTGTGGCCTTAGGACAAGCTCCACTACCCCTCACATTCTAAATAGAAGATGGAATTTCATAAAAAGGTTAAAATACATACTAGAAAGAAAAAAAAATGTACTGCTTATTTAGAGATATTTGTTTGAGTACATGAGAAATCACAAATAGATCATTGTTAGGAGTGATGCATTTGACTTAGTGATTTAGACACCAGTTGAGGTACCAGATAAATTGAAATGAGATTAAGTAGCCTTAGTAGCCTTCTGACTCTGTCTTCCCTCAGTTACTCTAATGATTTTCACCGTGTTTCCAATAATTCAGTTTTTGTCACTAATACTTCTTTATATAAATATTACGCTTTTTCACCCTCCATTTAGAGACATTTAGGCTGTTTCCAGGTTAGGATTATTGCAAATAAAGCTTGTACAAACATTCACAAGCAGCTTATCTTGTGAACATAGGTTTCCATATTCCTCGAATGAGTAAACAAAAAAAAGGGTAGTAGGCCACAGTTTGCTTGAATTTATATAAAATAAATCAAACTTCTTCATAATGATTGTACTGTTTATCCTTTTTTGCCAGTGATATATGGAAGTTCAATTTTTGTCAGCTGTTAACCACTATACTAAGTAACTTGTTTGGGGTTTAATATCAAGTTTTCTAATGAATGAGATATTACATGTAAAGTAACATGCTTTCATATGGTATATAAGCTCTCCTGGGTAATTATTCTCATTTGATAACTCAGCTGGAGTCTGAATATAGCAGTAGTGAGTATATGGAGTTCTATGGATTCCTAGTGACACTGAGCCTATATGCCTCCAAACTCCAATATCATGGAAAAATCACTAACCCCTGAAATAAGGAAGAAGTGAAAACTGGAAAGATCTAGAAATATTCTGCCAGGTGGAATAAGTGAGCTGCAAAACTCAAGCTGTCATGGCCATGGTGTGTTCACTCAGGTCAGAAAGAGAGGGTATCTGTTGGAAATAAAGTCTAAAAGTATTTTACTATAAAAATTGATTTACTCTATTACAGAAACCCTATCAAGTCCATGCCTTTTTTAATGGAAGAAAGTATGAAGTATCATCATAAGGAGGTGCTTTATAAGAATTTCATGTATTCATTGTGATAGCACAGCAGCCGAACCATGGACTGCTGTTAGCTCATCCATAATGGCTAACGCGATTCAGTGTAAGCTTACTTTTCAAATATAAGTTTGTCAGTTTAACGTCTTCATTGGATTCTGTCACCAACCTTGAAATAAGACAAAACTTGCTTTTGATGATGATTCTATGTGTGAGGAGACCATGATAGATATTTTTTGGGGGTAGTGTGGTGTAGCTAATGGGAAGAGAATTTGAAGGGCAATGATAATCTCAGCAGTTCTTGTGACTTTCTAGAAAAGAAACCTCATTTTTGACAGAAGTTGTGTCCACTGGAGTGTCACACATAGGACTTTACTCTGATGTTAGCTGCACATCTTGGAAGCAGTAAAAAGATCACGATTAACATTAACAAATGTTCAGTAGTCTATTCAGGGTTGTTAACAATGCAAATTTTTAAAATCTGGCAGTTGTCAAATAACGAATGTTCTTTATCTTGCCTCAACATAGTAAATTATATTTGTCGATTTTTAAAATTTATTTTAGTAATGCAAGCTATTTTATTTATCATTACCAGCCCAGATTCTTTTTAAAAATAATTTTACTTATCAGAGTTGATAGCCATAATGGTTTAGTTTCTACAATACAATTTTGACAACTTGCTCATTTCTTCTCCTTCTATTCTGCCTTTTTTATCCTGGCCTAACAGCAGGTAACCAGTTAAGCACATATATCTTCTATTTTGGTGGACAGTTATCATCACCAACATTCCTTCAGTATTAAGTATCATGCTTCATTCTCTATCGTAGTTCTATAATGGAGTGCTAATTCCAGAAATTGTAAATAAAACCTGAAATCTATAAAGATTTCATATAAAACAACAGACAGAAAAGCAGAAATGTGGCAAATGAGCTTGGACTTTAAAAATAAAGAAAAATATAGTGATAGCAATTTTTTTATGAAATAAGAATCATGTACAAATACGTGATTTTTTTCCACTGGTTACCCCGTGTCTCCAAAGATTATGCCATTTTACTAAAATGAAAATGGAAAACCTGTATCTATTGACTGAAGTATTTCCTTTAAGACTTCTTCATTTTTCTCCTTTGCACTGAGTCTTGTGGATAAATTCACATAGTGTTAACAAAGTGAACTTGAAAGAAGTTTGTCTGATAGGAATTGGGCATTTCCTATTCAGTAAGTATATCATGATGATAAAATCCAGACTCAGTTTTTCATACATTTCAAAAAATTCAGTAAGATTTGTCATTACTTTATCTTTTGTGGTATTCCAGAAGAAATCAATGTCTACAGAAGTTACATAGTTCAGTCAGATCTTTCGTTTGAGGTGGGTGACATATTAACGTATAATTGACATAATGTTTAAATGATATGTCTTTTTTTAAATTTCAACAGTAATATGATTATAGTTGTTTGGAGTTACACTTGTCTTATAGGTTGTACTTTTCATCCACACTTGCTTTATTATAAAAAAAAAAGTCTTTAGTAGCCCATATTACAGTTTGTCTAAAATTTTTTTAAGATAACAAAAGTGTAAAACGCAATATCAAATGTCTTCTCAGACATTTTAAAGATATAGTCAAATAAGCTATGGCAAAGTAATGCTTTTTCCTGCTAAATTTAATAAGGGATGTTGACCCTCGGTAGTGGGAGACTACCTCTTCTAATGTATTATGCAATTACATTGATGGATGGTTAATTGAGTCACTGTGGCAGACCATATGTTTACTCTTGACCTAAATGTCATTGGTCAGGTTATGGCTTCACATTTCTGGCCAATGAACCTATACCGTCTAGAAAAATACCTGTTTTAAATTTAAACTTCTTGTTTTAAATGTCCCCTGTAGCATTCGTTGTTTATTCCTTCATCATAGGTATGTACATAATTGTTTCAGCCACCAAGCAGTCCTAGATTGTAACTTACATGGTTTCAAACCAATAACAAATTTAACCAATAACAAATTTAAATTTAATTTGAATAAATTATGAATTTAATTGCTTCAGTTCAGCATTTTCTGATGTTAATAGAAACCTTATTTGTGATTTTATTGAGATAGATGGATGCTAAATAGATAGCAACCATGCGGTTTTAATCAATTAATAATTAGTGTTCTGGTTTATTAAGACGAGATGGAACAGAATATTCATATAGACCTGGCCTTTAGCAAAAGTGTTCATTGTGTAAATTAGTTTTGGGTTTTTCAAAATGCCACTGTCTTTCCTGCATTCATCACAGCTTCTTTGTACCTCACGTGTCACCTAATTTAGATAAAGATGTTTGATTCTTCTTCAAATGGAGGGTCCATTTTTAGTTTTATATGTGTGAAGTACAGAGTTCTGTGTATGAAGTCAGGATATGCAATTGCTGTGGTGGCGTCCTGTGACTTTTAGGAAACGTGCATAGTGAAAAGTGGTGTATGAGAGTACCGATCAGTGCTGGAATTCTCACTCTGCCACCAACAAAGTTTGGGCTTTTAATACATGTTTAATAATGTCTGCGATTAATTTCCTTAACTACACAATGGAGATAGCAATATCTATGTCATAGAGCTGTTAAAATTAATTAAAATCTTCTGTGTAATATGCTAAGAGTTCATAGTAAACATTAAATAAATGCCAATGTCTTTTTATTATTCCCCAAACATCTTAGAAAAAATCCACACTGATTATTAACAACAACAATAATAACTACCATTTACTGAACAGTTGGTTTCCTGTACGAATTGGACTGCATGCATTGTTTCAGTGGTTTTTACAGCAATTGTGTGAAAATAATTTATCTCCCTTTTTTCAGGTATCTGACAAACATTATTTTGTTCAAGATTACAAGGTAATTAAATGATAAAGCACAAAATCACATCCATGGTGTGGGAAAGCAAAGCTGTTACCTCAGCATCTATATGAACTTCTTTGAACGTGTCAATGAAAGTGATTAGCTAAGGAGACTCATTTTTTTATACCTATGTATTTAAGGTCCACTCAAATGATCTCCAGTAAAGGATAACAGCTAAGAGGAAAACTTGGGTTTTTAGACTTCTTGGTCACTGAGCTTCTGCAACTACTTGAGTCACCTTTCAGTGCCATCTGATTCTGGGTTATGATTATGGTCTTCTATGAGAGGAATTTTGAAAAGGAAAAGAAGGCTTCAATTACCTTCTGCCCTTTTACGTAGCCGTACAAATACTAAAAATTCCTCATATCACCACACTCATCTTTTATCTTGAAAGGAAATTACAGACTGATTTTAAAATCAATTTTTGTAGACGGCACTTTATTAAGTATGATCTATCTTGAATCTACATGAGAAAAAAAAGGAAAAAAACTCTCACAGATTAACAATTAAGATGCTTCATACAGCAGCAGAATTCTAGGATGGTCCCTCAGATATCCAACTTCTGATCCACACATGCAGTAAAATTCTTCGAATAGTGAATATAATGTATATTATTCCCATAGTTGAATTAATTATTAGTAGTAAAATTTGACTTGAAGAAAGACTCTGGGGTGAGCCTGCCTTAATCAGTTGCGTCCTGCAAAAGTACTGGGTGTTTTATCATCTCAAACACTCAACGCATGGTCAGGATGGCAGAGAGCAGAAATTCTTTATTTTGGACTTGGAGTAGGAAGGAGACACAACTCAGAGATGTAGCAAACAGCTTTTAGGAACACAGTGTAGCCCCAGCTAACTGGCTGTAAGTAAACAAGCCCTTTGCTATGGTAATTCAAGAATTAAATTCAGATAATAACTTGAATTAACTAGAAAAGAATTCAGAGTGACTGAAATCATGATTTCTATTTTGGAATGGATAAGCTATAACATGGAACAAAATTTCTCAGCTAATCACATTGTATAGACCCATTAATTCAAAGGTATAGTTTTAGGCCATTAGATTTTTGTTAACTTGTCATTTAGCATCACAAAACTAGCATCTTTTACCTATAACATAAACTTAGTAAGCAAAACATAATATATACACAATAGCTTTTTCATAAGATACTGAAACATTTTTAAAAGCTTAAGAAAAAAAAACAGATACACTTAGGATTCAAAAATATTCAATGCCTTATAGCAAACAAATGCCATTTATATCTTTTCACCATTGCAAATATGCATGGTGCCTGGAAATGTGGTTACTTTTTAATTACTTGGATTTTGAGAAACAGAATAATCACTTTTGCTTATTTATCAAAATGACATAATACGCTGTTCAAATGCTTGGCATACTTTCTCTGTAAATTAGCAATTTTAAAAGCTAGCTAGATTCCCTAAATGTTTTAAAGTAAATACTAATAATTTTTATGCCAGTGTAGTAGAACATGTATCTGAATAAATGTCTTTGATGATTCATCCATTTTGACGAGTCATTGTTTGCTTTCAGGCTTCTTAGCTTGCGTCAACACCAAGAAATAAGACTTGAACATCATGAACCGCTGAAGCAAAATAACAACCATTATATTGTAAAATAAATACATAACAAATAAGTAAATAAATGAAGCTTTTTAATGGACAAAAAAAAATGGACCAGGATCTTTGATTTAATAATTGATTTTCTCACAAAATGTCCAGAATTAGCTTAATATCCTTTGTCCACTGACTTCAACTTTAATAATAAAAAACAGGGCCCATCACTGCTGTATAATTTTTAAGGCTACATTGAGAGGGATTATGATAATGTACATATAATGAAATTGCCATCCAGGGTTGAGTCCTGTAATTGTGAACTAAATTCAAGTAGGCTGCCTTGAAGATGAGAACTAACAGTGTCTTCATTTTCATTAGCCTACCTTTTCAAGGGTTCTGCTAGAACCTGCTATCACACAAACAGAAGCAAGAACTTTATTAGCATCACTATAGCAACTGCAGGGAAATTTATTTCAAAACAGTTGGCTACCTGAAAATTTTTTCAGGATTTAAACACAGGCAGAATATATATTTATATTTCTTTGTGTAACTATATATGTAACATTCTAATTTATTTTCGAAAATTGCCTTGAGAGTTAAATTATGCACTTTTTAAAAAAAATTGGCAAGGCTAAGGTTACTTAGCAACTTTTACAATTTGAATAAGAAAAACTAATGTGTGTATGTATAATATATATATTTACTATTTTCCACAATACATTTTTTTAAGGTATGAGACTTTCCCCTTTCCCTCCCCTTTCTCCGTCTTCATTTTCCTTTCCCACTATATCTCCCCGTATTATAGTGAAATGCTCATTTAGTTAGTTTCAAGGTTACTATTCTGCTATTTCAGTATATTATGGAAATATAGAAATAGACAAAGAGAAAATTGAATATCATGCTGTTGAGGTATATTTACTGTTTCAATAGGAGTCCTCCTTTTATTTGGAAGTAGAGCTGCCTCCTGCGGCACATCTTCCCTTCCTAGTATCAATATAAGTATAATTTAATTTCTATTTTCTTTATGAATTAGTGTTCATCAATTCTTTGTGTTTTTTGAGCTCTTGAAGCTTTGTAAGGAGCAGTTTTACATGGATTGTTCAAAATTTGAGTGTATCACTAATTAATAATTTTCTGCGAATTATGATATCTAAATTTAAAAACATTTTAGTACGTACAAGTGCACATGCACAATTGAAAATCATCGCCGTCTTCCGTGCTTTGTACAAAAATGAGCATCATGTTAAAGCTGGCTTATTTAAAGCATATTATCTCTTAAATTTCTGTGCAAGAAAATGTTCTCATTTTTCCCTAATATCTTCATTTTTCAAAATTTTATCATGGACATGCATGGTTTAAAGTTGCTGATAATCTGCATTTAAAATGAGATCATGATATGGTAGGGTCTCCTAGGCATTTTTTAACCTTTATATCTTTGCTGGAGCCAGAGTTCTGAGAACTTCATTTATAATGGCCTTTTAAAAATGCCTTTCTGGACTGATAGGCCTTCCTTTTTAAGTACACTTCTACTATAACTGAAAAGGACATGACAAGATTTCAAGATTTCCTGAAATGCATTCTTACACATGAATTATGCACATTCACAAGATACCATGGCTACTTAAAGGCTTTCCCCACAAAGTCTACTACTAACGACTGAACCCATGAGTGCTAGGCAAGGTTTAGAGGGACTGGCTGCTTTATACGACAAGCAACATTTTTCAAATATATATAAGTTAAGGGAATGTTACCCTTTCTTATTAGCATAAACATACTCATGTGATATTTATACTACCATATGAAAGTGGTTTGCTAAGCTGATAACTAAAATATTAGCTTCTAGAAAACCCCTCAACTTTTAAATGGGGTGAATATCTAACCATCCATAGTATTCTCAGAATGCAGAAATGTTTTCATTAAAATACATTTCTTATTTTAAATTGATTCAGCACAGATTTTGTTCAAAAAAGTTTATCAAAGTTTTGGAGGCTGCCAGTAGATGGCATTCTGGTGTCTGTCAGAGATGTTGATTTAGGGATGGCCTCTTGCTGAAGAAAAAAAAATCTGTGACAATAAGATTCTGATTGGAAAAGGCTAAGGGATCAACTTGAGAAAACTGTAGCCATTTTAAATCAGGAAATCAAACCATGTTTCCATTACTAACTTAGTTATCCATCCCAGTCAATATATGAACCCTCAAAGATAACCCTCAAAGTTGTGATTTACAGGTTGCAATGGAGTTTAATTGGATAAATACATAGCATACGTTTATTTTTCCATCAATAAGCGATAAGTGTTTTAAATGCCTTTGAAGTGCTTTGATCTATGATCAAGTTATCCTAAGAACTATGTTAGTGCCTGCTGGTGCAGTCATACACTTAAGAGAGATTTAGTGATGCATGCCCATATGATCCAATATATCTTTTATTTAAAAAAAAAAAACTCCAAATCAACTTCTTTAAATAATAAACATGTTCTAATTAGTTGCCTGGATATATAGGACTACAACCAGATATCTGTTAAATAAATAAGTAATGAAAATGTATCCTTTTCCCAGTTACAGGCAACTGCCGAGGTTGCCTTGTACCTAGGAAAATGTGATACTGCTAAAAGATATCAGCCAATAGCTGGTGGGCATTCTGGGCCTGGTTAATGGCGATGCTGTGAACTACACCAGTATGCCAGCATAGTTGTATATTCTGTTTCTTTTTGTTTTTTGTTTTTTGTTTTTTTTTAAGATATACAGGGTGTGGAGGATAGAAGCACTGAGGCGTGTTGTCCTGGCGCCCAGGCATTACATGTGCCATGTGGCAGGTGTTAGAAAAACTGCACATTGCCAGGGAAATGGATCTGGAGACATGTTGGAATACAGGCTGCTGAGGACATGTTTGACAGATGGGAAATGGCTTCTAGGGGCTTCCACCAATCAGGCCACTACACTCCCAGGATGGGGTGCTTTAGAAAGGGGAAACTGGAAAGTATATTTGAGTCAGGCCAAGCACCAACCCATGTCTGCGATCTGGGCCAGGCTGAGTAATGTCACCTGCTGCCCACTAGCACACGTGAAATCTAGGATCGGTGGCATGCATGGCAGGACTGGGCTGCAGTACCTGCCTGCAAGGATCAGGGCGGGGTGTGAACCAAACCAGGCTGGCTATCAGCACCCACTAGAATGGGGGCACAGTCTGTAGGGGATTGGTGAGACCATCCCTGTGCAACTGCAGCTAGAGCTCTGGGGGGTGATGGGTGGAACCAGGGTAGACCCTGGAACTCATCGAAACTCACAGGAGCTGCAGCCTGGAGGAGGTCAGGTTGGCTCATGTTTCAGCACCTGTTGGCACATGCAAAAAGCAAAGGCCCAGACTGGGGGTGGACCATGCTAAGCAGGGCCATAGTACCTACTAGCATGCGTGAAACCTGAGTCAGAGGTAGGCCAGGTAGGAAAACTTGGTGAACTCCCCTCCAAGGCTGCAGTTCCTGTTGGGGAGCAGAAGAGCCAGAATTTGGGGCAGGCCAGGCCAGGCAAGACTGTCATACTCATTGGTATGTATGAGGGTCTGGTCTGGTGGTAACCAGGCCCGAGCCTGTTTGTAGTACCTGCTGGCATGTACAAGAACACTACAGGGTGTCGGCCATGCTGGTTAGGCTATAATACCCACTGCCAAGTTCCAAAAATGAGAGTAAGCTATGCCAGTCTTGGGTCAACTACTCACCAACATGCACAAGACCTGAAACTGAGAGCCAAATCTGGGAATGGGCCAAGCTTGACTAGGCTGTAGCACCTGCCAGGAGGACTCAGAATGAGTACACATCAGTGCAGCTAGGTAACAGTACCCACTGGTGAATGCCAAGACTGAGAGCAACCTATGTCAGGCTGTAATCCAGCAACCTCCAGCACACATAAGAATTGGGGCTGGGAGTGAGCTTGGTAAGGGAACTTGGGGAACTCTTTTGGGCTATGGCTTCTGCTGTGCACTTGACACTTAGAACTAAGGTCAGGCCAGGCCAGGCTGGGTTACAGTACCCAATGACATATATGTGGGCCAGGTGTGGACTGGTATGGGCCAAATCATAGCACTGGCTGGCATGCAAAAGAGCCAGGATCGAAAGCAGGTCAGGCTGGGTTAGGCAGGAACACCTACCAGTTCACCTGAGGGCTGGGGCTAGGGGAGGGCCACGCTAAGCAAGGCTGAAGCACAAGCCATATATGCAAAAAAAAGGAGGGGGACTTATGGCATGCTTTGTAGGGGCTATTGAGGGTCTTCCTAACTAGGCCATCGTTCACACTGGTGTACATGGGAACTGAGGCTGTGATGGGCTGAGCTTGGCTAGGCCACAGCACCTGTTAGTTTGTTGAGCATGCCGCTACATTGACTTTTATGTGTGTTGACCCACAATTGCAGGTTACAGATCAAACATCATCCTGTACTAACTGGTACATACAAAAACCAAGTTTGACATCACCCCAGGCTATATTTCTTGGGGGTCTTACCAACTAGACCACTGGAGTCAAACACTTGCCATAAGGAAATCACAATGTATCTGGTTAGACCTTGAAGTGCGTGCATTGGAACTGGGCTTCCTAACCTCTTGATGCCCGTGTAGTGCATACTATACCTAGATGTACATCAGAGACATGACAGACAGCTCATCTAAGCTTGTAGGAGATTAACTGTGCATCATTAGAGGACCTAAAGTTAAAAAGGATGGACAATTATTCTTGCCAAGCTTTGCAGCAAGAAGCTGGGGCTTTGGAAGCACTGAAGTGGACCTGGTCAGTCACTAGCCCTTGGAAAGATTCTTTCAACCCTGATGTAACAAAGCCAGCAATGTTTAAGAATTATCAAAAACTGAAGTAACACCTTCAGAACATTCTTCCCAACATCAGGATCTCTAAGGAATCATCAAGTGGCCATCTCCCATCCCTGGGTGCTGATGGTAGAGTGGCCCTCCACTTCCCCACCTGTGCACACAGGAGAAAAAAACTGAAAAAAAAAAAAAAGAAAGAAAATGTTTATCCCATTTACCTTCCTCCAAACCTTGATCCAACCCTCCCTAATCAGAGGGCCACACAGGCAAGCACCCTTCTCAACTATGTAAACGCTGTCAAAATAAAATTTAAAAATATGTAATATACGCAATATCACCAAGGACTCAGACAAAATAAAAAAAAACTTATACCTGTAAGTCATTAAAGTGCTTTATCTGGATATATTTATAAAACTACATAAATTGAAGCATATTAAAACGTATTTTTGGAAATTATAAAGAAAGTAAGGGAATTTCTGATGCCCAAGATACTCAGGGCTACAATAGGCTAAAGTCAGTCTAGTGGAAGAACCCAGCACATAAGTCACCCACTGCTCCCTGGGGACGCTGATGTGGAACTGGATCATAAGTGGAAACAGCTGCAATTAGAAAAAAATGCCCTTATGGGATGCTGGTGCTACGCGATGCTGTTAAACTTGCTATGCTACAACATTGACTCTGACAATTATTTTCAAACCTTTATCATAAGGTTTACCTCATATGGAAGAAGCATATGAAGTGCTTTTTGGAGTGAGAGTATGACAATAATAACCACGAAATGATGACCAAAGGAAGTATAAATAAATTATTATGGTAGCTTATAAGAGAGCAACAAAGATTAAGCTTACCCCCTGAATAATAACAAATTATAAATAAAGTGCTCAAACTGTTTTTTTTTTTTAGATAAATTAGACAATTTTAGCAGTGGATTCTGTTTCATTTGAGATCAGAATTTCAACTGTAAATACCCATTTGCAATCACTGGAAACTTTAGAAGCATTACTGGTTTTATTGTGCTGTACAGGAATTCTCCAGAAATTCATCTTGCATAACTGAAGTTTCTACTCAATGAGCAACAGTCATCCCTTTTGTAAACTGATCTTAACACATACATACACATACACTGCAGTATTTAGGATAATGTATGTTTATTACCTTGATTGTGTTGATGTTATCATGAGTGCATACATATGTCTAAACTCATCAGATTGTATATATGAAATGTGTACAATTTAGGCATGCCAATTATACCTCAAAATTGTTTTAAAAACTATATGCTTAATGTATACAGCATGATGAGTTTGGACTTATGCATAAAACCCATGAAAACATCTATTACCTTCACTGTGGTGATAATTTCAAGAATTTCTTTCATTTAAAAAATTTGGCAAAATATACATAATAAAATGTACCAATTTCAGCCATGTGGAAGTGTATTCTTGGGGTTGGCATGATGCAGCAGCAAGCTAATACTCTGCCTTCAGACTGGCTTCCCATGTGGGTGCCCATTCCTGTCCCAGCTGCTCCAATTCCATTCCAGCTCCCTGCTAATAGCCCGAAAAAGAGCCGAGGACAGTTCAAATTCTTGTGAAACTCAGAAGAAGCTATTGGATCCCGGTTGCAGCTCTGCTCAGCTTCGACTCTCGTGGCCATTTGGGAAATGAACCAGTGGATGAAAGTTCCCTCTTCTCTCTGCCTTTCTGCCTTTCTTCTCTCTGTAAATACACTTCTCAAACAATACACAAATAAATATTTTAATATTAAGTAATTGTACTATCCAGTGACATTGAATACATTGTAAGTTGTGAAACCATCATCACTAGCAACTTCTGTAACCATTTTGCTCACGAAAAATGAAAACTCTGATAAAATTAAAAAGCAATTTCCCTCATTACGCTACTTTTCCCACCTCTGAGAAACAAAGACTTCTGTCTTTCAGAATTGTAATTTTGGGGCCCGGCACCAAGGCCTAGCGGCTAAAGTCCTCGCCTTGAACGTGCCGGGATCCCATATGCACGCCGGTTCTTGTCCCGGCAGCTCCACTTCCCATCCAGCTCCCTGCTTGTGGCCTGGGAAGGCAGTCAAGGACAGCCCAAAGCTTTGGGACCCTGCACCCCTGTGGGAGACCTGGAGGAGGTTCCTGGTTCCTGGCTACAGATCAGCGCAGCTCCGGCCATTATGGTCACTTGGGCAGTGAACCATTGGATGGAAGATCTTTTTGTCTCTCCTCGTCTCTGTATATCTGACTTTCCAATAAAAAAAAAAAAAATTGTAATTTTGGGACCTGGTGCAGTAGCCTATTGGCTAAATCCTTGCCTTGAATCTGCCAGGATCTCATATGGGCACTGATTCTTGTCATGGATGCTCTACTTCTCATCCAGCTCCCTGATTGTGGCTTGGGAAAGGAGTAGAGGATGGCCCAAAGCCTTGGGAGCCTCACCAGCCTGGGAGGCACAGAAGCTCCTGGCTTCAGATCAGCTCAGTTCCAGGCGTTACAGCTATTTGTGGTATGAACCAGTGCACAGAAGTTCTTTCTATCTGTCTCTCCTTCTCTCTGTAAATCTGTAATTCTAATAAAAATAAATAATTTTAAAGGAAATTTAGTGTTTTTTTAAAGAAATATTTATTACAGAGAGAAATTCTATCTGCTGATTTACTCTCCGCATGGCCACAATAGCTGGAGCTGAGCCAATCAGGAGCCGGGAGCTTCTTATAGGATCCCTATGTCCGTGCAGAGGCCAAGGACTTGAGTCATCCCCTGCTGCCTTCCCAGGCTAGTAGAAGGGAGGTAGGTTGGAAGTGGAGCAGGTGGGACTAGAACTGGTGCCCATTTGGGATGTTGTCCCTTAGCATGTTAAGCATCAACCTGCTGAGCCACAGCTCTGGCCCCAATGGATTTTAATATTCTAAGTACCTCATATACATGTAACTGTATTCACCATTTTGTAAAAGGCTTATTTCACTTAGCACAGTTTAGAAAAAAACTTGCTAAAAATATTTATTTATTCATTGATTTATTTATTTATTTGAAAGGCAGAGTTACAGAGGTGGAGAAAGAAGGAGAGGGGGTCTTCATCTGCTATTTCATATCCCAAAAGCCCGTACAGCCAGAGCTGGACCTGGTAGATGCCAGGAACCAGGAATTTCTCTTGGGTGCCCTACATGGGTGTAGGAGTCCAACATCAAAGAGCATTTGAGACTTCCTCTGCTGCTTTTCCAGTCACAGTGGCATGGGTTTGGGTCAAAAGTGAAGTAGCTGGCACTCAAACAGGCAACCACTGGGAATGAGAACACTGAATGTGGTGGGTTTTACCCACTATGCCACAGGGCTGACCCCAGCATAAATGTCTTAAAGGTTTCATCCATACTATAGATTATTGCATAATTTCTTTCTGCTCTGAGACTCCTGACTCCCCGCTAGTCCAGCTCTGGCTGGTGAATGAGCGAAAACACGGAGGATCACTTTGCATCTGTGCCTCTGACTACTTTCCAAATCAAATAAAAATAAATATTTTTAAAATGTAAAAGGTGGTGGATGTGTGGGTTAATCTCTGGAATCTTTATGGTCCATTGATGTGCATGTCTATTTTTGTGACAGTACCCGGCTATCTTGTTGATTATTTTGTCCTGTTGATTACATCTGTCCTGTTGTATGTCTTGAAGTCTAGTATGATCAGACCTCCATATTAACATTTGTTGGTTAAAATTGTTTTAGCAATTTGAGGACTCCTATTGTTACTACAACAATTTTAGCATTGTTTTTTTTCCTAGATTTGAGAAGAATGCCATAGTTATTTTGATTAGAATCACTTTGATATAAAAATTGCTTTCAGTAGAATGAACATTTTTATATTGATTATTGCAACCTGCACACATGGAAGATCTTTCCATTTTTTTGGTGTCTTCTATTTCTTTCTTTAATGTATTGTACTTTTCATGGTACAGAGCCTTCACATCCTTGATTAAATTTATTTAAAGTTTTTTGTGTGTGTATGCTATGTAGTAAATTAATTAGAATGAATCTTACCAGTTCTTTTGCAATAATTATTTGCATATTGAAAGTTGTTGATTTTTGTGTGTTGATTTTACATCCTTTAGCTTACCAATCTCTCTATGAGTTCCAATAGTTTCTTAGAGTCTTTTGGTTCCTCTCTCTATAGAACCATGACATGCAAACAGGAATGACTTGACTTCCTCCTTTTCAATTTGTATCTTTTGGTTTCTTCCATTTGTGTGAAGCCTAAAGCATTTGTTTTTCCTTTGAATTATTGTTTATAGTCCATATATATATATAGA
Source organism: Ochotona princeps (assembly GCF_030435755.1). Classification (NCBI taxonomy): domain Eukaryota; kingdom Metazoa; phylum Chordata; class Mammalia; order Lagomorpha; family Ochotonidae; genus Ochotona; species Ochotona princeps. Next base: position 60,502,412 of record NC_080840.1, read on the forward strand.
TAGAGGATTTACATATATACATATATACACATCTATCTATATATATATATATATAAATACATTGCCACTGAACTATTGACTTCCTATTTTTTAGCTGTTAAACTTTGTATTTGGTGAAACAATAAGCTTTTCCTTAATGTAAATCAAAGATGTATTATCTCAAAAGCAAAAAGAAAGAATGAAAGAAGAAACAAATGAAAAATGAATGAATGGAAAATGAAAAGAAAAAAGAAAGAGCATTACAAGGATAAAGGAAGAAAACCTGGCAATGAACAGCATTGTGTTCTTAGAAATATGTCAATATATAAAAGATTATGTGATTATTTCCATACTGTATTTATATGCATATTAGTGTGTAGACATTTGCACAGAGACTTATACATGACATACTCATTTCTACATAAACAAAGAGATATCTTACCAGTTCAGTCATAGAGACAGGTTCTGAAAGCAGGGCAAATCATGTTGCAGCTGCTCAGTGGCATTTAAATGCAACCATAGCAACTATCTAAAATAATAATGCTCTTAATGAGCAAAAACTGCTTTACTTTCAAAACATCCCCAAATACGTATATCATGACTTTTTGTTCAATTTTGTGCATGAACTGGATAAATTACAAATCCACATTTGGAAAGCAATTAAATGCTTTGAAAATCATTCCTATTACAAATAATTTATCATGGGCCCAGTGCCGTAGCCTAGCGGCTAAAGTCCTTGAACGCGCCGGGATCCCATATGGGTGCAGATTCTAATCCCCACAGCTCCACTTTCCATCCAGCTCCCTGCTTGTGGCCTGGGAGAGCAGTCGAGGACGGCCCAAGGCTTTGGGACCCTGCACCCGTGTGGAGACCCGGAGGAGGTTCCTGGTTCCTGGCTTCGGATGGGCAGCACCGGCCCGTTGCGGCTCACTTGGGAGTGAAACATCGGATGGAAGATCTTCCTCTCTGTCTCTCCTCCTCTCTGTATATCTTTGTAATTAAATAAATAAATCTTTAAAAAAATAATTTATTGTGAGTTTCTTCGACAAGCGATTTTTCTTTTATGTTAATAAAATCATCTTTGTTTTTCTTGGTGCTTTTTCAGGAATACATATGTTTGGCAAACGTAGAAGCCAATTTAAGGATTTGGGTAGAAAATAGTTTTTGATGTGAATCGACATTGAAAGTAAAGGTTAGGTTGGGTTGTACTTGTTGATTCTCACTGTAGCATACATTCTCATTATCTCAGCGAAGGTGTGGCCCTCTATTGACCCACCAATATGAACCCAAGCAGGCTTAAATTAGTTGCTTCGCAGGAAAACATGTTGAAAGCTCCTGCTATCAATTGTTTTCCATGTTGCTAGGTTCATTAGAACAAAAACCAATTGATGGAAGATCTATACTTCTTTGTAAATATGAATTGGTGAAACAATGCTCTCCACAAGTTTGAAGAGTCAGCATGACAGCTGATTATTGTAGAATTAAAAGGATTTTCCCCCCAAAAAGTCTCATTATAAAGAAATCACTTCTTTGGATTTCATCCAAATATTTCTGATGATTACGTAAGGGTTTATAACAGAAGTGCGACTCTGAAATTTGAAAGTATAAACTCCCAATTCTTTATAAATAAGAAAAAAATACAATATTTAATTGTGTTACTCAAGTTTCATACATTAACAAGCATATTTGATTGCTGGAGATGTTATCAAAACTCTCTTATATTAATTACTATTAGTGATTCACTTACACAAAATTCTCTCTGGGTTTGGAAAATAGAAAAAAATTCAAAATAAAGGTTATGCAAATATTTTAGTGCTGAACAAAAAAGGAAGGTAATACAGCAAATTTTATCCCAGATGATTAACTTTAAATTTGTCAAAGTGTTTGCAAATGTATTATTGGAAAAAAATAGATTGAAATTTCATTAGGCCTTATATGCATGAACTTTCAGTACCTTTTATAATTTTTGATTACATGTATTACTTCTACATTTTTATGTGGTATAAATGCAATATTTCAACACAAGTGTAAAGTGACCAAGCAAGTCAGTAGCATTTCCACTCTTGTATATTCTGTTTGTTTCTTGCAGTTCACCGCTGCTGTCTACTTATTTTTATTGTTTTAAGATTTATTTATTTTTAGTGGAAAGCCCAATTTACAGAGAGAAGGAGAGACAGAGAAGAAGATCTTCCATCCACTGATTCACTCCCCAAGCAGCCACAACAGCAGGAGCTGACTGATCCGAAACCTGGAGCCAGGAGACCTCTTCTCAGTCTCCAGTGCAGATACAGGGTCCCAAGGCTTTGCGCTGTCCTCCACTGCTTTCCCAGGCCACAAGCAGGGAGCCGGATGGGAAGTGGGGCCGCAGGGATTGGAACTGTCGCCCATATGGGATCCCAGTTGAGGACTTCAGCCATTAGGTCACCGTGCCAGGCCCTACTTCTTTATTTAATACATAATTCTTCTTTTGTGAACTATAGCAGCTACAAATGCTGCAGTTTGTTACCATTTATTCACTGAATCTACTTAAACTAGAAAAACATACTCTTACTTAGATTAATTACTACTTTTCTGCTACATGAAGGATTTCAGACTTTGAGTGTGGCTTTCTGTTGCATGTGGTTTTTGTTCCTCACTGCTTCCAAATCAGAATGTCGAGTTACACATTATATTTATACAGAGATATAGATACAAATATTAATTGAGAGAAGTCAATAAACACGACTGGTTTCAATGACCAAAAAGAAGGCACATTTGGTCAGAATAATGCACAAATGATACAGAATACAGAAAAGGACTGTCTGTTGATAGAAATATTTTGATATTTATACCAACCCTCAAAAATCTTTATGCTTTGCAACTTTTTATGATTTACTTTGCTTTCTTATCCTCAGAAACATGATCAATAGAATGTGAATATTAGCAGATGAAGTGCGCCAAATTCTACTTGTAAGATTTTAAGGATTTATTTATTTAACATAAAAAATCAGAGTTGCAGGGATGATACGAAGGAGACATGGAGAAGTCCCAGCTGTTGGTTCATTCCCCAAATGGCTTCAATGACCAGAGCAGAAACTAAAGCCACGAACAAAGAGCTTCCTCTTGGTCTCCCAGTGAGTGAAGTGTCCCACAGCCTTGGACCATCTTTTGCTGCTTTCTCAGGTCATTTGCAGCTGGCTGATCTGAAGCTGAGCAGCCTAAATTTGAACTGACACCAGATTGAATGCAGATGGAGGATTAGCTTGCTATACCATCTCACTGGCCCTTTAATTATAACACTTTGAACGCTTGTCACAAACTGCTATAGCTTCTCAAGCCACCCCCTGGGCTAGAACAACTGTTAATTTTAAAGTTGTTCTGTCAATGAGAAGGGGCATAGATAAGTCAGGAAGTGAAAATGTTCAAACTTATCTATAAAAATTATCATCATTTTGGTTTGCTTTGGCTGCACGGAAATAATACATACACAAAAGAATTCATGAAATACAATGACACATGTGGTTATTACTAACAGTTTTATGAAAGTCAAATAAAATGGAAAACAGAAAAAATGAGTAAATTTCATTTTTAGTGGTTAATTCAAGAATAAATTATTGAATACAAATCCCCAAGATATTAGAGTTTATTTTACTTGTAAGTGAAAATAGATCAGTGGTATAAAAATATAAACACTGTCAGGAATAATACGAGTTTGAGATTTTATTGCACTTGAGAACTAATAACATAATCTAAGATTTCAAGGAAACTAAAACAAGACGTAAGATCCTCAGTGAAAGGAAGAAAATACATTATTACTCATGGTCTAGCAAGCATCAGCAGCATCAGCAAACTTACATTCATTCTGCTTTTATTGAAGTTTCATAAGAAAACATTGATGTGTCCAGATTAAAGTCTCCATGCATCAAGAATTTTTTTAAAATGATCATTAAGCCTTCCTATTCTTTATTTGGGAAGCAAATAGCACTTCTATCTTCAGAAGCTGGTCAGTATACAAAGAGTTTGGAAATAATTGGAGTAAAGCATAATCAGATTCCCTGTTTAAAAGATGTATAGCTTCAGGGTCTCAATAAGAATATTTGCAGCTAATATTAGAACTATTGCTTAACCACTACATGCATACCTATTTCTATGTTTCCCAGTTTCATTAAGGTATGGTTGTCTTTCTCTCTTTCTCTCTCTCTCTTTCTATCTGTATCTATATATCTATACACACATATATGTATATATATACATATATATACATATATATATATACATATGTATATATGCAGATATTTTGCCTGTTGTTTAAATTCATAGTTTACTACACGCACAATCTGCATCTGGGTACCTGATTCTCTGTTAAGGCAGATCCTGGGAGGAAACACAATGGATCAGTTAATTGGGTCTCTGGCATGCATGCTTATGAACTCAGTTCCCAGCTCCTGAAACTGGCCCTCTGATCATCATGGGTGTTTATGAAAAGAGTTCTCACTCTGTTTTTTTCTCAAGTAATTTTTTTTTTTAATTTAAGAACAATACATCATGCGCATTGCAGTGATTCAGTCAAATGGATTAACATATTCAGCAGCTTATGTAGATATTCACTTTGTATAAGATCATTTAAAAGCAGTCATAGCAATTCCCAAATATTTGTTGTGGTTACCTAGTCACGATGCTGTGCACTAACTGCCCAGCTTTACTTATTTTGTGTAACTGACACACTCTCTCTTTCCCCAACATAGCTCCATTTCTCCCATCCAGTGGCCTTTTGCTTTCTCATCCACTTGGAACCACTATTCTACTTCTTGCTCCTATGAGCAAGCTACTATATGATAAGATGATAGATGATTTATGTTGGGTACTTTATATAGAGATGACTGATTCATCAGTAATTTAGAGAGGTAGAAATTAAACATGCCAAAAACATTTTACAAACATTTAAAACTGACCTAAACATTAAGAAGGTATGGTTGGGAGCGTCCATGTCTTCTACATTAGTAAAGCGCATGCATAGCCTTGCCTTACAGCTTTAGACAACTCTTGTCTGTGACAGTTTCTCAGACTTGTGTTGCCTTCTATGACCTTCACAGTTTTTGAAGATCATCACAGGGGTTGTTCGTTGAATGACTTCCCATTGGGATTTATCTGATGTTTACTTCAATTAGAATAAGGTTATGTCTTCTTAGAAAAATCACAGAAATAAGGTGTCATTTGTATCACATTTGTTATTACTCTAGATATGTACATGCATTAAATTTGCTAAGCCTGATCACCTGCTGGGGTAGGATTTGTTCATGTAAAGTTATCATGATTTTGCCCCTTCCCATACTATTACTTTGGAACAGAGTACATACATAAAATACTAAAAATTCTTCCTTGTGTGAGATCTGCCAGTTTCCCCTCATGTTTGTTTAGTCCAATATCTATTGATATGAGCTCATATATATATATATAATTTAAAGATTTATTTATTTTTATTGTAAAGTTAGATATACAGAGAGGAGAGACAGAGAAGATCTTCCATCTGATGATTCACTCCCCAAGTGATCGGTGCTGATCCAATCCGAAGCCAGGAGCCAGGAACTCCCTCCAGGTCTCTCACGCGGGTGCAGGGTCCCAAGGATTTGGGCCATTTTCCACTGCTTTCCCAAGCCACAAGAAGGGAGGTGGATGGGAAGCATGGCTGCAGAGTTTAGAACTGGTGCCCATATGGGATCCTGGCACCGTCAAGGCGAGGATTTTAGCCGCTAGGCCATGGCACCTGGCCCTGTAATTGTACGTTTTTAACCAAAACTTAAGTTCAAACTAACGGCTCCAACTGCAGTCTGAAATAACAGGCCACTCTAGCCTCCAATTCTTGCATCTGTGTAATAGCACATAGTGCTATTTAACAATAAATGATCTTACTTTCATCATTAACGTATATTAAGTTATTATACACATATATTTATTTGCATATATGCTAGATGCTGAGGCGTTATATACACATCAAGAAAAATCAATCAATTAGGAGAATCAGTACTGAATAAACTTTACTGTAATCTGCTGTGTTATAGCCTCTACTAACTTCCCAACTTAATTAGATCAGTAGCAGTTCCCAACTCCAGTGTTCAAAAAGAAATTTTCACTTATTTGTAATGTGTTTACATTGTTTCGTCACATTCCAGGCTCTTGATACAAATTCTTGTCATATAAATTATTATTTTAAAAGTTTTATGTATTAAAATTCATTTATGGTAAGTTAGGCAGTTAGTTGAGGGTCACCAGCTTGGAAGTCACTCTTCCTCTACCTCGGTGTTCCCTCCTGCCCACCTGTCTCTCGCCTATTTATTACCTGAGAGAGGGCGGTACTGCATTGTGTAACCACGCCCCTCACAGTCCCCTAAAAAGGCTCATGGTAAGGAGAGACTCTCTCTCAGTCCTGTGTTTCCATTGCTCTGGCACTCTGACTCTTTGCCTCCTGCCCCAGTACCTCTGAGGACAGGCCTGAGCATGGCCCCTGTGTGTCTGTATTCCTCACGCTCTGTTTACTGCTTGGGTGGGACAATGAAGATAGCATTGCTAAGATGCTTTGTATTTCTAATGTGTGTGCTATTAGGAATTCCAGGAGTGATGAGGCCTAGCAGCAACTGAATGTGGGCAGAGAAGCCAGGGAAAGGCGAATGTCTGTAGCTTTGTAAGTGTGTCCAGGTTGCTCCTTGCATGTCTCTGTTGGAAGCCATTTATTATAGCTATATTGAAGCCATTTTGAATATAGATCTAGGTCAGTGGAAAGCACCAGCTAGCAAAGTGCAAGAGAAACCAAGTCTTAAGATACCCTGCAGTTTGCAAGTCATCTAGCAACTCACCCAGCTCTGACCACCCTTGGTGCTCATGACAGGATGTTGGCTCATGCCCTACCTGCCAGCATCCTCTTGCGAGCATAGGGGGTTTTGGAAATAGCTACCCAGAAAGAGTTGTGAAACCATGTCCACCTCTTGTGAGCATAAGGGGCTTTTAGAGATAGCTACCCAGAAAGAGCTGTGAAACCATACCCAAGACCCTATTTCCCCTCACCCATTTCAGACCATAAAGCTTTTGTGTGAAAAAATAAAATTTGGTCAGCTTGATCAGACATCCTGTCTCGCTGTCCGTTCCTTGTGTCTCTTGTCCCCCATTCTCTCCTAGGTTTGTTGCGACCCCAATTGACTGTCCTGCTGGACGGGACATGTCTCTTAGGATAACTTATATTGTTGGCGAAGCTAGGGCATAGGTCTTCAGCTTAATGGATGGACCTCAGGGTAATGACCATTTGTTCCTCTTGGGGTTACAATTGATTGGATTGACATATGAGCTGTGATTTGCTATTTCTAGTGGGCCCTGTTATCACCAACCTTGTTTAATAAAGACTCCTTAATAAACCTTAGACATGTTGAAAAGGTCTAATTTGGGGACCTGGTGTGGTAAGCTCATCAGCTAAAGTCCTTGACTTGCATACACCTGGAACCCAAATCGGTGCCGGTTATAATTCAAGTGGCCCCATTTCCCATCCAGCTCTCTGCTTGTGGCCTGAGAAAGCAGTCAAGGGCCACCCAATTCTTTGGCACCCTGCACCTGCGTGGGACACCCAGAAGAGGCTCCTGGCTCTTGGCCGTTCTGGTCACCTGGGGACTGACTCAATGGATGGAAGCTCTTTGTTGAAGAACCTCAGTATCAAAATCCCAACCATTTGTTCACGGCTCATTGCTACTAAGAAACTGTGTGAGCTTGCAGGCCAAACCGTCTATGTGACCTTTAGTGGCCTATGTGACCTTTAGCACTCATGGACCCCAATTCTTATGAATCAAGGCCCACCTAAATCTGGTTATCTCACAGGAGGCTCCAAGTAATTAAGTGGGTACTTCCCTTAGTTGCTGGAAGCTTGGGCTGTCCAGCCAAGATAGGTAGGGAAGGTGTGCTATTTGCCCCTTCACCTTGCAGGCTATTGTGAATTGCCCCTTTTCAAGCTATTGTGGACTGCCCCTATAAAAACCCTATGAATTTGCCGTTCAGGGCCACACTCCAGTTAGGGATGTTAGTCCCGGCTGGCTGGCTAGCTAGTCGGTCAGCCAGCTGCCTGCTCTCAACCAAGAACCCAGGATCGGATGTGTTGAGCTTCAATAAACCATCCTTGTACACTTGAATCGACTTCAGTCTCCTGGTGATTTCTGGGGATCTCAAAATCTGGGCACAACATTGTCTCTCCTGCTCTCTGAATATCTGACTTTCCAATAAAAATAAATCTTTAAAAAACAGTTTTAATTTGGATCAATATATAATGTCATGTATTTGGTGTTACACTATAATAAGAAAGTAATTTCCCGCCTATAACTACTTTTGTAAAATCATTTCATTGTGGGCAGTTCAGCAAGAAAGAAGAGAAACTTTTAAGACTATCCAGGCCTGCTGAGGCCTTGGCCAAACCTTCAGGTGGGTGGCACTAGCATTGTCCACCCATTTCCTAACTGGTTAAGAGAACACCAATGAGGAACATCTTACCTGTAGGTTCTTGCTCAACAAGGAGGGGTCAGGGAATGCTTAAAATCCCAAGATTCTTCCTCAAACCTTTGATGTCTCTCTCCCTCCCCCTTCAAGAGGCATCCCACCTCCTGGCTTTCTCCCGAGGTGCTTTCCCCTTCCCTGCTCACTTGGACCTTTCGCAAATATATGTTTCTGTCTGCAAAAGATTCCTGGCCTTTTATTTCTATACTAAGCTGAGGAAAGAACCCACTGGGCTTTTCTGGTAACATATTTTAATTCTTATCTTGCACAAAAGACGAATCTCCACATGGACAATTCCAGCGAGCAGAGTAAGACTTATTTAAGTGAGAAATCTCCCATCGTGGCAGGAAGGAACTCTAGCAGAGGAAAGACCCCAGAAGATGGTGAAAGCTGAGTCTCTGAAGCACCGTTTCATTAAGCTGAACAATGGCTAACAACCAACAAGACCATAGGCACAATGGCCATTACAAAACTGCAATTGCAATATTGTCTAGCTTGCTCTTAATAAAATAAAAAGCCATCCAAACAGTGTGACTGCTAAGTTCTTTTCATTTTCATGATAAGCTAAAGACTCAGACGGGTGAGAATGCACTTTTGTCTTGCTAAAAGTCACCTTCTGGGTACAAACAAGCATTTTACAATTTTTTTGTGTGTGTATTTTTTATACAAATTCATTTATTTTTATTGGAAAGGCAGAGAAAGATCTTTCATCTGCTTGTTCACCCCCAAATGACCACATTGACTGCAGCTGAGCAGATCCGAATCCATAAGCAAGGAGTTTCTTCTGGATCTCCTATGTGGATTGCATGGGCCCAAGGATGTGAGCCATCGTTGCTTTTCCAAGGCATAGATGTGAAGCTGAATTGGAAGTGAAGCATCTGGGACGTGAACCAGTGTCCATATGGAATGCCAGTGTTGATGACAGAGGATTAGTAAATTGAGCCATTGCACCAACCCTCATTTTGTAGGCTTTTGAAGAGTCTTTCCCTTTTCTTATTCCAACAGAGAGGTGATCCTAACTACCTAATAGCTCATTGAACTGTCACATCATCATTATTCTGTGATCCTGTTTTTTTTTTCCTTCTATCTAGGTGTTTCCAATCTTTTTTTTGTTTTTGTTTTTGATATAGCCAACAAGGCAAGAGAGTAGTTAACGAGCGAGAGACACAAAAATGACAAAAAACAAAGAGAGAGCTTTCCCATCTGCTGGATCGCTCATCAAATGCACACCAAAGGGTATGATTGATACAGGCTAAAGCAAGGAGACTGGAACATTCTCCAGTTCAATTATATGGTCCTTGGTATTTTGGGTTATCTTTGACTTTCCCAGGAAACTCAAAACATAGTAACTGGGAATGAAACTTGTGTTCCTTTGAGAGGCCAGTGTCCTAAGTGGCAGCTAAATCTGCTGCTTTACAAGAGGATCCATGGAAGTTAACAATTCTATTCGTCGGTATAACCCTGTTTCTGATTTTGACTATTTTCTCTATTACTTCCTTTTTCCCTGCCTCGACATTATTGAGGTTTTAAGCCTACTTTTTATTAATTCCTTCTAGTTTAAACATTTGTTTTATTTCTTTTTGAAAGGCAGAATTGCAGAAAGGAAAGACAAAGAGTTTTTCCATCTGCTGGTTCACTCTTCAAATGTCCATAATGGACATAACTGAGCTGATTGAAAATCAGAAGCCAGGAGCCTCCTCTGGCTCTCCCAAGTGGGTGTAGGGACCCAAGGATTTGACCTGTCCTCTGCTGCTTTCCCAGGCCATAAGCAGAGAGCTGGATCACAAGTAGAATACCCAAGACTTAAACTGGTGCCCATAAGGGATTCTTGTGCCACAGCAGAAGTTTAGGCTACTATGTCACAAAGCCTACCTTATATACTGTCATATCAAATATGTCTGTACCCTATGCTGCTTTCTTGCCTCTCCTCCTACCTTATTTTTTATTAAATATTTTCTTCAACTAGTTTTTAACTTATCCTACTTTTTAAAAGTTTATCACATGATTTAAGTCTTTCTAGTATTAACACGAGTATGCGTTCCCTTCAAAGAGTTTCTTCTGCTGTATACCATGTTTTCACACATGCATGTATTTTTTTATTTTCATTTGGATTGACATATTTCCAATTTTCTCTAGAGATGTATTCCTTAAACAATGTGATCTTTAGAATATGCTGCTAATCTCTAAGTGTTGAGGGATTTCCACATGTGTTTATTATTGATATCCAGTTTAGTTTAAATATAATGTGAGCACCTATTTTGAGTTAACTATTCTTTCATATTTAAGTTTATTTTGTACACCAGAATAGAATCTGTATGAAGACCTCTTTGCAATGTATGTAGACTCAAATGTTGACATGTACCATTTTACTTCTCTCCTAAGAATTTATTTTAATCTTTTTCAAGGAAAGTCTTCTGGTGATGAATTTCTTACTATTGAAGTGTAAGAAAATTATGTTTTCATTTTTCCTTTACTTTTGTAATATGCTGAATCTAGAATTCTAAGTTGATTTGTTATCCTTGATCAATTTAAACTTTCCATTCTTTCCCATTGTTATACTTTCTCAGAAGTTCCCCATTACTTTGATTTCCCACTCCCCCTCCTTTTTTAATAAGTTTGGTGTCTCCCTGTACCATCTCTGACTTGTTCCAATAGTTTATCTATGGTTTTCCGCTGCTTGAATATTATATGTCTTTCCGCCATGGTTTTAATAGTTTTTCTGTTGTATTTTCTTTGGGATTTCTAGATTTGTGATTGGGTGCCTGTCATCAATTTTGAAAGCTTTCTGCCATTATTTAAGCAAATAGTTTTTATATCCCATAATTGTATTTCTTCTGTTTACAGCCATGTTACTATAATATTTGCAACTGTTCACCTGTTAAAACATATCCTTTTCTGTTTTACTCATTTATTGATGTATATTCAAGCTCAGTGATTTTGTTTCAATATGTTTAGTTTACAGATGTCCCACCAAAAGCATGCTTTGGTGCAATGTTGTTTTTGTTTGTTTAAAACATTTCCTTTTGATCCTATCTTAAACTATTTGTCTCTCAGCTACTTTCAGATATCTTTTTTATAGACATTAATGCATTTATTCAAAGCATTAGTTTACTTATTTTTTGCATAATGTGAAAACTTTGATGAAATCTAGGTACTCTATTAGATACTAAGGCTGTTAAGAACTGAGTTATGCTGAGGGCTTACTTCAATTTACCTAGCTCTACGGTCATGTTATAGATTATTGCAATTGTAAATGATACAGAATTCAACTCCCTTAGTATCCTTTTTGTCTTTGTCCTCACTTTATGTAATTATTCCTCTTCAAGATTTGCATTTTTCATTTTTTTCCATTTTAATCCACTGTTAACACTGAAGTCCTGTACCTATGGATGAAACATGTCATCTGATTTTCTGTCTAAATCTCTGTCATTTTGTCACCTTGTAGCTCTGTCTGTGACATACACAATTTTTTTAATTGTTATAATCTTTTAACTCACTTATTTTTGGCTAGACACAGAAGAGAGTTGGTGTTGACGGAATAATCTCATTATTTTATTATAAGAAGTAAAGGGCTTGTATGTTAGGTGTATTCTCTCTACAGAGAAAGTTCTGGACATATTTGTAGTAATCTCCCTTCACTTTTATCTACCAGCGCCACAGTGTAATCTTTCTTGAATCGTCATGGTGATCCTCTTGCTTTTAAATGGTGTGGTGGATCCTTACAGGTAAAATCCTTTGTTGTGTAGTTCCCCACAATAATTTCAGGATATTTTTATGAATTATTTTTCTATATAATGTGTATATGTACAGATACATATACACATATATACATACATATATATGTAGATATGCATAATGTTTAACCACATATGTAAATATGTACACATCACATAAATAAGTATATATATGTGTTATATATTAACTTCAACATATAAGGGGAAATGTGATATTTCTGTTTCAGTGTCTGGTTTATTCTGTTAAACATGATGATCATCAGTCACATCATTGTTTGGCTGTTGTCAGAATTTCAGGGTTTTTTTTCTGGCTAAGTAATACTCCATCATGAGGATATACTACATTTTCTTTGAGTCATCACTTGATATGCAATTAGAATGACTCATATAGTTGCTGTTGTGAGTGAAACTGCCATAGTGTAGAAATGCAAGCATTTTTCATATCCTGATTTTATTTCTTTGTTCTAGTAGATATTCATCATAGCAATCTGTCAAATCAACATGTCAACATTGCAGTAGTTTCCACTGCATGACCACTGCTCTAAAGCAGCGTGTCTTGATATTAGCTGTCAATTTACCAGCCTCACTAGACTGGAGACTATTTGTTCTGCCATCTCAGCACTCAGAAAATAGAAGATTTTCTAATTTTCAGTAGTTCAATTTTTCTTTTATTCTTTTTCTTATGGTAAGGATGGAGAGACAATTTCCATGCTCTTTGCTTTTTAGAGTTCAAGCTGGAAGCAAGGCATTTTGCTTTTCAAATATTAGTAGAGCAAGTCAAATCTTAACACTCGTGGTAATGTATAATATTCTGATGGCAGGAAGAAGTGAGAAAATGAGAGTTATCATCACCATCATCATCATATATCATCAAAACTTTGTGAACAAAAGAGCCCATAATATGACATTTCTGTAAATTATCAAGGAATGATGAGATAGGGACTCTAAGTAAGAGTATCTCAATTTGTCTCATCTCAGTTTTTCTCAAGTAGGAAACTTCATGCACTATATGGGAAGGCTGATTTCAAAAACGGACGCTGCATGAAAATCAGTTTCTTCAGCTGAAAGTAGTTTGGGAAATAAAGCATGCACATTTTCTATGAATAAGTTAAAAGAATTCTCTTTCTTAAATATGTGTTTTTTTAAAGGAAATAAAACCTCAGGGACTAAGTCTCAAGGTAAAAATTAGAGGCTTTCTCAAAAGGATTTTAGTCATTAACATGGACAAAGCATTTAAACCCAGCCTATTGAAGTATTCCCCAAAGCTTAACTCATATTCTTGGTCTTTTTATCAGTAGTTATTTCCTTCTTTTCAGTTTAGTTTATGAATCAATACTTTTTTCATTTCTACCATCACTATTTATCATCTATTTCTTACATATGTAATCTCTGCACAGTTATTATGGTTCATAGAATTATTTGAAGATTATACAACTTGTTTTGAATTTTTAAACAACAGTGTATCTTACCAAGCAAAATTTGTGCAATAATTATGAAAATGTAATTACATAAAAACTTTGGGGTCTTTATCTTCAGTCTCCCATTTTTTTTCTGAAAAAATTTAAAGCCAAATTCCAGTGATGGATAAAAAAAGAATTAATATACAACCATGGAAATTTGCTTCAGCTAGGCAAAGCAAGTTTGTTATTTACCAATCAATGCAATGTAACACACCAGCATGTTAAAAAATTTAATTTTAACAATGATAAAAGCAATTTATTCAATCCAACACACCTACATCATCATCATCATCATAACTCTCAACAATTTAAGGAATATTTTAATTTTAGAAAGACTATGTATAACAAACCTATAGCTAATATGATTCATGGGGAATAATTAGACATCTTCCATTAAATCATAACCAAGGCATGGATAACCTTTTTCACCACTCCTGCTGCACTAAAACTCCTATTTAATTAAGTAAGGAAGAAAAGGAAATAAAATGTAAAATTTTGTCAAACGAGAAAAATGTTTATGACAGATGATATCGTTATTTGAACACCCCAACAAATCAATGAAAAATGCAAGTGTGTCAAGACTGCCATACACTAATCAGCAGGTCCATATCAGCTATGCATGTATCAATGAATGATATCATTTTTAAAAGTATTTTTTATCGGACACTGCATGGTGGCCTAGCAGCTAAAGTCATTGCAGCCTTGAATGCTCCGGGATCCTGCATGGGCACCGGTTCTGATCTCAGCAGCCCTGCTTCCCAATCAGCTCCCTGCTTGTGGTTTGGGATAGCAGTTGAGGATGACCCAAATCCTTGGGACCATGTACTCATGTGGGAGATCCGGAACAGCTCCTTGCTCCTGGTGTTGGATTGGCTCATCTCCAGCCATTGCAGTCACTTCAGGAGTGAATCATCGGATGGAGGATCTTCCTCTCTGTCTTTCCTCTCTGTATATCTGACTTTGTAATAAAAACATAAGTGAATATTTAAAAAATATGTTATTTATCATGATATCCCTAAACTAAAATAATTATGTATAAATCCTACAAAAGGGGTACAGGATCTATAGTGGAAAATTACACAAAATTGAAATAAACTAAAGGAAATCTGAAGAAAAACAGTATGAACTGTATTTGTAGAGCAGAAGACAATAATTTTAAGGTATCAGTTCTTCATGGTTGAATCTATAGTTTCAATGTAATTCCAGTGAAAATCTCAGAAATCATTTTTTTTAGATTTCACATATTAAAGCTTACGTGGAAACACACATACACAAAAACAAACCTGACAAACAAAACACTTGATGATGAAAAAGACATAACCCTTGTGATAGGCAGTAGAAAAATAAATTAGTAAATAAATTAGTAAAAAGAGCTAACTAAACAACACACAGACCTCACAAACAGTCCGCTGATCTTTTTCAGAAGAGCAGAACTAGTTCTTTATCTTTTTAAAAAATATTTATTTAAAAGCAGATTTACAGAGAAAAGGAGATACAAAGAGAAAGATCTTTCATCCATTAGTTCATTCTCCAAATACCTGCCAGAACCAGAGCCGAGCTGATCCGAAGACAGGAGCCAGGATCCAAAATTTTGTACAACCATGTAATATTTTTCAACAGTAAACAGGAATGAGTATTCAAAACATAGTAAGCTAACAGTAAATCTTAAATACATGTTGAGAGAAATACATCCATCTGGTATCTTTTTTTACTGAATATTTTTGCTACTTGTTGAATTTTGCATTGTTAGATTTTGTTCCAGCTCTTTCGAATGTCTCTTTGTTTCCTTTCAGCCTAACTCCTCGAAAGAGTGCTGTGAAATTTTCATCTTAGTTGTTTTGCATGTCACTTCCTTATCTGAATGTTTGATGTCAGTGTTACTTTTTCATCATTTTTAATAAAATATAATTTCTTCGTCATAGCCTGAAGTTCAATAGTTTTTCTTTATAGTGTTTTTATCAAGTGTGGACCCCAGGAAGTGAAATTTTGTTTGAATCTTATATTTTTACATATAAAATTTCATTTGGTTCTGCTTTGTATCTTATGCTTTCTTTCCCTTATAATTTTTTAAATTTTTCCTTAAAACCCAAATCATATTATAATAACTCTTTTTTCATCTTTAAGCCATGATTTCTGTTACATTTGTGCTGTATGTGAATTGATAATGACTTCCAAATATGTATTATATTTTTTCTATTTTATCAGATTTAGCAAAATTGTATTTGACGCTAGATGTTGTGTGTTTTATGCTAAGTGTGGCATTATATTCCAGTAAAAAATAGTCTTTCCGCGGATATATTGTGGACTTCTTGGGTTCCTTTTACGTTTTCAAATTGATAGTCAATTCTGGTGCTAGTTTCATTGCATTAGCAGAGCTGGACCGGCCAGAGTCTCTACTCGCTGTGTATAAAACCCAGTAAGTATAAAACGAATTCTCTCCCCTCTGACAAGCAGAAACATGAACTATTCCCAGATCTCTAAGCTGTGACATTGTTACACTTACAGATTGCCACTCATTGTTTTTACCCATAGTTGTTCTTTGCCAGCCTCGAGTTTTTGTACCCTGTATGAGACTGACTGATGTTTGGAAAATAGCCCCAGAATGTTCTTTGTCCGTTTGACTCTCTGTTCCCTGGAATTCTGCCCTACAATTTTTAGAAGCCTTTGCATCCTGGAACTTGAATTTTTGTTCGACTTCTACTTCAAACTCTGCCTTGTTTCTCCTTCACAGCCCTGAATGGAAGATTATTTCTACTAAAAAAAAAAAATGTTAATGTTTACCTCAATTTGTCTTCTGTTAGGGAAGACAGAGAAAATTACATAGCAGCATTTCATCATGGGTACAAGCAGAAATTGCTACTGAAAGTTACAAATCATGTTTCTTTTTCCAGTTTCTGAACAACTTTTTAAATGCATCAGTTAATTTGAAAGGGAGAGAGAATTTATGAGCTTGCAATGCTAGCTGACTCTTGAAATTCTCCCAATGGCCAGGGGCTCAAACTCTATGCTGGGAACCTAATCTAAGTCTCACATACTGAGTGCCCAATAACTTCACCTTTCACCCCTGACCTCTCAGGATATGACCTCCCTGGAGAACTGGAGTCTGGAATCAGGCCTCATAAAATAACCCAAATATTAGTAATTGAATTGTGGGCATCCTAACCGCTGTCAAATGAATTCACACGCCCATCCTTAGCATATTTCAGAAAGAACCTGTTTCCAGAATTTTTAGTTGTTAATCACTTAGGGGAAAGTATCGTGGCACAGTGGGTTAAGTCACAACCTCAACTTCTGGCATTCCATATCAGGATAGCTGCTGGAGTATCAACTACCTAGCTACTACTGCAGTTTCCTACCAATGCTCTTTGGGATGGCATCAGATGATGGCCTAAGGGATTGAGCCCTGTGACACCGGAGCTGCTGGCTCTCTGATTTTGGCTAGACCTTAGCCTTGGGAGTGAAGTAGCAGATGGAAAATCTGTCTCACTATTATTTTTAAAAACATAAAATAAAATTAAAAAAACAAAATAAAATAAAATAAAATAAAATAAACCTTTCAAAAAGAAGCTGAGCATTTATAATTAAAAGGGTCTTTTCTGAGACCAGCACTGTGCTGTAGCAGTCTAATCTTGGATTTGCAATGCCAGCATCCCACATGGGCATCCGTTGACATTTCAGCTGTTCCACTTCTGACCCAGATCCTTATGTATGGACTGGGAAAAGGGCACAGTAGGATCAAGCTCTTGGGCTCCTGCACCCACGTGGGAATCTGGAGCAAGCTGCTGGCTGCTGGCTGCAGGTTGGCTCAGAGTTGGCCATTGCATCCAACCAGGGAGTGACACACATGATAAAAGATCTCTCTCATTCCTCTGTAAACCTACCTTTTAATTCTAAAAAAATAAGGAAATATGTATTTTTAAAATTTAAAAATAAAAGGTTTTTTTGTAGACCGTATGATGTGATTGTGAGCATATTGTTATAAAACATATCAATTCCATAAATTAAAATTATTTTAATCTCATACCATTATCATCAACAGCGATATATTTATTTAAAGATCTTAAGATTTTTAAACGATTTATTTGTTTTTATTGGAAAGTCAAGTTTACAGACAAGGAGAGACAGAGAGAGGGATGGATCTTCCACCTACTGGTTAACCCCTCAAGTGGCCACAATAGCCAGAGCTGAACTTTATCCAAAGCCAACAGAAAGGAGCCTCCTCTGAGTTTCCCACTTGAGTGCAGGTCCCAAGGCCTTGCGCTTTCTCTACTGCTTTTCTAGGCCACAGGCAGGGAGCTGGATGGGAAGTGGGGCTGCCAGCATTAGAATGGGCATGCATACGCATTTTTTTATAGTACACATTTTTCTCTTTAATTTTTGAAGTTTCCTTGTATGCATATATCTTAAAATTTACATCAAAATAAATTTATATTTTATTTAATTTATTTTTTTTGTATTCTTAGTAGATTTTTTAAATCACTAGTAAGCAAATCTACTTTTCTAGTGGAATTTTATTTCATGGTTGAATAATTACATCTTTCTTTAAACATGTCCTAACTATCCAAAATAGATGAAAACCAGTGTTGATCTCTATCTGTTTGACTTTATTAAGTTAATACACTTAGGAGGAAATTTTTGTCTTTTTTTTAAGTGCCTGGGAAGCTATAAAAAATGTTCGTGAAGCATCATATCTATTTCATCAAATAGAGGTTCTATGTGAGAGTCAGGCTCTTTGATCCTAACCATCTCAGACTTCTATCAGGTTTGAAGTTTACTCATTAGCTCTGACACCTGGGGAAATGACTGCTGCATTCATAAAAATCTCAATTTGTTTCTTATTTATAATTTTTCTTTGCAAAAACTGCCCCAAGGGTCAGGTATTTAGTACAGCAGTTAAGATATCACTTTAGATTCAGGCATTCTGTATTTCATGCCTGAGTTCATGTGTCAGCTCTACTCCTAATTCCAGGCTCTGCCCATGTGTACCTTGTGAGGGGACAGTGTTGGGTGAACTATCTGGGACTCAACCACACACACAGCACAGGCTGTGTTCTGTCCTGCTGGCTTTGGCTTGGTCTAGTCCTGGCTATCACAGGAAACTGGGGACTGAAACTGCAGATGGAAGATTTACCTATTCCTGTCTCCCTCTGTCTCTGTGCCTTTCAGAGAAATTAAATAAATAAGCACATAAATAAAATATATCAGAAATGTTTATATCTCAGCTTTAACATTGCAAAGACAAAGTGAAGCAATATGTGCTTATCATATATAGCATCTGGAATATAATAGACTTTAATATATGACTGCTGCTATTCCAGCATTATTAGTTTTCAACAATTTTGATTGTGCCTTATTGTGTGGCTCAAATTTCTGTCTTAATTTGTATTAATCATCATAACCAATTGAAATAAAATATTATAAACTCATAATGCACTTTTGTTTCCTCTGTATAGACCCAGTTGCACTTTTATCACAATATATTTGCTAATGATCAACCACATCATTGTAAATTGTGTGATCACACTGATATGCAAATTAGTGGATATCAACATATGTACAGACTTTGAAACACAAAATGAAAACCTCCAGTGCCATGACTATACATACATGATTCAGATCTTTGGTTAGGATTTCGTGCTCAAGAATTGAGAGACAGAACTTGGAATAAAGCATTCGATTAAATTGATAGATATTCTAATATCAAATTATTATCAAAAATTCAAGAGAGGGATTCAGTAAAACAGAAAAGTTGTTTCCATCCTTGCATTTAAAACTTACATGTTATGTAGTGTGTTGATTTGCTGTGGCTGCCATAACATGATACCAAGAACTAAATATCTCAAACAATTTTTATCTTCTCTCAGAACTGGAGGTTAGAAGGCAGAGAGCAAGATGTCGGTAGAGGTGATTTCTTCTGAAGTCTCCCTCTTCGCTGGTGGGTGACTGTTGTTTCCTCTCTGTGCCTTTGGTTGCTTTTTCCCTCTCTACATATTCGCCTCCTACTGTTTTCTGCTTAAGATACCAATTATGGTCAACTAAGAACCAGAATAATGACTTGATTTTAAATTAACCACCTCTTTAAAGATCCTATTTTCAAATTCACTCATACTCTAATGTATAGGATACAAGGAAATCAGTGTGTGAAGTTGATGTGACACAATTCAGTTTATAACACTTAAGTAGATCAGTAAATGAATCAGTGGATGCAAAATATACATTAAGCATTTTGCCCAAGTGCTCCTGTATTTACAATAGGACACAGGTGACAAATTCATTGTAAGTTGAAAATGTATTTGCAAATAACACAGCTAACAATACAGGGCAACATATTGATTGTAAATTGATTTCTGAAAGTTTGAAAGTCAAAAGCCTGATGGTTTAATCATCAGAAGTCAAAAAGCATTCATACATTCAGAACGTTGGTGTGTAGAGTGGTTAGCAGCCATCAGTTGAAAATTAAAGCAATGGCACAGTAATTGTTAATAGATTTCCTTTAAGAGCATTGTAAATTCTTATTTAAAAATAATCCTACATTTCCATCATTTAATTTTCAAGTTAATCCTCTAATAATTTGAGAATTCCAATTCTGTCCACAAGTTGTAGATAGATAGATAGATAGATAGATAGCTTGGGTAACTGAAAACAGCTCTTTAAAACTTGTGCAAAGCAGGAGTATTTGAATACATTTTCAAATGTATTTGTAGAGCTTATAAGATTTGTCATATTTTTTCTCTTGGAGTTAAAGATTGCCATTTTATTTTATTTTAATCTAATTTTGAATTAATGGTACAACTCCACAGGGCCTGGGATTCCTCCCCTCCCCCACAAATTCCCAACCCCACTCGACTGATTTTCCCCATACTATTACACTAATGTAGCCCTTCATAAACAGTTATATGTCCAAAACTTCTTAAAACAAAATCCCTAACCAGAAACTTTCTGCTGTAACATATTTTCTTTAGCTATTTTTTTCTCTTTTTTTGAAATTGGTGAATTTCTATTTTCAAAGTTAATATCATTTGAATACAGGCAAAACTACTTCTAACTAAAAATATTTATAGTAATTGTGAGCCAGCTCACATGTGCATGGCATATGAGGAAGCCACTGATAGCACAGCATTTATTTTCCTTGTCTCATATCCCATAGTGTTTCAACAATGGCAGGGCTGAAGGAAATAAAAGAATAATGTTTGATGGGGCACGGGACTGTTCCCTGGAGGCTAAGGAAGAATAACATGTGATAAGTTCCAGGAAAGCCCTTGAATAGTAAGATTTTTTTTAATGTCTGCACAGTTGTATCACAAATCGGTAAAAATAGCAGAACACATAGAGGTATTCTGGAATCATTGTATGCACTTTCCCCCAGTACGTATTTTCCCTGAAAATCACTTTTCTCTAATATGTATTTAGTATGTGTAATTGTGTGTACATATACATATAGATGCATGTATACTGCATAAATATGTTTGGTTTTGCAAGTTTTCACATTAGCTGGTTATATAACACAGCAGGCAATTTTGGTCTTCCATCCTTTTTTTGATTTTCAGTGGTTTATGTTGTTTTCAGTAGATGAATTAGAAAATCTCAGAAAATTGGTTACCGAAAATTGAAATGGAAATGGCAGGATCTATTCTGAAACCTGCCTTTTGTTGTTTACCTCAAAGTGTGCTTCTGTGTGTTTGGTTGATTTACATTTAGCAATATCTAAGTGCAAATAGTAATCATACACCGAAGTAAATGGGACTCTATGCAATTGCTTCCTCCGTTTCTGCAATTGCAGTTGCAATCCCATAGATTCCAATCTTGACAGGTAGCATAATTAGAAAATTCTCTTTGTCTTATTAAATGTGACTCTTCTCAATAGAATTCACTTCATTGCTAGCAAAGAACAGAAAATATACTTCAAATCTAAAATGGGAAATCAAGGGGGACTGTTTTATTTTTTATCTGTCTTTGTGCAAGCAACGTTATTATCAAAGGATATTGTAATGCTGAAAATGTACTTTGGGGATTTAAATCACACATTAGCTTGGAAAGCAAGAAGTGCTGTAGGGCCAATGCAATATATTTTCTCATTAATCTGATTGAAAGATTATCCTTCCTATAGCTATGAAAAGTCTAAAACTCATATATCCATCTTCTCTGCTAGTAAAATTCTACTCTTTTTTTATTTTGTGCAAAGTCATTGTCTCTTGTTCGTGGGCCTAACATTTTTTTTTTTCTATGCATAAGCCCATCTGTATTAAAATAAATTCAGAGCAGCCCGCCATTTCATGCACACATTTTGATTATTTCATAAGCTGCTGTGGAAAATGGAAGTATCAGCAAGTCATGCAGTTTCCTGGTAATGTAATGCTGTCATTACCTCAGTGGTCATGTGAAAAAGTTTAGCTATACTGTCTTTGACAAATGTTCAGTGAGTCAAAACAGTGCATTTAAATGAAATGCAGATATGAATGAGCCATTATTGCAATCACAACCCCGGCTTCTAAATTATCTTATATGAATATATACACTTTCCCCGTAACCTGACATTTGTCATACATAACTAGCCCTGCATGTCCTCTCCCACATCCCACCCCGCCTCTTTCCCAGCATTATACCCCAGATTGAGAATGAAGGAAGGTATTGTGATCAGAGGCTGCAGGCAGTAATTGAAGACACTCCTGATGATTTCATGCAATCAGAGTGGTGCATTATCTGTGAGGAAAATGAAGTAAAAAACAAAGCAGATGTATAGGTTCCCTATGTCTTCACAAAAGATTAGCAAATCTTTGCGAACAAGCACCATCCAAAGAAAATCTCAGCCACTTACATGCCTTTCCACGTAAGAGACTCACCGAGAATTTTGTGAAACCTTAGTCGCAGTTGCAGCATTTGGAGATTTTAAGTTTTAATAAAACTACAAAAAAAAGTCTTAAACTGAATGATTTCTATTCAGAGCACTCTGAATGCTAATACCATGAACAGTGTAGATGGCTCCAGCCATAACTGTCACACAGATAATATTTTTTTATGCCTCAAGACACTAAGATGGTGCTGTAGATAACCAAAAGAAATAAGCTGCCACCATCGCTAATCTGCAACTTTGAAACACTATAGCTTTTGCATGGGTAAGAGAAGGTAAAATCACCTACCATTGTAATAGAGAAGACATTTGTAAGGGGAACAGGAGCCAGAATTAAAGCTTTTATATTTGCTTGTAATCCATATGCACCATGAGTCAAATCATCCATATCCTATTTTATGTGTTTATGTATGACAATTGGAAATGCAAAATGAGCTGGGGCCTTTGCATTCCCTTGGGACATTTTTGTTAATGTAGTGAAATGAAAATCTAAGGAATATTTGTCTTCAGTGTTCCTTTCAGAGGCTAACTTTGGAGATCTAAAATATGCACTTAGAGCTAGATTTGTAATGTATGTAACAGATTAGAGTGTATTACAATATTCAGATGCAACACCCGAGTAGTATAAAAATTGCTGTCTGCATTTTTTGTTACTCAGAAAATGCTGCTTGAGGGTTTTTTTTTTAAGCATGGATAAAAATGAATTTTACATTCCCATTGTACAATGTGCCTATCAAGTTCTTTCTGTATGTGTGACCATGGGGTTTGGTGAAGGCAAATTGTAACCAAAGCTTGATGCACAGCTGCCATAAAGCTTTCAGATTACAGCCATAGGAAAAAGCATAATTAATTTATATCTTAAACTACATTTCAGGTAGAAATATACCATTTCATGACATAATAGGTTGTGTCTTTACTGTTAAAAATAGTAATCCTTCAACTTGTTGTAAGAAAAAGGTAAATGCGAGAGGAAATGAATTTTGAAATAGCAAGGGTATTTATTTTTTAATTAAAACACATTCTTTTTAAAGATTTCCAATTTAAATTCAAAAAACAAGTATTTCCATTATTTTATATCATAATACAGACTGATGTCCAAGAGTCAAAGTTACAGAAAAAAATTATAATAAGCCAAAAACTATGCAAATTAGGACTTCCAATGAGCTGATTTTTGGATTATTTGTTCTAAGGATGTGATAGCATTCCAGAGAAAAGAAAAATTCTACTTGAAAATGTGTAGCAAGATACACAATTTTTTTTAATTGAATGCAAAACTATCAATACTAATCCGTTAATTTGTGCCCCAAAATGCAATTGTATTGTTGGGACAAAAACACAGAGCATTCAGGAAGCTATTAAATGCACAGCAGTATTTGAAATCGAACCACAGTGACTTGTTGTTATGGCATGCTGACATTATTGGCTCTTGTGTATAGTTACATAATGATCTCTGACGCCAGCTTTAAAAACTGTTCTATAAAACCAGTTAACAGATGTCAAAACCTGACTACAAAGTCAACTTTTTAAGGCCCTTACCTCAAAAATACATTTAAGAGTATTTTTCAAATAACAAAATAAATAAAATATGAATTTTCTTCTTTCTAAAGGAATTCAAAAAACACATGGTACATAGACAAATTTGTCTTTTATTTCCAATAATTAGGGATGCCACATTCCAATGGAGTTTGATGCAAAAAAATACTCCAAAAATCATGTGAATGCCTGAGCAAAAAAAATTTATATATATATTTTTATATATATATATATACACACATATATTATCATGTGTTAATTTTCTATCTCCTTTACTTAAAGCCTTAATTTTGTATTCGGAGAGATTTTACATATTTCAGCTGAACATAAGAGAATGTAATTAAAAATCACTGTATTCATAGCATTTTCATATATTGTATAAGCAAATTTTGCATTATTGAAGAATTTTTTTGTAGTGTCATCAAATAATCGAAAAGAATGCAATAGTGATGGCAGATTTTGTGTTGCAGAAACTTATCTTGGCTAATTATTTTTCAGATGATTAATAAACAGTTTGACCTCATATTGGACAGTTAGGTAAAAGAAAACAAGATGAAATTATCTGGAAATAAACGCATGTTTTAAGTCTGTATAAAACACGTCAAAACCATTATATGAACAGAAAAATCATTTTTAAGCATTTTGGGGTGTTTCTCCAATATAGAAGATGGCATCTGGAAAATAGAATTCCTGTAGCAAAACTGCTTTTTGTTCTGGAAAAGCCCCTGCTTTTGTAATTGTAAATGAAGCTGTTTCATCTGGTTTATATGCTGCTGTTCTCACTACCGCTGCTCAGGGCAATACAAATGATTAGTTGCCTGATTCCAGATTCATATAGGCTCAACTATGAGAACTAGTCTCTAGCATTTAAATGACTGAACTGATGTGAGACTATAAACCATGCAGACCATTTACACAAATGGATCCGGCAGGGTATTTTATCAAATCTCATATCACAGAGAATAGCCCTGTGCTAATCCTATGCAATTTTCTTTTTCTTCCCCCACAAAATATTGGGGTGCACCTTATCTTATCAGGTTTAAGAACGTTTAGACACCTATACCCCCCAATGATATTTTAAGATCAAAAAGTCATGTAGTCAAAGCGGCATGTGTTTTTCAGTCACACTTCAGCGAAGAGGTCTCTATATGAAAAGTCCCCCTCAAAGAAAACCATCACTTCGCAGAAATTAAATTTCTGAGGAGTTTCCCTGGAATACAAAAATGTGGATTTCAACTGAGCTCAAAAGGCAGAATTTGCATATAAAAATCAATCATTCTATTTTAGGCTGAACATCAAAATTGCCTGCTTAAGCTTTCATATTTGTAATTTCCTATTCCTAAAGAGTTTGAAATGTCAGTGAATACTCTACAAACCTCATTTCTGCCTTCTACCAGGAGGCCTGGGATGTCAGTTTGAAAAATTGCAGAGACTGTATGAAGTTTTGCAAGAATTTTCACCGTATAACTTAAACAGCCTACTAAATTAGTACAATTGAAATTTAGACGTTAATACTAAGGCTTATAGGTTTGAGTTTCTACTGCACTGTTTTCCACCAAATAATAACTAAGCAATGAAATATGCAAAGATATCAGAAAGAAATAACAGTTTTATAATCCACACAGAAAGAATAGTCACTGTGCTTGTAACAATAACAAGCCTACTGAGAATATGGATATCAATGGACATACAAATATTAACAGCATAGCTAGTAGAACCTGAAAGATTATAGAAAAAAATTAAAAACTTAGCCTGATTTTGTTAACTAGAATGACAGATAGGACCATTTCTGTAACTAGATTTTCCATATAATTGCTTTAATTTCATTTTGACTATGGGGACCATGCCTCCCAAAATTATGTATTATCAAAATTTCAAGTCTGTTGTGGCAAAAACACAGCACTTTAAAATATTAGAATAGTATGTTTTTTATCACTAGCGCCAGACTGTTAGTGTAATCCTTATATTCATTTTACCCGCTGTTGACAAAGAAATGTTTATTTTTCATTTCCATATTGCTATTTGTTTTTCTTAAATATCTTTTATTTATTTGAAAGAGTGACAGGGCAGCAGAAGGGAAGAGAGAGAAGAAAGAGATCAGTCTCCCATCTACTGGTTCATTCCCCAAAGCACCATGGCAGCCAAGTTTAGTTCAAGGCGAAATGGAGCCCAGAACTCCAATGAAGATCTCCCACATGAATAGCAGGGGTCTGAAGACTTGGCCTGTCCTCCTCTGCTTTCCCAGACAATTGCAGTAAAGTTAGCTTATTCTTGTGTCTTGACATACCTCATTCTGGGCATTTTACATAGTAGATTAGATTTTGCACAGTAAAAATACTCAAGCTATTCAACAGGATGTAGAATAGAAGGGCATATCAACCATACTTGCCTCATACTTAAAGAATGCAAGGGCGCTTAGAATTAGGCCATCATCTGCTGCTTTCCGAGACCATATGTAGGAAGGTAGATTAGAAATAGACTATCCTGGAGACGAAGCAGCAGCCATATTGGATGCTGGCACTCGAAGTGGATGATTAGCCTATTGAGCATGGTGCAGGCCCCAAAAGTTATTTTTTCAATCCAGTGTCTCCATTGAGAGATATTGTTTGCTCAATCAGTGTTTCACAACACAATCACGATAAGCACAATGTCAAGATACGCTTATATAGCAGAATGATGGACTTATGGCTGCTTTAGGACTATACTATTGCTATAATGCAGGGGAAATTAGTGATAGGAGAGTATTTGGAGAGGGGCCGGGGAAATGCCAGAGCCTGTGAAACTGTATACACACACACATACACACACACACACATATACAAAATAAGCAGAAAAATATCTGAGTTATTAACACAGTAATGAAATACTTGTGGTTTTACCACATTGTGAAAAGCAACATTATTTGACTTAAGATTCTGAAGCATAAGGTCTAGACTTCCTGTTTCATGTTGATCTTTTGTTTAATAATTATTTTATTTTTATTGGAAAATCAGCTATATAGAAATGAGGAGAGCAGAGGAAGATCTTCTGCCTGGTGATTCACTCCCCAAATGGTTGCAGTGTCTGCAGCTGTGCCAATCTGAAGCCAGAAGCCAGGAGCATCTTCCGGGTCACCCCTGCAGGTGCAGGGTCCCAAGGAATTGGGCCACCTTCAACTGTTTTCTCAGGTCACAAACAGGGAGCTGGATGGGAAGTGGGGCCACCATGATTAGAAGCAAAGCCCATATGGGATCCTGGTGCATGCAAGGCAAGGACTTAAGCTACTAGGTTGCAGCACTGGGGCCTGTGTTGATCTTGATGGGAGAGTCCCAAGGTATCAGAGAGCATTACATGTGACAGGGAGTATGTTTGTCTGTGCCCGTGTTTCTCCCTCTGCTTCTGATGCCACCTCGGTTCAGTTGTGAGCACTCCACTCCACTCCACTCCCTAAATACCACAGTTGAATTAATTTTCCATTCTCTCAGTACCATTAAGATATGACTTTGGAATTAAAGCACTGCATAAACAGCATCCAAACTATAACAGATACACTCATTATTTTTGCTTTGTTTTGTTTTGTGTGTGTGTGTGTGTGTATAAGACGGCATTTATAGAAATTAAATGGTTTGTCCAAAGTGCAGAAGCAGAGTAGTCATTTGCTCCAAGATTTTCAAACATAAATGCTGGACTCTGAATGTCTGAAACCTTTTGAGATTCTTCACTGCCAGGGCTCAAGGTTGACCAAACAGTGGGCCCTGCTGAAACAAAAATGTTCCCAAAGTGTCAACAGATAAAAGCTGTTATGGGGTGATTTTGTTCACAGCAATAGTTATCTAATACATTAAAATATTATTGCCTGTAATAAAGCACGCATGTCTGCTGTTTCCGAGGTCAGAGGAGAGGGAGCCCCGATTAGTTTACTGTTTAAATCCATTCACCATCCAGAGTAGATCTATGATCACTTTGAATTGGAAAGGGGAGCAGATAGATACCAACAGCTGTGCAAAAAAAAAAAAAAAAAAAAAAAATTACGATTGCTTTTTTTCAGTAAACCTGGTTGATACAGTATACTTTGCCAGAGAGAGAGAGATAAGATTTTACAAACATTAAAGAATATACTATTCATCCCACTCTCAGCAAATACACAAATAAACTAGAAATCCAGTGTTTTTAAGAATGATTATGTCAAAGTTTGGGCCCCATTAGAATAGAAAGAATCATATTCCTAAACATTTTTAACATATGAACAAAAATATAGTTGTTTTGCATCTTCATACCTTGCCAATGGTCCTCCTTTATTTTTTCCCTTCTACATTTAAAATGATTTGTTTGATTGAAAAATGTATTTGCTGTATTAATTTTTTGATGTGATATTATAGAAGTGACAATTATTAACAAATTTGATTATTGTTTGTGTGATTATTGTTGTAATCCACATGCTCTTGGAAAATGTTAAGTTTTTAACCTCATTGTTGTGAAAGACTGAATAGAATGGTACTTTCCAAAATGTAAATAACTAAATTTGAGAATTTTGAAATGCTTTGATTAATCAAACATTGATATGTTGGCCTATGAAATTGAACATTGTTAAAAGTCAACAGGAACCGCATTGATTAAAAATTAATTTGCATTTTCCTCTTTCTCTTTTTAAAGCTCATGCTATTATCTGCATTGTGGGAAAATACATAATAGATGATAACATATATAAATAACAGATTATAATTCATCATGCTTTCAGGAACTAGCAATGGTCCCAAATTAAAATTCTTGTTTTAATTATCTAACCTAATATTTTTATAATATTAGGATATTTTAGAAGATAAAGTGGAAGAGATATTTTGACATGTTTAATGTACATTTCTTGATTTAATAGTAAGATTGTTATAAGGAATTCCCATTTACTCTTAACATTTAGATAATTGAATAATAAACCACAATCAATGAGGACCTTTAAAACTTGTCACTGTATTTTCAGATTGAACTTAAAGCACTCACACACATATGCACACACATACACTCAACTGTAGTTTGTAACCATTTTTGGCTCAATCCCACTTGGTATTCTGAATGTAAATCAGATTTGTTGTAATGAATGAAACTTTAAACTTACTTAACTGAGATATTAATGCTCGTATTAAGGAAATATTTACATTTCTTGCACAGCACAGTAGGTTAGCACAAAGAATCCACATTTCATTTTTTCTAAAATGGCTGAACCTAATTGATGTATAGAGCTTACTTCTCATTTTCCTTGTTTTATTTCATAAATTCTTTTATTTTCTCCTGGTAATGTTAAGGCTTTCTGGATTAAAATATGCGGTGAATAGGAGCCAAACCACTATAAAATGACTCTGTCTAACCCTAATAGTACCAACCATTTCTTTTTGTGTTTCATAATAAGATATGACAACTCAATTTAAAGAAAATACACAATAGTTGCTGACTACAGGGAAAAGTTTATATTAAAATAATGTGTTGCTGTGGGGAGGTGGTAATTGAGCATACGGTAGGTAATTTCTGGCTGGGCTCCTTGAATAAGCAAAAGTTGTATCTGTTAACAAAGGATAAATGTAGATAATGTTATTATAGTCAGTAATTAGGATTTAACAGATTCCTACTTAAATGCTGATGCAAATTCCTACTTAAATGCTGATGCAAGAGAAAATTAAGAAGGCTGAACTTTGTCATTAGAGTTGATCTGGTCCAAATTCTTCAAATGAGACCAAACCATTATTTGAGCCCATTTTCTTATGATGTCACTCTATCACTTTCCCCACGAGTTTTAAGACAAAAAACTTGAGAACTGCAAACAAAATCAAACTAAAGTCCCTAATTTCAAGAAGCAATTGGAAGTACTTATAAATTTGAAGCTCTAGAAGTTTCTCTTGCTTTCAAACAGACCCTAAGCTTGTTTAGCATCCCCAAAGGCCTATTCCTCTGAAAATCTCACCTAGATGATCCAGTGTTAACTTTTTTCAAAATATATGTAGTTCTTACAAACTTCCATTTGACTACTATTTTCTTCAAGAGAATTTGTAAAATCAACAAAACACACAATCTTCTTAAGCTGTTTTGCTATCCAAAACATAAGTAACTCGAGGGGTCAAGAGTAAGAAAGCATATAGTGTTCTTCTATGAATACTACAGAGTGGTGGGACTCAATTTGTGCACTGAATACAAACTTACAAAAAAAAATTTAAAGCTATTTTATTCCAAAAATTATAGACCAAAAAATTCCTCCATGTTGCCTATTCTTTAATTTTTTTTAGTTGATTGTGAGATGCAAATAATGGTCAGTCTTCATGAAGTGTGAGAATAATTATAAAAACTCAGGCATGATTATATGAGCATATTCCATTGCAAAAGAAATAGAACTGTGGGATCTTTGAAGTTATCATTCCTTATTGTGTTCTGCATAATTTCTCCACTGATGCTCAGTGAGGTTTTTATAACCTAAATAGGATGGATTGGAGTGGGGAGAGAATGGAATTGAGGAAGCAATTAGTAAGGTATTTCAAATTGTATCGAAGTGAAAGTCTCTATTATCATTTATCAGTGTTCCTTTAGTTGGGACCTGGAGACAAGCCTCTAATCAAGCATTATTGTAAATGATAGACACTTGAATCTCTATAATCATAATCTTCTCCATAGGCTTGGAAAGTGTTCATTGCATTCCCACTAAATCCCTTTTATCCACTTGATCAAGTGTGCTGTCAACTCTTTCTCTGTTACCTTAAGTCATCTGGAAAGAGTATTGACTGTGTTGTTCCATTGCTTCTGGTTCCTATCTTGAGAATTTTTCCAGAAAGTTAAACACTACCCACTTTTTAATTCATTTGCGTAGAGGATCTTCTTGACTTCTACAAAAGGTCAAAACCCATTTTTCACTCTTGTAGCTTCATAGGATCTGATATTTCATTCATTCACTCTTTTATTCAATCATTCTACAAATACTTATGAGCAAATTTTTTGTGGTAGGTTCAGTAGTTAAAAAAAGAAAGAAAAAGTCTATACCTCATGGAAATATTTATATTTCATTTAATGCCTTTAAATCTTCACTAAATTAATGAATCAATTGATAATTAGGATTTCTTATCATTTCTCCATTAAAATAATGAAGAGATTCAAAAGTCCACAATTCTAAATATCTTATGGATTAGTAAGACAATAATGTTGGTAAAACACATGAAATTTAAATTTTCGTGTTGTATTTCTTTTGATCCAAAGCTAAGTGGATAATTTACTCATATATTTAATCAAGATGCATTTGTATTTAGTGAATTGTACAATTGTACTTAGTTTTTTGGAGGATTTACATATACATTCATACATATATACATATATAAACACATATGCATATATATACATATATACACATATACATATATATACACACATATACATATTTACATTCATACATCCATACATATTTACTAACATTTTCAATGGCTTTAAATAGTTGAAATGCAATGGGAAAGGAAATTATTGAACTGCACTTTGCATACTAAGCAAAAGTGAATGAGTTATGTAAGTTAGAAGCTATGTACAAACTAATTAAGATATGTCAGACACACAAGACAGGAAAAGTTCAAGGCTAAAGTGTGACTGATTAAATGGAAGGGAAGAAGGCCCTTTTTAGTTTATTACATTCACAGACAGTGAAAATAGGAACAGACAAAGCTGTCAGTTCTCCGTAGCCTTTTTCCACACACCCACAAAGACAACATCAAAAGAAAAGGGACCAAATGGGTGCCAATGTGAGTTGTGGGATAACCAGCTACCAAGAAAGTGAATATAGACTGAGACTTAGCATTCTGATCATCTAGAGCTCTACTGAGATCAGAATGGGTCAGAAAAACACACCTGATGTGAACTCTGGAAATGTTGCAAAATATGGCCTGACCACCTTCCAGTGACTATTTTGCCTAGGTTTGTAACCACCCTCATTACAGGACAATTACAAGGCTTTCTGGTAATCCTCATACTAACTTCAGCTCAGGTTCAAACAGAATCCAGTAGTAGGTAAATAGCATATCCAGTACAGATCAGTGCAACATAATAAATCCTGACGCTGCTGCCCTTCAGGCCCTGAATTGTGTGCTCTTCCACCTTCATCATGCATGTGCTGCCAGAAGGGCCACCAGCAACTTTGCTGCTGGAGTGGTGATTTAGAGTAGGGTTATTTAGCTGTCAACCATGGAGCTCTACGATAGGACTGAACTTTTCCTTACTGACTGCAGAGCTAAACCATTCACAAACTGGCACCCATCACTGATCCAGTTGGAATAAACATGGAGAGCCTAAGAAGAGAACAGAAAATCCATCTCTGATTTGCAGGGTTCTTAATTCTGTGATGATCAAGTTTTGAGCCATGAGGACATTAGAGGAGAGAGTCAATGTGCTCATTCTTCTGAAGAGTTCCCTCAGAAATTCTTCATCCATACTGCTTATTCCATGGTCATTAGTGACCAAGCATACGCATGTGCAAAATGAAGGGCCTATCTCTGTGGTTTGATATAGATCTAGAAGTTCATTATACATCTCCTTGCATTGCATCCTTCCCTATCTTATGCCTCACTCATTTCATTTACTCCTGAGATTTTCATTCTAAAAATACCTCAACACAAATATTAGTTCAAGTTTCCCATTCCTTAGACAACTGAGGCTAAAACAGCTCCATTTGTGGGCAATCCAAGTAAGAACAATGACAGGATGGGCATAGATTTTTTCTGAACAAATAAAAACTCTGTGATATTCCCCTAAAAGAAATTTGTAGTGTCAAAATATTTTAACATCAACTCACTTAGAGTCAGTATTGGCTGAATGAATCACATACTTAGAACTGAAGCTTTCAGTACTTCAGCAAATCAATGTCAAAAGAGACTTCACTTTGCACAAAGTAGGCCAATCTGATGTAACAGTTATTTTAAAAACAAACAACACAATTGTAATATTTTGTAATGAGTAGAAAAATATCACTTCTTGTATTATTTCTTTGGACTATCATTTCTGCTTCTGGGTCTTCTTCCCTCAAAGACATTGTCTACACTCCCAACCCTAAATCTACTCTCTCAGTCTCTGCCTCATCTTCTTCTTCCCATCTTTGTTACATGATGTCTTAGCTGTCACATGACATGGAGACTGACTTGACATTCAAATATCTCTCACTGTAGTGTATCTACGACTTTCCTTTGTTTCTTTCATGCAATTTCCTTGACCTTCTAAATATTGTACCTAGAAATAATCTACTAACTCTTCTCGTTTTATGCATTTAAACTCTTAACTCACATTGCTAGCCAATTCTTTGTTTCACTTCCCTTACAATAAGCAGTGCTTTTTTTTTCTTCTTCAACATGTACTGTGTCAGTTGAAGTAAGGCAGTTACCAGGAAACAAAGTCAGTAAAATTATTTTTCTAAATTTTTGATGAAAATATCTGCTCCCCAATCCAGGATGACTTTTCTCAGATCCTGGACACTAACATTGACCTTTTAGGTACTTATTGCATATTAATTATCCAGGTGTCATAAGTAAACCTTTTCATTCACTCATACACATATATAGATATGCATATGACATAGATAAAAGGCAAAAGATTCATATGATCTGAAGAGAAACAAGAATGTGTATATATATATATAAAACGCCCATTTATGTATGTAACATCCAGATATATGTAATTTATCCATCTATATATATGTAAAACTTATCTGGTTGTATTTGTTTGAAATGCAGAGAGAAATCAGGAATGACAAGGAGAGTTGGAGAGGAGAGAGAAAGAAAGGGAGATTCTATCTGCTGATTGACTCCTCAAATGCACACAACAGACAGAAGTGGGAAAAGCTGAAATCAGAAGCCAGGAACCCAATACAGGTAGCAGGGAACTAAGTACCTAAGTCGGCTGCAACCACCTACCTTGGTGTCCATTAGCTTGAATGTGAGTAGAAAAATAGACACTGGTTGAACCCAGTCACTCCAATTTGGATGTGAATGTCTTTTGTGCTGGGATACCTGCTTACCATAAAGCCAACCCCATGTTTGCTCTATTTACATAACTAATGTCACTCACTAGAGTCTCGAAAATGATTTCACCTGGATTCATAAGTTACAGAACAAAGTTTTTATTTCTTCAAAACACCCCCAAAATGATCACCTTGGTGAAGGGAAAGATGATAAAAACAATAAAAACAATTGCCAACATACTTGAAAACTTTACACCATGAAAATGGGAAGAAGTGCGAGGGAGAATGATAGCATACTGACATGAAGACAAATAATTGGGTAGAGAGATTGGAAACGAAGACATGTTGTTTCAAAATGTGGAAACCTGGGTTATTCTGAATCATTTTCATTTCTCTTTTCAGGAAGTATTACAAATATGTTTACCAATGTCTTCCACATAACCTTTCATTAATTTGGCAGTCTTTCTTTTGGTTTTGTTCACCAAGATTATGTTAATAATTCCTCCTTTTTCAGGAAATGCTGTGAAGATCAATGTTGTTCTAGCTACCTTTAGTTAATTGTTGTTACACACACACACACCAGGCTTTTTGAAAAATTCACTAGTATGCAGTATTACAAACAATTACCACAGCACATATTCAGCTTCAGTCCCTGGATTTTTTCTTCATTCCTAAATTGAGTAACACCAAAAAATTAACTTCCTTCTCACTGACTTTATTCATAATGAAAAACCAAATGATTTCGTTTTTCATTTCATTTCACCAAATGATTTCATTTTTAAGTGATTCAGTGTCATAATAAAGCATTTAGGTATTTTGATGAATTACTTCAGTAAATGCTTTGTAAATAACAACTATTTGTTACTGAGTGCTTACTCTGAATCAAAAATGATTTTGTCCCATATAGGAGACTATGGCATATGTATTTAGGCATTGCACTGTTGTATTGTTGTAGAAAGTTAATAAATAGTAAATAAATGAACTGAAGGTTTCAGATCAATTTTTTTACAGTTTTTCCAGCTGGCTCAATACTTTTAATATTTAGAAATTAGGAATAAAAGGGGTTATACTTATACTGACTTTGTTGCCAACATTTAATTTAAGGAAGGAAAAAAGTAATTGTGAAATATCTAAAAACATGAACATAAATAAATATATGGCTTGAGTGACTATATTAAATACTTACATACTTAGTATTTACTGAGCACCAACATTTAAACTGGGCTTTATGCATGATAATGTGAAGCAAAGAACAGATAAAAAATCCCTGCCTTCATGAACCTTCTAGTCTTCCTGTTATATAAACCAGGTAAGGGAAAAGAAACAAGCCTGAGAAAATGATTATTAGGACACAGAACCAGGAGAGGGGACTGGCAATGAAAGTATCCTCAGTATACTGCATTAACTGTGGAAAAATTCTGACTTTTTTTTTCTTCTTTGGAGTTCATTGAATTGCAACACATAAGGTATGTTAGCATATACACGGATTAAAAGTTTGGTTTTTTCCCATTATTAAAAACAAACCAGAAGGCTCAGGCCTTCCCCAAGGATCTTACATGATCCTGATTTCCCAAGCAAACAAGCTGATTCTTGAGTGACTAAACAAGTCAGGCAGAGTTTAACCACCTCTCCCAATATTTTCTTTCCTCTGAGGACTTCACATGGTCACTATGTCAGCCAGGAACAGGCCCTGGTTCAAACTGTTTTCTCTCTTTATTGAGAGGTCACCCACAGAGCCCTGGGCAGGCAATGGCAGAGTTCACCTCTGTCTCTTTCCTTGGCTGTGTCACGTACCTGGGCAAGTGGAATCCCCAGTTAGAGTGATCCCTGAGGCCAAAGAGTTCTATTAAACTGTAGCAAGAATTGGCCAGCTATTTGCTCCTGGGAAAATGCTACTGCTGTGACTAATAAGTATTTCAAAGGAAATAAATGAGCATGCCATTCATCCTATGATTACAGGATGAGCTGCAAGGGAGTTGCTGGCCAGCAGGCCCTTTGCCTAACCCCCCAGTTACTGAGTTCTTGCCCTAGAGTGTAAATTGTCCCACGATGGGATTAAATCTCTTTCCAACCAGTGCAATGGCAAAACTGGTGGAAGTTCAGAGTGTACAAAGCAAATCTTGACTGCGTTAAGAAGGCATTTGTGCTATGCAGGTCAATAGAAAAGTTATACTTTATTGTATTCTCGTAAACAAACTATATGCCTAAAATTTTCAGGATAACACATGTAATTATGAATGTGGAGCACATTTGCCTTGCGCTGTAAGTTATCTAACATTCTGTAATAAAGATAAGTATCTCTAAAACTATATCTACAAGAGGACTTCAAAAAATATTTGGAGTCCATCTTTGATTTGTTAAATTTATCTTGGCAGTGGAATGTTGGACTTTATCATATTGTCTATATCTACAATATCAGGATACAATTCAATAGCAGAAGGATGGGCTTATGACTTTTTGAAGGACTATATTGCTTTAATAATATAAGGGAAATCAGTGGGAGGAGCATTGGCAAGGGAGAATATCAGAACCTATGGAACTGTATCATAAAATATTAAAAACAGTGTATGGAAAATGCATGTTATGCAAAAACTGCATAGGTTTCATTTTTGGCACTGAAATAAACGATTTTCAATTAAATTTTTCTGCAATCCTCTTCAATCTCACTGTAAATGTCTTTAATACATAGATATTCAGTATTTTGGATTAAAACATTTCAGCACTGAGGAAAGAAGGAAAATAATGTGTAATTTTAACCTATTAGTCAATTGTGTATTAAAATCAGTTTTGTGTTTTAAAAACTATTTTTTTATGAGGTTTCTTATTTTTTGGTATATCCCTTCCACTTTACCTTAGTGTATCTAGACTCTGTGAGCCAAATGTCAGAGAACTTGCAGAAGATGGCAAAAAAAAAAAAAAAAAAGAAAAAAGATGGCATTTCCCCAGCTGTGTTATAGTCCTATATTCTACTGATCCTTTGGGTCTCAGTTTGATGTTCTCATCGTTGTCTCATCAGCCCTACTGTGATACATTCTAGTTCTCCAACTCTGTAATAAAATTATCATAGTCTCTCCTGGTAGTAGTAATTTACAGACACCTATTTATTTGCCATAAATTCCTCAGGCCCCTTGTCATGACACACATAGATTAGACAAAAAAAAAAAAAATTCCTTCAATCAGCTCCTGTGATAAAGTGAGCTTTGCTAAGACATCCAAGTCAACCACCATCCTGCCAGGAGAATTTACATGAAAATATTCACATACAGAAAGATTTTGAATTATATGTTTGATACGAAGTACAAAAGCAATGATTTTTTAAAATTTAAATATTTTTTTCCTAATTTCTACATTATCTGCTTTTAGAAAAACATACAATTAAGAGGAGAGAAAATTGGCACACACAGAAAAGCAATCCAATTTTATTCATTGAACATAAGCTAATTCAGTTATTCTGATGATCCTTAAGATTAGCTTAGACCTCCAAGGTAAAAACAAGATGATAGTGGTACATATAATTATCAGATTAAAGGAAATATAATTTTCCAATTATGTAAGATTTTATTGTATTTCAAAATTCAAATAGGATTATGAATCTTCCTTTGAGGTACATTGGTAGACAACATATTTAGTGTGGGTGTTACAGAAAACAAACAGTATTTCAGAATTTTATGACCATAGATGTCAATATTATTGAATGAAATCAATCTGTTGACCGTTTCTGGAGCTCAAGTTCATATGGATGCAAGTAGAAAATCAGTAAGGATAAATAATTAAATTTTCTTTTTTATCCCTAACTAGAAAATTGTGTCAAGTCAAAATTGTTTGTCCAACAAAAGTATTGTTCACCTGTGTGGATGAAATAAAATTTTCAAGTATATAAAATCAAGTTTATTGTACTATAACATAAGCAAAAGAAAATTAAAAATAATTATATATATATTTATATATACATATATATTTGTAGAGGCACAGATAAATTGAAAACAAAAGGATGGTAAAAGCATAAGCAAACACGGGCAGTATATGAAAGTTTGTGAGAAAATTCCATAGACTATTTGAACAACATCATCAACCAAGGTAACTTAGTTAAAACATATGATATTATTCCAAAAAACTACAAACTGGATTAAGGGTGAATCTTTCATCATATAGACAGAGAATACACTTTTAGTTTCATCAGTATGTGGAATCTTCTCCAGGATTGACCATATTATAGGCCACAAAACAAGCCTCAGAAAATTTAAAAAAAAATCACAATTATGTTATGCATCCTCTCAGATCATCATGGAGTGAATTCAACTAAAGACCAATAAGTCAAAACACAGGAATACATGCAAATACATGAGTACTGAATAATATGTTGGTAAATGAGAGGTGAGTTAGAGAGGAAATCAAAGGGGAATTTAAAAAATGCTTGAAACAAATGAAGACAACAACACTACATGTCAAAACTTATGTGGCATTGTCAAGGCAATGTTAAGAGGAAAGTTCATCTCAATCAATGCTTATGACAAGAAATTAGAAAATCACCAAGAATATAACCTAACCTGCTAGTGGTAAGAGCTGGAAAAGCAGCAAAGAATCACAAGATTAGTAGGAAAAGAGAAATAGCCAAAATAAGGAATGAAATAAGCAAAATAGATAATAGATGCAGTGAAGGCATTTGACAAAATCCTACACTACTTTATTCTAAAAACCTTAAGCAAGATAGGCATAAGAAGGAACAGTCTATAACACAATAAAAACAAGATACAAAAAAGCCAACACCAGCGTCATACTAAATGGGGAAAGACTGGAAGATTTTCCACTAAATTCTGGAACTAGACAAGAACTTCCACTCTCACCATTGCTATTAATTACAGTATTGAAATTGCTTGAAGAGCTTTTAGGCAAGAAAAACAAATTAAAGGAATTCAGATTGGAACCGTAGAGTTGAAATCATCCTTGCTTGCATATGACATGATTTTCAATTAGGAGAACCAAAATATTCAATAAATAGTCTACTGAAACTCACAACAGACTTTGGCAGGATAGCAGTATACAAAATTAATGAACACAAATTGATGGTACTAGTGTAGACAAGTAACACCCTGGCTGAGGAAGAAATTGTAAGTATAGTCCCCTTAAAATAGTGGAGAGGAATCTTAAATGCCTATGAATTCATCTAAACAAACATGTGGCAGACCTCTATGATGAAAACTATAAAACATAAAAAAGTGGTAGAGGAGGACATTGTATGTTCCTGGATCAGCTGGGATAACATCATCAAAATGTCCATATTACCAAAAGTAACATACAAATCCAACATGATCCCAATCAAAATCCCAGCAACATTCTTCTCAGAAATACAGAAGAAGATATAAATGTTCATCTGGAAACACAAGAGACCAAAAATAGCCAAAGCTATCCTGAAGAATAAAAATTAAGTAGAAGGAATCACAATTCCAGATCTCAAGACATGCTAATACTATGGAGCAGTGGTCATCAGAAACAGCCTGGTACTGGTACAGAAACAGAGAAGAGCAATGGAACAGAGCAGAAACACCAAAAAAAAAGAGTCAACACATGTATAGTCAACTAATCCTTGAAAAAAAAAGCTGAAAAAAATCCAGGGAAAAAGTCTGGTCTCTTCAACAAATGCTGTTGGGATGATTGGATAGCAGCCTGCACAAGTAAGAAGCAAAATACCCCCACCTGTCACAAAACTCAGCTCTAAATGGATCAAGGACCTAAATCTGTACACAGAAACCAGCATATTTTCAGAGAAAAGCATATGAAGCACTTTGCAAGATATAGGCCTGGGTAAAGACTTCTTAAAAAGCCAACACAAACAGTTAATGCCAAAATAAACAAATATGATTGCATCCAGCTAAGAAAGTTTCTATACAGGAAAGAAAATGATCAACAACGTGAAGTTGCAACGAATGGAGCAGGAGTAAATTTTTTGCACAGCACACAACTGATGGAGGACTAATACCCAGGATTTGTAAAAAGCTTCAGAAACCCAGTGACAGCAAAACAAACAATCCCGTTAAGAAATGGATAAAGGAAATGAACAGACAATTTTTGAAAGAATAAATTCAAATGGCTAATAAACATATGAAAAAAAAATTCAGGCTCCCTTGCCATAAGGGAGATACAAATGAAAACTACATTGAGGTTCTACCCAATTCCAGTGAGGTTGGTCTCCTTTTAGGACTCTACTACTAATTTCAGGTGGTGTGGATGTGAGGCAAAAGATACCCTCATTCACTGCTGCTGAGAGTGTAGACTAACACAACCACTATGGAAGTCAGTAAACAAATATGCTGAGAGAGTTGCAAATAAACCTGCATATTCCTGCATATTCCTGCATATATTCCTGCTCCTAGGAATATGCATATTCCTGCATATATTTCTGCTCCTAGGAATATATCCAAAGGAAATGAAATCTGCATATGAGAAAGGGATCAGTAATTCTATATAGCAGCATAATATACAATAGCAATTGATTTCCTCCATATTATTACACTAGTATAGTCCTTCATTTTATTGGGAGTCCATCTTTGGATACAATGTGGTATGAGTCTTTACTTCCAAACCAAAGATGGACTCCCAATAAAACTGTTGGATATATATTGACAATAAGATGCTGGACTGTCTACCATTGTCCGTACCCACAATGTCAGGGCACACTTAAATAGCAGAATGATGAGCTTATGACTGCTTACGAAGGACTATACTAGTGTAATAATATGGAGGAAATCAGTTGAGGGGAGGGAATTTGGGGAGTAGGTAAGGGAAATCCAAGAGCCTATGTAATTGTATCATAAAATTAAAAAGAAAAAAGAAAAAAAAAATAGAACAGGAGACATGCTTGTACTTTTTGAATTGGCTAGGGCCAATTCAAATTTTATGCGAATTAAACTTCATTATCTTAATGCTTTGATTAATTTACATACATCTGTATTTGTTTTTTAAGAGCAGACATGAGCATTAAACAAAAAGTTTTCTTAATTGGGAGGAAAGAAATTCAATATGAAAGCCACTTCATCATGAAATTTTCTACTATCAACTGAGCAGGAAGTTTTTAAGGAGCAATATAAGCAGCTATCATCCAAAAATTACTTTGAATTTTGATAAGAAAATAAACGATAACAAACATACTCAGTCTGAAAATGTTTGAAAGTAGTCGAAGACTTTCTTATTCAAAATCATATATCCAAAGTTTTGGAATTTCTGGATACCATCAGGAAAGTAATGGTAACAATACCATACAATACCATAAAATACATGAAGATGTTTAATATATGTTAACCTGAAATATATCTCCCTTTCTCCAATTGATAAGTAATAATTCTGTATTAGCATGGTTTCTTCGGAAGTTTTTTTCTCTTATAAAGATTCTAATATGTTAAATACTGAACTGCATTATTAAAATATTTATGCAATGGTATAACTTTGATTTTTAGTATATAAACAGAAATGAACAGTTATGGGGAATTTAATGAAATATAAGAAAACAACAATAGTGTATGGGAAGATCTAAAATATTTCATCCTTCGCTTAGCTTTTGATATCTCACAAGGAAGTGAGGCCATTGCACCTAACTGTCATCAACAAACATAAAAGGCACCAAGAACTGTAATTTCAATGAAAGATTATGAGATTCAAAGGAAGTACCTGCCATTTTTTGGTGATTTTTATACATTCCAGAACCAATTTATATTGCTTTTCAAAGTACTATTTCTGTACATAAATTCTTCCTCATTGGACATTGTTTTCTGAGACAAAGAATGTTTTGTTCATCCTTTTATGTTTCCTTCAAAATCTAGCTTTATATTTTGTGTGAAAACCTCACTGCAATGTTGCTGGAATCAGATTAAACTCATATCATCAATAAGTGGCTAAAATCTAAAGCCGTAATGAATACATAGACATTCCTATCATCAATAAGTTAAACTCATATCATCAATAAGTGGCTAAAATCTAAAACCGTAATGAATACATAGACTTTCCTATCATTAAGAAGTTTCAAGTCATATTAAGCTAAGTGGAAGAAAGTAATTTGTAACAGAGACTGAAATAAAAAGCAAGCTGGAAACAATATTGCTATTAGCAAAGCAACTGAAATGTTAAGAACAAATTTTTTTAGGAACTTTAGTTTGGAGTTAATGAAAATAGTTTTGAAATGAAGGATTAGAGAACAGACTAATCCTGAACTATTTTGGGAACAGTGTTTAATTTAAAATGTCATTGAATATTGTTATATTAAAGAAAAGTAAGATGGCCAAAAACTTGAGAAGGATAATATATTTATATTTTTGCATTAAGGACATTAGAATGGTTAGAAGATTTTACAAATAAATATCCAATATAACCAAATATCACAGAAAGACAGGAGATAATGCATCTAAAACTATTTAGATAGACAAATTTTTGAACACATTGTAAGAATGATTAGACATAAAGTATAACAGTGATTTTTACCTTTAAAATGGCTGTATTTAATCCTGTCTTCTTTTACCCAAACTCCACGTGTATGCTACTTATTCTTAATATCTTATTGTTTTTGTATTGCCCAGAGTTAAAAATTGCTTTATTTGCAAATACATATAGATTTTCTTATGCTTTCAGTGCTTTATGAGTTACCAAGATTCAGAACTTAATTTCCAATAATAAACTTAGGACAGAGATAGTTTTAACAAAGACAGAAGCTGATCTGTGGTGAAGATAAATAAGTTGACCACACCTTACAAGGAGAAAAATTTCCAGAATTATAGAACAGGCAGCTTGGCTCTGTGAGCTCCATGGTACAGGTAACAATTTCCTACCTACAATGTGCTATGCCTTCTGATGAACAATCTACACATAACATTCGTTTATGCACAAAAAATTAACTTTCTACTTTTGATCTGTACCTATAAAGTGAGTTTGCATTATGAATACATTAAAACTATACTTGGAGTAATTTTTATTTAAAAAAATATTCCATATGGAACTTGAAAGACATTGTGTAATAGAGTATTGAAGATTTATCAAAAGCATTAAAGTCTACATAGTTATATGATGCTTTCTATTGGAAAGCCTAACCAGCTAATGTTCAATTAAATGGTTTTTCCAGGAAACTTCTAAATGAACATAGTTACTTGCAACCTAGGCAAGACTTTCCTGGAATAGTAAACTTAAGTTGATGAAGAAAATGGAATAGTAAAGCAATATTAGTGAAGACAGCTTAATGTAAAGTTATGGTAATGTATAGAACAAGTTGTATGCTTTAGATGGTTTCAGCTTTCATTTCAGTAATTCAGATATGAATATGACAGTCACAATTCTAAGAGTGCACAATAAAATGTTAAAGATTTTGTTAAACTAAAAATGGATTTGTATTGCTTAAAAGATTTATGGCTATTATGCAAAAATAGAAAAAGATGAATAGAAACAAGTTTCACAAGCATGAGAAAACATTTTTAATAATTTGATATGTTTGTGTGTTGTGTTCTTGCTATAATGCATAATCTATACATATGATACAGTGTATTTTATCATCAAAGACTATTATTATCAGCAGCAGCTTGATTATCAGTTTATATTATCAATAAGGCTCGTACCTAGCATCTGTATCTAATTCAGGAGACTATGAACATTTTATAATATGGTTAGACATTATGTAAAATCTTTATTATCAATCTCACGTCTCACTGTTTTTGTCTTTCTTTGGGAGTGAGAGGGTGTTTGTGATTTAGTTCACCAGGGCATTGCTGATCATTCCATCTATTGTCAGTCTTTTAGGAACCAACATTAGATGTTGGGGAAGTCTTCAATGAATGAAACAAACATTTCAAAATATCAGGTGGTTGTCCTGCTGACTTGGAAATACTGTATGTGTCTTTAATTATTCACTTCTCAAAGTTTCTAGATGTTGAATATGCCTATTTTGGGTTACCCTTCAAACAGAAAATTATGTGCAAAATCTCAAAGAATAAATTAGGATACATTTTCATTAATGGATCCTTCTAAAGCCTCCCCCCCTTTTTTTTCTCAGAGGCAATGAGAATAATTAGTGAATAGAACTTCTGTAAGACATTTAGGATTAGAACTTCTTAATTGAGGTTAGTGTTAGATACAGCTGGTAGTCTGCTGCTTATGAAGCCAGAAACCCATATGAGTTCTGGTTCAATCCCCACTTCCGATCCAGCTCCCTGAAGATGCACATAGCAAAATATTGAAATGATGATGTAGCTCCTGCCTCTTGGCTTTGGCTTGGCTCAAACGTAGCCAGCACAGCCAGCTGGCAAATGAACCATCAAATGGGAGAGCTTAGTTTCTCCCTGTCCTTCTGTATTTCTGACTTTCAAGTGAAGAAATAAATATTAGAAAACAAAAACACAAAACAGAACTTAAAGGCAACCATCTGTATTGTTAAAAATAAAAGTGATTACAAATGCCCATTTATTTTTGAGTATCATTATAACAGGTAGATGTATTGATTATTTTGTTTTAGTCTCCTCTTTACATTTACATATTTTACATTGCGTTCATTAATGTACAAATCAAAATATATTTTTGGAAAGGCAGAAAGATGGAGACACAGAGAAAGTTCCCTTAACTAGTTCATTCCACTAATGGCTGCAATGGGCGGCACTGGACGGGCAT
This sequence comes from Ochotona princeps, assembly GCF_030435755.1. Lineage (NCBI taxonomy): Eukaryota > Metazoa > Chordata > Mammalia > Lagomorpha > Ochotonidae > Ochotona > Ochotona princeps. The sequence continues at coordinate 60,547,043 of NC_080840.1, forward strand.
TGAATCTCAGGGTGAGGTACTCGATTCAGGTCACATGTGGATATCAGGGACCCAACTCCCAGCTACTGCAGTCACCACACTTGCTTCTCAGGATCTGCCTCGGAGGCAGTCTTGAATCAGAAACCGGAGAAAAGAATCAAACTGAGACACTCCAAAGTAGAACATCAACATCTTAATGATTACACTAAATCTCTATACTATACTACCTAATGTAGTTCTTTAAAAAGTCAAATAATTTTCTCTCAAATTTTACACCACAGTAACTCTAGACAGAGGCAACAGACTTTATATTGTCCTAGGCTAGCAATTATATCCATAGGATATTTCTATTTTAGGTAGATTCTGCTACCAGTCATCACTCAATTCATAAAATGTTACAATGGCTTCTTACAATACAATTGTTTTTGAATTATGAAGAATAACAACTCAGTAAAGAAAGGAACCAGTTTTCAAAAATGCATTTCCATAATGTTTTATTGTGTCATTAAGCACTTGAAAATTGACCTGAATGATCAAAACCCTGAAGAAAATTTTCTTCACCCATTGCTCATATATTCATTATTGTACTTCTCCGGCATGTGCTTGTGCTATGAAGGAAACTATTATCATTTCTGTTTTTGTCTAGAAAGTTGAAAAGCTTAAGAAGAGATAATATATTGAATTTTAAAAGCTATTTTTTTCTCATCTTCGTAAAGGTAATCTGATTATCATTAAATTGAGAAACTTTTAGACTAACAGGATCATCGGGTATTCCTAGACAAAAAGCAAATCTGTAAGAATAAGCTAGGCTAATATACTACTCTACAAAAAAATGGGATTAAAATATTTAGAATGCTAATATGCTTTCGGTCTTATATGAAAATCATTTGTCCTTGATGTTTTGAAACAAAGTAAACATAGATATTTCAAAATGATTCAAGGAATAGAAATAGTAAATCAAAAACCAATGTAAAGGAATAAAAAGTACTCTATGTATGATGTGAAACTGATGGCAAGCATACCCCGAATTAGAGAGAAAACAATGTACATATATAAATCCTGCAGATTAAAGCAAATGTTGAAAATGTAAGTTCTAATCTGCTGAAAGAGAAGCACAGAATGAACAAGCATGAACAAGAGTGCCATTAGGCTGTTGCATCGGGCTGCACTGTAGCACTTTAAAGCAGATTATAATTCTTAGTATATTCTGACATTTTAAAACACAAGAGTTGATTCTAAATATGTAAATGTAGCATTTATATATATAATAACATTTTACAAGTGGAACTTATCTTCAGTCAAAATGTATAAGCCTTTTTTGACAAAGTCTCTGAAAATGATGTTTTCTAATATTTTGTATAATTCTTGAACATAAACCTCCTCTAATATCAACAAGAATGCGATGGACTTCTTGTCCATCACCAATGAAAACATTATGGCAAATATCTGCAAAACTTGGGAAAGTAAGTATCACTGAATAGAAAACACTGAAAAAAATTCAGATTCTTTTTAAACTGTTATGAGAGTAACCAGAGGAACTGGAAAAAAATAAACAAACTGAAAATATCTCAAAGTCACCAATATTAACATTAGAACAGAAACAAAGCTGAGAGAATAACTGATCAAGGTGCCAAAAAGCATTCGGGATATTCATACAAACACTATGCACACAACGCAAGTGGAATATTTGGTTACATTTTGTATTGTATCCTTTTCCTCCTTTTATTATTCTGATTCTATTTTTATTAGAATTTATAATGCACTTTTACAATTTTCGTAGTTCAATTTACAAAATTAACTTGATAGTTTTCACGATTAAATAAGCATTACCGATTTTACTTGGTCCTATTTGATTTATGCATCGTTATTTTTAATTTTTTGCATATCACTGAAAATTCATACAAGATTATCTTCATTATTTGTCACAGAAAATATTTATTTATAGACCCTTGTCAATATAATTTTCATTTAATATCTGTGAGTTTTTATGTGGCATTATATTTCTTATGATGCAATTAATCCTTTTTTTTTCCTTAGCATAGATCTTCTGGAAATGAACACTCGAGTGTATTTGATTTGTTTGATGTCTTTAATTTTCTTTCAGTTTTTGAACATCAATTTCTGAAAGTATAAGTCAAGGCTTGCAATTGTTAGGTCATCGTCTAATTTTTCTCATTTACACTTATCTCTGAATACTCACATGACTTTGGATTTAGCAAACACAATCCCCAGATTTCAACGTATGATGGTCAAAGTCCTGATGTAAAATAGCGTAGTATTACCTGTAAGCTACATACATCTTCCCTTGTACTTCACAATGTATCGAGGTTATTTATAACAACTGATACACTCTGAAAGCTTTGTGAATACTTCTTAGATTGTATTATTAAGGCAATAAAGACAAGGACAGTTAAGCCTGTGCATATTCAATAGATGCGATTTGTCAAATTATTTTTGATCTACAGTGGGCTGAGTCTGTGCTTGCAGACCACAAAGAAGGGCACAGAGCGCACACTGTACTTTGTCTGCATTGCTTTTGTCTAGTCCTTAGAAGTTTTAAAATAATGCGCTTTTATATTCATTTGTATCTGTCAACTTTGAGATTGCTAAGATTGCTCCAATTCCTGGGTTTTTCTTTCATCAATTTTAGAGAATTTTCCAACAGTGCATCTAAAAACATCCTCTTCATTTGCCCTCTTAGTAAATAACTCCAACTACATGATTATTCAATAATTTTACTGTATTTTACAAAACTTTTTCATACTTTCACCTTTCGGTATATTTGTGTTTTAGTCCAGGTATTTTCTCCAATTCATCTTCAGTCCAGTATTATTTATTTTTATTGGAAAGACTGATTTATAGAAAGGAGAAGAGACAGGAAGAGCTTCTGTTCACCGATTCACTCCTCAAGTGGCCACAAAGGCTGGAACTGAGCGGATCTGAAGCCAGGAGCCAGGAGCCAGGAGCCTCTTCCGGGTCTCCCACACAGGTTCAGGGTCCCAAAGCTTTGTGCCATCCTCCACTGCTTTCCCAGGCCACAAGCAGGGAGCTGGATGGGAAGTAAAGCCAACAGGACAGAAAACAGCACCCATATGGGATCCTGGCCTGTGCAAAGTGACAGCATTAGCCACTAGGCTACTGTGGCAGGACACAGTTCAGTACCATTTCTATGCCTAATCTGTCCTGACCATTGTCCATTAACTTGTTAATTTAGATGTGTATTTTTGTATTTAAGAATTTCAATTTGCTTGCTTTTACAGTTTATGCTCCCTCCCCTTACACATAGATGTTTTCCTGCTTTAAACTCTTGGACATACAAAGCATATTGGTTTTAAAGTCATTATCTGATTACTGTACTATTTGGTTCTTTTTGGGTATGTTTTCATGAACTTCCCAATTTATGTTTTACATAAATCTTGCATTGTATATTTTGTGTTGAATTTTCATTTACATGAAGAAAATGTTGTCCAGAAAGTGTATGAAAAATTGTTTCTATCCTCTCCTAGAAAATAGTTCAATCCTGAAATGCTCAGACATAGATTATCTCTAATCCAATTAGAGAGTCGAATGATTCACACTTGACCTTTGAATTTAGTAGCACAAATCTATTTAACATTTTTCCTTATTCTTAAAGTGTAGTTTGTTTGTAGCGCAACCTAGCATGTTTTACGGTTGTCAGGGGCTGATTTTTGATGAGATCTGAACTCCACGGTTTTTTTGTTTGTTTGTTTTGTTTCTTTTCCATTGGAGCCTGAAAGCATTTGAATAAAAGCTGAGCTCCATAATCCCCCAGATACAACCTTCCCATTTCCTTTGAGAGGGAAAATCAGTGGCTTCACAGCAGGGTAGATTTTACAATTGTGTATCTTTTCAGATGTTCAATTGAAGAATCATTAGTCAGCCATTTCTGAAGATCGATCACCCTGCTCATGTGCTCTGTAACTTCCGGTGACTACTCTAAGTGCAAATTCTAGGAATGGCACTGTAGTGCAGTTGGTAAACTGCTGCTTGGGTCACTTTCATTTCGTGTAAGAGTGCACGGAACAGAGAAATCTGTGCTTCTGGCCTAGCTTCCTGCAAATGTGCAGGAAAGAGTAAGAGCGGCTGACAGTTGTAATCCTGCCCTTCACCTGGGAGCCCTGATGGACTTCTCAGCTCCTGTCTTCAGTCTGGTCTGCTGCTAGCTGCTGCAGGCATTTGAAGAGTAAATCAATAAGTAGATCTCTCTCACTCTCTTTCTTTCAAATAAACAAAAAAATTTAAAAAGATAGTTATTTTAAAAATTAACTCTCAGTTCTGAGATTTTCCAATATTTTCCTCTAACTGCATAGTTGTGAAATTAGGAAAGCATCTATTTTTTAGAATAAACAATCAATGGTGTTTTATGGATTAAAGGAAATGAAAAAGCAACTTAGTTCCTACACTAAAGAAAAAAAAAAACGTAAAAGGAGAATCAAGATGGTGGAATAGGGTAAGGACATATTTAAACAGATGGAGAAACAATAACCAGTATAAAGCAGAGGAGGCACATTCCAGGAAATAGGAGAGGACAGAACAATAGCAGAGGGGTATCTGAAGACTAACAGGCACAGGAAAGTGGTGAAAACAACGGTGTGGTGCTGCAGTGACTGATACCCCAGCAGCATTCAGCAAACGGCAATCTGAACTCCACTGGCAGCCAGAACAGCACCAGCAACCGGGTAGGAAGAGACTTTCACTGGGAGCTTGGGAAGTGAACCCAAACAAAGAACTGCCCAACCTGCTGGTCTGATTTGACCAGAAACAGAGACAAAATAGCAGGTCCTAGAAGGGTGGTGCAGGAACAGGGTGGATTTCACAGCCCAGTCTACCCCCAACCCCGCCATAGACCCGAATCGGGCACCATTTTTTTTTTTAAAGAAGGCAAAGGCAAGGGAAAGAATAGAGTATATGGTGAGCTGGAAGTGAACTTATTTCTGACTCCACAAACTGCAACCATGTGGCATACCATAAGTTCCACCCAAGACAGGTCCAGGTAGTCCTCAGGCCTGACAGCCAGCAGATCAAGAACTCAAGTAGTGGCACATCAGTTGCCATTTTGTACAGTGTTTCAAAAGTTTTAGGACTGCAGGGACAACAGCGAGCTGCACATGTGCTGTGCTCACAAGATCTCACTGAGCTCAGTGCATTGCACTGGTCCCACAAGAAAATAATATAGACTATGGCATCATATAGGTCAAAATAGGTCCGTGTGGCCCTCAGACCTAATGGCCAACGAGTTCCTGCAAGATTACCAACACTAACACCTGAGCTATATAGGACTCCTAATGTCTTCCTAATCCTGGGACCTGCTCCAAATGAAAGTGGGAGAAACATTATACAGACAACGGTTCAGCCTCAGCACAGTGTCTCAGGAAGTGGAGACTGTTGAGCCAGGAACTGGGGCTACAGAGACAATGGGGGAAATCTAACGTAAGAGCCCATACCTAGAACTCACTGAAGGGGGTAGCAAAATTGGCTGCAAACAAAGAGTCATGTACCAACTGCAATAAGTCAAATTGAACCGTAGACCTGTGGATGCCACAGCTTAGAAACCTGCCCCAAGGAGAAGAATCTGCTAACCAGATGTACTATGACCAACAGCAAAAGAAGAGACACACGCACAATGAATATTACTGAAGAGTCCCCTGCAAAGGAGCAAAACCCCATGTGAACCAAAGATGTAACTGAGGAAGACAGAGAAAATAGGGGATACAGAATTCAAAACACTTGTTATAAAATTTCTTATCAACAATGAGAAGCAGGCATTCAAGGAATTTAAAGAATATGTCACAATGAAAATGAATCAAATAAAAGTTGATATATCAGAAATGAAAAATACAGTGGAGCAAATTAAAAGCACAGTGGAGAGTCTCCAAAATAGAATGAAGCAAGCAGAAGAATCTCAGACTTGGAAGATAATTTTCTGTCACCACGAGGAAACAAACAAAAAGCTGAAAGCAGAGCTGGATCAGGCCAAAAAAAGAAAAAAGTATTCAAGAATTGAAAAAATTTATTATAAGGCCAAATATAAGAGTTATGAGAGTCCCAGAAAGTGCAGAAAGAGAAACTGGGATCAAAGGTGTATTCAATGAAACAATAAGGGAAAATTTCCCTAATCTAGAGAAAGAATTGAGAAAAAAAGTCCAGGAGGGGCACAGAACTCCCAACAGGCTTGATCAAAAGTAATCTTCACCAAGACACATGATAATCAAGCTCTCTTCACCTGAACATAAAGAAAAGATCCTTATCTGTGCATATGAAAAAAAAATCAATTGACGTATAAAGGTATGTCAATTAAACTCACAGGAGATCTCTCACAGGGAACTCTACAGGCCAGAAGAGAATGAAGTGGCATATTCCAGATTCTAAAAGAAAACAATTGCTGGTCTAGGATAACATGTCCAGCAAAGCTCTCTCTTGTCTTTGAAAATGAAATAAAATTCTTCCAGAGTAAAGAAAATTTAAAAGAATGTTCCTTTTTCAAACCTGCCCTACAAAGGGTACTTAAAGATGTTCTCTTGACAGAGAAGAGGAATAGCACCCTCCAAAATCAAAGGCAAATGTGAAGAACATCCCAGTAAAATGACAACAGAAGACTAAATCAATGGAAACCCATTCCTAAAATGACAGGACCAAATTACCACCCATGCAAATTAACCCTGAATGTAAATGGCTTAAGTTCAATCAAACGTCATAGCTTAGTAGACTGGATTAAAAAATAAAACTCATGCATTTATTACTTGCAGTAAACACACTTCACCAACATAGATCAGCAGAAACTGTATCTCATGGATTTTAATTTTCTTGTTACCAGTTTCATTTCTTCAAAACAGCTTCTTCTGATTAAATTCTTCCATGAGTTATTTAACTTCATGGTGTTGTTAATTTCTTTTTTCTTTTGTTGATATTTTTTTTGTGACTTTTCATTTAAGGGGATGTATGGTAACTGTGAAATGGAGACTAACATACCCAGATGTGAGGATACAATGCAGTATGCATCTCTACTTCCAGACTAAAGATGGACTCCAATGAAACTCTTTACTATATGACAATAGGATGATGGACTCTCTGCCATTGTCCATCACCACAATAATGGACATATGACTATTTATGAAGAATTACATTATAGTAATGATATAGGGGAACTCAGTTTGGGGGGAACTGGGGAGGGGATAAGGGAAATCCCAGGGGCCTATGGAAATGTATCATAAAATAATAATAATAATAATAATAATAATAATAAATTTTAAAAATTATGTGAAAAATGTTCTAAGAAAATCCTCCGTACAGATCATGAGCATGTTCAACGCTTAGCTAACTTTGCAGGTATAATTTTTTTTAAAAGATTTATCTACTTTATTGCAAAGTCAGATATGCACAGAAGAGGAGAGACAGAGAGGAAGATTTTCCATCTATGATTCACTCACCAAGTGGCCACAATGACCAGCCGGAGCCAGGAGCCTCTGCCAGATCTCTCATGTGGCTGTAGGGTCCCAAAACTTTGGGACTCAACTGCTTTCCCAGACCATAAGCAGGGAGCTGGGGGCTGTAGGGATTAGAATCAGAACTCATATGGGATCCCGGCGTGTGCGAGGTGATGACTTTAGCTATTCGGCTACCCTGCTGGGTCTTCCAGGTATAGTTTTTATTCATATTTGCTTACATTTGATGTCAGTGTTCTCAGAGGATTACACTACAAATGTAACAAATCAGAGTATTTCAACACATGTTTATATAGAAGCAATAGATCTTTTGCAAAAGAAATAATGAATAATTTAATTTTCCACATCATTTTTTAAAAATTAGTCAAATGACTGAGTTAATTAGAAGGCACTTGTTTTTAGAAAGATACATACACACTTCAAATTACGTGTTAGTGGGAAAAATTACAAAAGGCTTAGACTGTGTATTTTAAAAAGACTTTTGGTGTTGTAAGAGATTCCCTCTATTTGCAAAGTATAAATATTTATACTGCCCAATAGATAGCAAACATCTGATCAAAAGAGTTAAATCACTTAAAATATTTGTAGCACTGTCAAGAAAACACCTTTTACATATAAATCTACGAATGTGTACTTTCCTGGAGAAATGAATGGCCACCTAACTAGCTGGATGGAGTAATAAATAGAGGAATGAATAACATTTTCTCAAATTTTTAAGTTCTTTTGTGATGGAAATGCCCTGACTTATGCTCACATGTAACCATATTGACAGTGTTCTTGGTAGTAATGTTAAGTAGAAATATAAACCAGTTTTATCTGTATTTGCTTTGAAGCTATTGATCCAGGGTGAGACTTCTCCACTTTAGTGTCAATTGAAGCCATAGTGAGAGGATGCTTTTTCCCATGTGAAGCATATGAAGCTTTCTCTGTTATATGCCACTAGAATTCTAGTGAGAATGAATATTAAAGACATTTCTTTCTATTGGAAAGACAGATCAGATTTATGGAGAGAAGGAGAGACAAAGAGAAAAGTGAGGGTTGATTATCGTAAGGAAAACACATTTTCGCTGTGTTGATAATAGGTAAAGCGCGGATAAGATTTGACTTGCCCTTTTAAGTTCAATTAAAAAAAAGTTTTCTCTAAATTTAGCAATTTGTCAAATGCCAAGCAATAGGAATGAAAACATGAAGGATGTGAATTTAGAGAATCCTGACGTCTTCAAAATGAAAGCTCCACTAGTGTTGTTCATGGTTCATCACAGTTGTCTTCATTGAACTGTCTGAATTATTACTTTCTTTGTAGTAAACTTTAGTTTTATACTTCATAAAAGTTTTATGTTCTAATTTCTTGGTCATTACACATTTATTTATATTCCTGTTTAAAAATCCTTTGGTTCTTCCAACTTCCTGTTTCGGTACTAAACTTTATGTCTTTAAAATAATGTGTTATCCCTAATTGCATTGGTTTATACAAATGTGGATAAGTTCTAGTTATTTGAAACAGCTCCGTATTTTGATAGTGTACTCATTGAAAAGAGTATTTAGTCTGTTTTAAGAACATTTATGTAATATTGCGCTGTCAAAAGAAGTAAGATTCAGGCCCGTGTTATGGAATTATGAACTACGTCTTTGCCTACAATTGTTGTTATCGCATAGGGACACAGGTTCAAGTCCAGCTGCTCCGTTTTCAATCTAGCTCTGTGCTATTTTTCCTGAGAAATCATTGGAAAATGGCTCATGTACTTCCAGCCTTGTACTCATGTGGGAGACCCAGATGAAACTTTTGCTACTAGTTTCATCTTGCCCAGTATTGGCCATTGCAGTCATTTGGGGAGTGAATCGCTGGATGGAAGATATCACTCAATATTCCAGTCTATAGTCTATATGTCTCTCTCTATGGCTTTGTCTTTCAAATGTATTTAAAACTTAAAAATAAATAAAATAAATTTGTCACAATTTATGTTAATGAAATCAAAACAATTTGAACACAACTTTCCCAGTTTGACCTTGATAATGCATTTAGATTGTATTATATACATTACTCAAATTTTATTAATTAATTTTAAGTGCTTTAAATAATGCAGCAGTGATATAACAAATAAATAATTTATGGTCATCAGATTTGTACTAAGTATGTCATAAATTTTCAGAACAAAATATTTTTTTAAAGATTTATTTTATTTTTATTACAAAGTCAGATATACTGAGAGGAGGAGAGATAGAGAGGAAGTGGAGCTGCCGGGACTAGAACCAGCGGCCATATGGGATCAAGGCGAGGACCTTAGCCACCAGGCCACGCTGCCGAGCCCAGAACAAAATATTTATAATATTTATACATATTCATTATTTACAATAAGTATGAACTTACTTCATTTTTATGTAAAATATAGACAATTGGATAAGTCCCCAATACATTAAAGAGATCTGCAAGAATGTTCTTACTGGTTTTTGAAGCATACATCACACGAAACATTTAGAATACAGTTCTTTCAGTTTATAACTTAACTTACTAGTAAGTATGGAGTTTTTGTCACAATTCTCGTTAATTTCAGCATTGTGATAGTCGTTGTGAAAGCTTTATGCTAACAGAATTGGCAGAATAGTCCAAAACATGCATATTTCCTTATTGCATATTCAGTAAGTACACAAGTGTTTCACTTAAATAAAGGTAATGTCTGATTCCTGGCACCTCTCTTTCCATTTTGCAATCCTTTCAAGGAAATTCACTATAAAATCATATCTAGCAAATAATGGTTATTGCATAGGAGGGACCATCTAGCATTTTGTGATTAACATTTTAAAGTGAGCACCAACTAAGAAGGCATTGTTTTCAAGCTTGCACTTACAAATGTGTAATATCATGAGAACTAGAACAAATCTGCTCTTGAAAACTTTGTAGGAATAAGCATATTTCAAAGCACACATCTCACCCCCTGCTCTGACCCCCGTCCTTCCAAGGACTTACATATCCCTTGATTCAGCAGATGCTCCCTTGATTCCTGGGCTCTGGAAATCCGACTTTCTTTAATTTTTTTAGACAGATTTGCTTTGTGTATTTATGAATTTTATTTTGAAAGGAAAAGTTGCATAGAGAGAAGGAAAGACACACAAAGAAGTCTTCAATTTGCTACTTCACTTCCCAAATAGCCACAATAGTCAGAGGTAGGCAGGTCTGAGACCAGGAGCTTCCTCCAGGTCTGTCACATGGGTATGGGGGCCCAAGATTTGGCCCACACTCCTTTGCATTCCCAGTTTGCAAGCAGGGAGTTGGATCAGCCATCGAGAAGCCAGGACACAAGCCAGCAATCATACGAGATGCAGACTTTGTAGGTTGAAGTTTAGTTTGCTAAACCGGAGTGCCGGTTCCTCGAAGGTCCATTTTCTACATCGGAGTTTTTCTCACACAAGCTGACCAAATTAATTCTTATTCTGCAGCTAGGTGTTAAGTTTACTATAGTTTAGCTGAAGAATGCTTCACTTAACTTATATTTGTGACACAGGTTCTTCCTTCCTTATGTACTGATGGAGATTAGCCATGTGAATGCTAACACAGGCAGTTGACAAATGTGTGACTGTGCGAAAGGATACAAATTTATCTATTCGATGTGTAGAAAAATGTGGCAGTGTCTGTCAAAATGCCCAAACACATACACATAGACTTATGTGTAAAGTTTACTATTACACCGCATAAAATGTCAAAAACGAAACCCCTAAAATATATTTAACCCAGGAAATACTGAATACATTTTGATATTTCTGTACTTTGCATCATTATGTGGAATTCACTATCTAGACAGAGAATATGCTCCAAAATATTCTTCTAAGAAAAAAATACAGAAGACACAATTTTCAGAGTTACTTCTTTAACTAAAGCTATCTAGATAGATTAGATAGATAGATATAGATAGATACAACATATCTGAGAAGATATGCATATATATACATATATATACATATACATACATATATACATATGCGTATCTATACATATATATACATATACATACATATATATACATATGCGTATCTTCTCAGATATGTTGTATATGAATGTGCATTGCCATGGATCCAGAAAATGTAGTCAAAACAATTAGCCATAGCTGCTGCTGAAGAAAGTAGCTAGTAGGAATGTTTGAGTATAATGCATTATTAACTTTACTTATGCCTGGGCTATTCAATATTTTGCCTTAATTGTTATCTATATTTTTATAACAAAAGTAAGAACTAAACATATTTAAGCACTAAACTGTGTTAATAAAACATACATAACAAAAGAAAGCATTTGATGGTCATGATAAATTTAGGCAAGGGCTAGCAGTTATTAAATGCCTTCAACTAGCACAACAGTGCTTACATTTCAGGGAAAAAAGAATCATATGGCTCAAAGAAAGAGCATTCGTTCAATTTTTCTGGCAATTCTGACAAAATGAAAAGTTGCTCTGAATTATCTAGGCAATAACACCATTTTTCCAATTTCTCAGGCAATGGGAAGCAGGAAGCTGTGCCCTAATTGTCTGTAACACCATCATAAAGGCTCTGTGTTTTATATTCCATCATCACCAGCAACTTTTTCTGCCTAAATAATGACTTATCTACAGGTGAAAGAATCATCTGCTCATTGAATGTCGTTTCTGGTGTTATCACATCTCTTCAGAAGCTTTCATTCTGTAAAGCCAAAATAGAAAAAAGGAAATCAATCTATTAAATAGTCAATGTTACCACTGAAAACTCTAATATAGGAACCAAATAAGCGGTCACAGTTCCAGGAATTGTTTTGAATAAAGCAGATGGCTTTGTCTATTTTGAAAGGAGTGGAAGGCGATCTGGCTTCCTTAAAGCAAAATAAGTAGCCCCTCTATCATGTTTTTATTTTCAATATTAGAAATTAACCCAAATCTCTCAGCATATTAAAGCCTTTTCAATGATTATATTTTGATTTTTAGAGTTGTTTGGCATCATCATTGATAAATTTAAAGTATTTAGTTTTATAAACCCGTTCAAAAGTATAGGGATTGCTTGTTTTGTTGTACATACCTAGGGAGATTCTTTTTCTGTATTCTCACCAGCAGTAATACTTAAATTAAAGCAATTTATATAGTCACACATTAAACAAATATCCTTCAATTGGTATCTATGCACTGGGCAACAGGCTAGATGGTGAAAACATCCCTGGGAATAACCAGGAAAACATGTCATGTAAAATGGGTTAAAAGAGGCACTGAGAATTCAGACATTGGCGTGATGAAACTTCTCTGATCTTTGTATTTATTGTCTACTACCAATGATTTTTACTTTTGATAAACTTGTAATTACTAGACATGCAGATCAGTCTTAAGAGCAGTTTTTTAATAGGCATCGATTAAGAGAGAGATAAACATATTAATCCAATAATCAAATAACTAACAAAATACAATGTTCCTTGTCTTTCATGTTACATAGTAATGTTTATTTAAGGCAAAAGTACTACATTTCAGGTACCTTTTAATAATGTACAGATTCAACTCTTTTAAGATTCAAAATTACTCTAAATAGGCACTATTGCAGTTCTGCTTTTCAAATGAGACAATTGAGATATAAACATGACATGATTTGGTTCAGATTACACAGCTATCAAACAAAATTCATATCTTATATGCTCTAGTTTGAGTCCAGGATCTACATAATACTACATCACAAAGGCAATTTATCTAAAGATAGTAAAACAATTCATTTTCTATATTTACTAATATTAACTAAATATTTAATATTTAATATTTATGATGATAAAAATCAGAAATAACTTTCTATTTGTTAAGAATCACTTCCTACTAGGTGACTTGTATACTCCCAGAAAAAAAATGGAAAAAACTTTTTTACTAATACTTTAGCTTATGCTATTTAGGTGACAAAATGTCAAATATACATATGGATTACACTCAAAATCCATGATGAGTCAAATTAAATTCGATTCAGAATATCTCCGTCAATTATGAAGATCGGGTAGACAGTGTGGGTCTGCTTCCCAGGTCACAAGGCTGCCATTGTAGGAGAGCTGACTCACAGATATGTACTGTTTGTACGTCTCTCCTAAAAGTGTTCTATGGAAATCTATTGCTCACTTTATCTTGGCTCCCCTCCAATCACTACTAGGTCTCGCTTTGCCAAAACTGACGTAAATTTCTTTCACATTTCAGATGTTTCATAAGATGACTGACAATGTTTTCGAAATGTGTTATTGATTCATGGGTTTATTATGAGTATGTACCCTTGCATATCACAATCTTTAACAATTTTAAGTACTCACAACTTCCTAAAGTAAATTAGTAAACGACTGTGCCATTAACACTGAATGATGCTAGCAAAAGCAAGGTAAAATATTCCAATGCACTGCGTTCTGAGCTTCTCCAAGAATTATAGAGCTCTGTGTAAATATTTTTTTCTAAAATTAACACCAGAAGAGGACAGTTTATGTAATCAGTTTATATTTCCAATTTAAGCTATCATTATTCAGTAAATGTGACATAAGAAAATACTGTTGAATGAGCATGATCATTAGAAAGTCTAAGAAATTAGCTACTGAATTTTTTAAAAAGAAAAAGTAGATATGAGAACATTACACTTTCTTCGTTACTGCACAAAAGCACATTAAACTCAAATAAGTGCAGTAGAGTCTTTCTAGAACCATATTCTAATGGTCCCCTTTTTAGATTTCTTTAAATAAAAATTTCATGACAGTAGAAAGAGCTCCATTGAATGCAAAGATGAACACTATTATTTGCCCTCCTCTAACACTGTCGCACCAAGGTATTTAGAAAGCCTGGTGAGTCTGTTATCCAAACACTTTGTAGTCGCAGCTCAGCGGGCTTTCACCCCCTCTGTGCCAGGTTGCCCTGCCTCTCCTGTGGCTACACTGTTTTTCGACTGTCATTTTTATTGAAAAATAAAAGCTAAATTGGAGTTTCAGCATACCTTCCATTTAACTCCTTTAATAAAACGGGAAAGATAAAAGCAACCTAGTCACAAGAGAAGTGTTTTTGAAAGCTATGCCTCGGATATCATAGATGCAGAAATAAAAGGCTGCTTCAAAACCAGAGCCCACTAGCCTGGCTCTGGCCCTCTGCAGCTCTTCTCCTGTACTGGAGCTGCTTTTAGCTTTAATTTTTTATTCAAGAAGTTAAATGGGAGACTTGAAATACTTTGGATCAAATATCACAACAAATGAAAAATGGGTAGTGGATGATTTTTAAAATGTGTTATTCTTATGCATCTGGACCAGAAAAATTCATTGGACAATCTGGCACATGTCTATATTGAAAAAGAATGTTATTTATATTATATTTCTTTACATGAAGAATATGTCTTTCCTTACATCCAATGGTATTAGTGTTTCTTCAAGTATATCCTAGGTCATATGCTCATGGGCATTATAAATGCTCTGAGAAGTCCTAAGATACAACAAACAAGCAAAATCATGTAATTATATTTGGGGATTTTTGGGGGGGGGCTGTTGATTCCTTTACAAATTTTCATTTATTGGGTATGCCAGCATTCTATCCCATAACATTATTCTTTCTCTCAATCAGCTTATGAACAGAGAGTTTTGAAATATCTCCAAGAGGAGGATGATCTTTCAAGAGGAGTATTGTGGCAATATTTAGTCTATTTTTGTTGATGATAAGTTAATATCTACCATAGATTTAAAAACTGAGTGATTTCTAAAGCCAAATTGGATAAGAGATTTCAGCATTCAACATAGCATAACACATGGGTGTTAAATATACTGTTATGTTTAATAATGTAACCTAAAAAATATGTACTAGAAAGTAGGATTTGAAAAAGGAAAAGGACTAACACATCCTAATTTAAAAATTTTGATTTTACTATTAATTTATGTATAGATAAGCCATTAAACAACTATGATGTTTTGCTCTATTATTGCAACTATGTTCAGCCAACGGTTTAATGAAAATTATTCCAAAATGTCCTTCATTATCTATTGCTGCCTTAATTAAGGAAAAAACATAATTTGGGTATTGCTATATTCTCTTATGGGTCTTTTATCCATATATCCTTAGTATACATTATTTTTCCAAAAACGAACACTCAATTTCAGTCATTTCATGCTATTCTAGCCAATTATAGAGAAATGGGGGAATATAAGTTATAATGATATTAAGTGTATTACCAAGGATAAGTCGGTATTGATGAAGGATGACTTGTAAAGAGACAACTACCCTTCATGACCGTCAGATTCTGAGGGGTGTGCTAAAAGCATTCTAGTGGCCTTCAATCAGGGCTGTCTCATTATTGTGAGCACAGTATTATTTCAAATTAGCTTCTTATATTTAATTAAATAACACCTAGTTTGCAAAGTACCTCTTATTTTCCATTCTAGCATTTTGTATGACCACCTTCCAAATAAGTTTCAAAGAACAGGCAAAGAAGAAACAGAAAGCAATTACTTTTGCTTCTCAGTGAAAAAGAAAAAGAAAGGAACGTAAATTTGACAGCCTGTCTTTTGATCCCATGAAACAATCTCTTTTTGAAAAGCACCATTATACTTAATAATTACATAATTTCTCCTAGGCTCCAACAAAAGGCAAAGAAGAATATTTCAACAATGCTAAAATGTAAATAGCATTGCCATTGTCTGATGATCTTCATTGGGGTATAACTGATCTGACCCAAATTGTGATCTTTACCAAACTGTTTTGTCCATTGAGGGATTCATTTATTTTCTTGCTTTGATTTTCCTTGGCATCTACACTGGTCAGAGACAAAAGGATAATTTTGAAAGCACTGAATACCTTATTGTCTTTCAAGTATTTATAGAAAAGTTTTCTTTGTAGCCGTGATATTAATTTTGAAGATGAAAAGAGGTAAGTAGATAATTATTGAAAATCTAATCTAAAATGACTTAATTTGAAATAAAGTTTCAAATATGAGGTAATATGCTTAAATATGTATTATTTTAAAAGGGGCATTTTATCTAAATATGATAGCACAACCAATTTTCAAGATTTTCTAAAGTAAAATCAGTTTACAATATAACATGAAACTGTGTAAGTTATCATGGCAAGAAATAAAGCACTTTAGCCAGTATCTGCTACTCCCTAGGTATAGTACTAAGGATCCACAGCAAAGTGGAATAGCAAGAATCCATACTGACATTTTGATCATGACATACAGATTTTTCAATTAAAGATTTAATCTATGATATGCTTTTGTTTATTTATTTAATTATTTTGCAAAATTCTTACTTCTTTCTGATACATTTGGTCTTCTTTGCCATACTTTTCTGTTCATAGAACGATGTTAGTCATTTTTGTGTATAAGATGTGCTGGCAAAAATTATTCAGGTTTCTTGTATTGAATCATTCCCTTAATTCTGAAGAAATCACTTACGAATATAGGATTTTGAGTCCACATATCTTTTCTTGTAACTACTGTATCACTTTGTTCGAGCCACCGTGGTTTCCAATGGGAACTCTGGAGTCATTCAAGTTGTTTTCCTGCTAAAGAGATATCCTTTGTCAATCTTTGTAAATATTTTAAATTGTATTGTATTTTCAGGAATTTGGCTAGCAATGTGGTCTGGCTGAAAATCTTTTAGGGACTATTATGGTTAAGACTAGATTGAATTATTTAATTTGGAATCTGGCATCATGGCTGGGTAGGTTGTGCTGCTGAAGCCTGTAATGACAGTATTCTATATCGAAGCTCCAGTTGGCTGCTCTGCTTCCAGTGGAGCTCCTGCTGTTATTCCTGGAAAATAAATAAGGGCAGTAAGTTGAAATTGAATGATCATGCTATGAAATTCTGATTTCTCTTGAAACACTTTATTCTGAGTAACTTCCTCCTCTGGCACTTCACTAACAATGGATGGGACATGGGTAGTAACTAACAAGGGCATATATAACACAGGTTTCTGTCATGGCCTTTTTTGATGATCAAAAAAATTAGTTTACTTTATGGGTGTATGGTTGCTACTTCCCTCTAGAGCTCTGCAGCAATCTCCCTGGCTGGAAGAACTAGGAGGATGTTCTGCTTCCTATGTAGGCTTATTGCATCTGAACAATGGTGAAATGTTGAACTTTCTACTATATCTTCTCTAAAACCTGTCCACACATTATGGTCAGATGAGCGGTAATGCCAGGTTCCCTGTGTCACCTCCATAGCACAAGAGCAAGGCTCATCACTCCCTGGTACAGATGGATTCTGATCTTCTTTAACAGTACCGTGTTAGGTAAGTTACAGCTTCTTATTCCAGTCGATCAAGCATACAGTTTAGTATATAAAAATCTTCATAAACATGACTGGAAGGAGCGATATGGTTTATTGTATGGGGTGTTTGCACAGAACAGTATTGTTACTGTTAAAAACAAACAAACAAAACAACAACAACAACAACAAAACTTGTTTCAAAGCTACAGCTTTTCTGGTGCTTTGCTTAAGGAAAACAGCCTTCTGTGTGGTTCTTTGGGGCTCTATGATTTTTGGTATTCCCAGGCTATTTACCTTATTCACTTCTGTTGGAGTATATATGGCAAAAAGAAAACCTAGAAAGCTTGGCAATGTGTCATTATATTAGTCCTCAGCTATCCAGTCTTTCTGTCTGCTTTTCAAAGTCAGTCTCTCTGTCTGTCTCTCTCTCTCTTTCTATATGTTGTGTGTGTATGTGTGTGTGTTTAGCTCATGTTTTTAATTATACTTAACAGAGGGCATATGGAAAAACACCTGTCCATCATCGTTTGATTTGATCAATCACTGTTTGATTTCTATGAAATGTGAATATGTAATATATTTTCTCTCCTGGAACTCTTTAACTCCTTATTTCAAGAGGACAAGGTAGAAATCTACCAGGGATGTGCTGCATAAGATCAGTTATCAGTATTCAAGGCTATCTGCCTCAAAAGGCTGCAGAAACACTTTGTAACTGTGCAGCATCCATCTGTTGATATTGCTTAAAGGCACCCACAGAGTTTCTATGTGTGAAAGGAGAGAGGGGAGTAAAGTGAGCCATTGTTTCCTCAGGCATACCTCTCTCCTAGCTCATCTAAAACAGTACAGCTTTTATGTATTTTCTGTTCTGGTCTTCAATATAAAATTTTATTTGAAGAAAAAAATCTGATTATTTTGAAAATATTTTCAATCCTAACTTTTCTCAACTGAAGTTTTATGAGATAGATATGTCTTTAGAATATAATTGAAGTGATTATTGTTTTTTTAGATGCCTCCAGAAAATGTGGTAGAGTACACTTTTGCCATTACATACAATGGATATCCTGAAGCATTGAGAGTTAATTTTATTGTAAACTGAAGTGAGAAATATTGCTACAATCACAGATGGTCAACTAATCTTGCAGAGCATATTCCAAAAACTGAAAACTTTAACCAGGAACCACTTCCAAAATGAACAGAAAAAAAGTTATTAAACAAATCAACTTGAAAGAAGTCCATCTTAGTTCTAAAAGGAGGAAGATGCTAAGCTGTCGTGAGTTAATAAGATTATATTCTATCAATTGCAAAGAAGAATGGGTTGTTTAAAGCCTGCCAAGTATGTTTTTAAAAGTAAGCATAAAGAATGTAGATAATATCACATTTATGTATGTCATCTTAATTCATAAAATTTTGTTGAGCAAGGTATGTAGACTACGTTACAAGGATAAAAGAACGTGAAAACTTCAGTCATCATTCAACATCCTGTTTTCTTTTCTACTTACACATGCAAAGATGCAATTATTCATCTGTGTTCTTTATCTCAGTTCATCCCACATAAACATAGTTGTGCCACTTATATCCTCCCTGCCCATTTCCACCAGCAAGGATAATAGCATTCCTAAAGTGTTGTGGTGCAAGATTTGCTGCTGCCAGCATTGTGGCATAGAAGGCAGCAAATACAACCCACACCCTTGCCCTTTATTTTTCTCAGAAAATCTGATTACACAATAAAAGCAAGTGGTAGGCACTACGGGGTGCAGTGTGCCAAGTCAGTCATAGTGGAATCGCCTGAAATGAAGATGGTTATACCTTAGCTTTCACAAAACAACGAAACAAACAAACAAAAGCTGGAATAGAAACAATCAAGAGTTACAAAGTTCCATAAAATTGCCTATCTTAATGGCTTGGCAGCATTGCATTACTCAGAGGCCCATACCCACATATTTCCCCCAGTCCGGCTGAAAAGATCTCTGATTTCCTCATTTTCTGAGTTTCCACATTAAAAGCAAGGTTCTGGAGCTGGCACCATGGCTCAACAAGCTAATTGTCAACCTTCCAGCGCCAGCATCCTATATGGGCGCCAGGTAGCATCCAGGCTGCTCCACTTCTGATCCGACACCCTGGGAGTTGGATGGCCCAGAAAAGCAGTGGAGAATGAGCCATGTCCTTGGGAGCCTGCACTGCTATGGAACACCTGGAGGAAACTTCTGCCTCCTGGCTTCACATCAGCTCAACTCTGGCAGTTGTGCCCATTTAGGAATGACCCATTGGAAAGAACACCTCTCTCTCTATAAATCTGCCTGGCTAAGAAAAATGTCTTTTTTTTTTTTTTTAAAGCAACATTATAACAACATTTTCTTCAAATCAACAGTGCTATAATCAGAATCTCATGTTAGTTAACGAATAAAATGTTCAATATCATAGTAGAAATGTTTATGCGTCACACATTCATGTATATTTAAAATATTGCTTTCTGCTAAGGAACACAGTTATGCCTCACTCTAACTTTAGATTTTTTTTAAATTTTAAAACACCAGGAATAATCTAAGACAAGCCTACAGAGAGTCATAAAGTCAATCAATATTTTGTTTCAAATTGTTATGGATATAAGATTCCCCTTACTGGGAATAAAAAAAATTACATATAAAAATTTGAGTTAGGGGGCCTAGCGGCTAAAATCCTCGCTTTCTAAACATCGGGATCCCATATGGGTGCCAGTTCTAATCCCAGCAGCCCTGCTTCCTGTCCAGCTCCCTGCTTTTGGCTTGGGAAGGATGTCGAAGACGGCCCAACACCTTGGGACTCTGCACCAACATGGGAGACCCAGAAGAATCTCCTGGTTACTGTCTTCAGATTGGTTCGGCTCTGGCCATTGCGGTCACTTGGAGTGAATTATCAGACGCAAAATCTTCCTCTCTGTCTCTCCTCTCCATATATCTGACTTTGCAATAAAAATAAATAAAATGAATTAGCAAAGTACAGCTGATATTATATTTTTCCTTGTATATTAACATGATCTAAAAGACCTGTGATGTAAGCAAACAAAACACACACAGTTATTTGAGTCCCAAGAATAGCTGGAGAGAAGAGATTTGGTGGTAACACACCCATGAAGCACCATAAAAAACAGCAACAAAACAAGTTATTATCTTTTAACATATTAATTGGCAGGCACAGATTAGGTAGAGTGTATTTCTTTCTATTCTTGGATGCACCTTGTTAATTGTGTAAAGCATGATGCAACAAAATTTAAAGGTTTTTGTTGCCACCAAGCTATGTGTCAGCAATAGTTAAACCTCCCTCTGCTTACTGAAGTGAAAAACATCACAGTCCTCATTTTATCCAGATTCGCCAGTCCCAATTACCTTGTTTTTCCAAACACCCACATTCCTTGGATTTACTTCCTTTCAGTAAGTTTTGAGATTTTTAAAGTATAATTTTACATTTTCAATCATGTTTTATTCATACACATATATGTATGTATATATGTATATGTTTTGTACATACATACACATGTATGTATACATATATCTTATACATATATACACATGTATGTATACATATATAATTTGTATATGTATACACATATTTTATTATTGCATGGCTTTACATTTCAAATTATAGAAATATATATGTATATATATGTGTGTGTGTGTGTGTATATATATATATATATAATGTGTATACATATAGTTCAGGTCCGGCAGTTGTGGCCATTTGGGAATGAACCATTGGAATGAACACCTCTCTCTCTGTAAATCTTCCTGGCTAAGAAAAATAAGTCTTTTTTTTTTTTTAAAGCAACATTATAACAACATTTTCTACAAATCAACAGTGCTATGGTCAGAATTTCTGTTAGTTAACGAATAAAATGTTCAATATCATAGTAGAAATGTTTATGCATCACACATTCATATATATACATATTTTTTTGAGTTACTGGTCCGTTCTCCCCTATATGATCCTCATGTGGCAGTTATGATAAAGTTATCATGTTTATAGTTCTACTTGAGAATAAGTCATAATTTAGAGGAACATTATGATTATATGAAGCACTAATGATAAAATACAGCCAAAATATACGTAAGATAAATATTAACAAATATTTGAATTTGAGTTTGAGCCCTTCCAAAAGTTATAAGGAGGGGGATTAGAGGAATTTAGTTATTGCGTTAATAATCTCCTTATGCAACTAATAATTATCTTTCTGTTGCTTAAAGTTCAAAAAATTAGTCTAAATGATGCAATCACTAGAACTGCAGCTTCTGATAAATCATCATGAGTTATTGGAAGAACATTTTTCTAAGATTAGTAAAAACTAAATGTACACTAAGAAATAAACTTAAATCAAGTACACATTGTATTAAACAAACACCCAAGACATAAAATAATCCTAAATTCAGGGTGAGAAACTTTTTTCAGTGTCTACTAAAATAAAACATGGTTAGAAAATAAAGTTAAGTAGTGGCAGTGAGTTTAGGCTATGGGGAACAAATAAATAAAAAGCTCATTGGGCGGAAGAGTACCAAGAAGACAGAGAAACCAAGTTTCTTTTTTTGCTTGGGGGCATTTTAATTCAATAAATTAGAAAAGTGTAAACTATACTCCAAATTGAAATTCAGTTTATGTCCATATGGGGAATACCGCAGCATAGTTGTATCTGTAGTGATACCAAATTCAAAGGCAAACTTTCTAAGTAATTATCTTCTGTGATTCTAAAACAGTTCCCCCAACTGGTAACTATCTTCACATTGAAAACTGAGAGCTTGGTCTACCTTGTTAAAATCATCTGGGGCTGTAATATTTTCCAATGTAAATATCTCTGTGTAAAATTCAGTTTAATGAAAAATCTAGTAGTTCTAATTTAAGGACTCCAGTAGATTGAGTATGTGTTATATCTAAAATATGTATCTAAAAAAAGAGTATGTGTTTTGCTTTCTTCACTTATTAGCAAGTTATCAAATTTTCATTTTGTTGCAGGTTCCTAGTTGAGTGGATGAAAATAAAACAGAAAAGCTAAAGAAAGTAATCTGATGAAGATATGTTCAAAATCATTGTTAATTTCCATGACTATACAAGTAGCAATAAGATAGTTTCACATAAGTTAACTGGAACATGTCAGAGAGGCAAGACATGCCGATGTTTGAAAAGATATGCAGACTACGAGACCCTCATATGCTGTGCAAGGAGAATAGATACTTCAGCAGTCAACCTGGGGTAAACAGCGGAATTAATCAGACAAGGGAAGCAATACCACACTCTATGAGATAACATACCCATTCAGTCTTTCAATCACAAAAACACGTGATGCAAGCCCAGATTATGCCCTAAGAACCTAACTAGCTTATTGTTCCAGTTGTAGGCAACTGCATAGGTAGCTTTGTACCTAGGCACGTGTTACATTGCTGGGAGAAAAGCAGCTAATAGCTGACAGGAATCCTTGGCCTGGTTAATATCAAATATGTATTAATTACATATATATACACACACATATACATCTACAAATACACATATATACATATACATACATATATGTGTGTATATATATATACTGCCTCTTCTTCCTCTTCCTCCTCTTCCTCCTCTTCTGCATATGATGGCAAAGGCCAGGCCGGGTGATGGATTATGCCAGACTTGATCAGAGAAAACACCAGCATGCACAACATCTGTGGTTGAAGTGGCCTGGTTGAAGGACAAAAGGGATGCTACAGCTGGGATACGGTTCCCACTAATGAACATGAGAGCTACAATGAGGGTGATGACTGGGCTGGACATGGAAGCAGCATCCTTAGGAAGGGAGGGAACTTGGTCTGGGTATGTCAGACTGGTCTCGGCCCCAGCACCTGCTGGTGCAAGCAAGAACCAGAGTGAGTGTAGGACAGGCTGGGCTAGGTATCGGTTGCAGTACCTTTCAGCATATGTGTGGGTTAGGTGTGGGCAGGCCAGGCTGGGCCAGTTGATAATACCTATTGGCAGAAGTAAGAACCAGGAAAGGGTGCAGAACAGGCCGGGTTGGGCTGCAGGATCAGCCAGTTTACAAAAGAGTCTGTTCAAGCTGGGCTAGGCTGCAGCACCTGCCAGCATGAGACTAAGATTAGCCAGACTACTGTACCTGCTAATGAATGCAGAGGTGAGGCCAAACATGCTGGACTCGGCCAAAGTATCCACCAACATGCTTTAACATCAGAGCAGGGGGTGAGAAGGAAAGGACTAGCCTTGTAGTGGCACTGAGGCCTCCCCCGCTGGGCCACTGTGTCTCTGGTAGGTGAGTACGAGTGCTGGGCCTGGGGGCAGACTAGACTGGGCAGGACTTCAAAGCCCAGTATCCTACGTGTGAGCTGAGTTGAGAGAGAGCCAGGCTGGGCTAAGCAACCATATACACTGGTGCATGTATGAGCCGAAGTAAGTGCAGGCTAATCTTGCTTTTCCACATCATTGGCTAGCAGGTTCTGGGACTGGAGACAAGTCCTGTTAGGCTCAACCAGAGAATCACCTAGAAAGTAAAAGTTCCTTTGTTGGGAGCTTACATAAAGTTATTCAGAAAAGTTTTATTCTAAGTGTCTCAAACTGAAATTAATTTGAACGTCCATCAATGGGTAAACACATCGTGGCATACCTGCATAATGGATTCCCAGCAGCAAAGAAGGTTCCTTTTATGTACTACAGCATGGGAATATGTCAAAATACTACATTATGCTAAATGAATGATATCAGACATGGAAGAATACTTTCTCTGAAACCCAATGAAAAATTCGAGAGTAGGTGAAACTAATCTTCAATATAAAAAAAGAGATCGTAAGGCCCAGCGTGATAGCCTAGTGGCTAAAGTCCTCCCATTGCTCGTGCCAGGATACCATACTCGCAGGTTCTAAACCCGGCTGCTGCATTTCCCATCCAACTCCCTGCTTGTGGCCTGGGAAATCAGTGGAGGATGGTCCAAAGCCTTGGGACTTATACCTGTGTGAGATATTCGGAAGAGGCTTCAGGTTCCTGGCTTCTGATCGTCTCTGTATATCTGACTTTACAATAAAAATAAAATAAATTAAAAAAAATATCTTGAGTATTGCAGTGTGCAGGAATTAAGGAACAAGGGACATGAGAGAAGTTGGAGCATATTAGACGTATTTTTCATATTTTGATGACTGGGGCAGTTACTTTTTTTCAGTATAGGTCAAAGCTAATCAGACTATATGCTGGAAATGTGTTTAATATAGCTTACATTAATTACACCTAAATGGAGTTGATTTTCAACATTATAAAAGCCATATTTTGTAAACTGATACCATCATGATTACAATAGTTTGACTACCAGGAATAATTTCAAGAAGGTGGATTGGTGCCTTACAAGCAACTTTTAAGAACTGAAGTGGAATACACTTGAACTACAATTTTGAAAGTGCTCAACTAAAAGGGGAAATGAAAATAATGATTATTGGTTATATATTCTAATCAATTATTTTTTAGTTCCTTACTCAATTTTCAGAGCATTTAAACAGATGTATTAAGAAAATTTAGGAAGAGCTACATCTTCCACAGTGACAGAGCCAACAACAAATCCCTGACAATTTTAGTCTACAAATTGATCCTTTTTCTAACTTCACATGAATTACTTTATTGAAACAAAATGCTTACAAATCTATTCTGTAGGTGGTGAGGTGATGTTTCAAACTCCCAGAATTTCTGAATGACATTTAGGCTAGAGATTTTAAAATATTTAACATTAAGTTTACCTTTATTTCATTTTAGAGATTGTTTTTCTGTTCAGCCGGTATTGCCGAATTATTCTGAATTTCAACATTGTTCCTCATGAATTTGGATCAGACATAATGACTTGTGAAAAATACTGAAAAATCCAAATTGTAAAATTTTCGTGAAAAAAAAATAGCTTCATCACTTTAAGGGAGAGTGTAACTTGAACTGTTCTAATCAAGACCACCTAATCGCAGTTCTGTGGTTGGACAGATTAGAATGATTTCCAATTATCATACCAAAGAATGTCCAAAATCCTGTTGATTGAAGCTTGCATTGGAGATTCCTTTCATGTGAAAAACAAGACATTAAAAAAAAATACAGTTTGTTTACTAATTAAAATACTTTCATTTAATATCTAATTCTTTCAGAAATCCATTTGGAGAATAAAAACAATTGATTAAAAAAAAAAAGCAAATAAGAGTCCCTTAAGAAAATTTAGTAGTTCTTAAATTAGTAAAGAGAAAATTAGAGGCTTACACATAGCCAGAAGAAAATATATTTTTAAATTTAAAATCAAAGGAAATTATTAAAATGTCTGAACTGTAGAGTAATGCCAAAAAGGCAGGTATGAAAGTTGGCCCTTGGAGTTGAAAGAGAATTCATATGTGTGACAAGTTCCAATGATTCCTCTTGCAAAAGAAAATATTTGCAGTAGGGGACAGAGGAAAGCCTCTTTTATATTAATTTCTTCAGCTGCTTGTAGCCAGAACCGTCTCGTACGCCGTTGCCTGTCACTTTTGGAGGTCTTTGAGCCAAGCCCGAGCTGCCTGCCTGTCCCAACAGTGGCGTTTTCTCTTCAAAGAACCCTCGCCACAGCTGCTCAGTTCTGTGCAGGAATTGAAAAGCCTTTGAAATCGACGCAGCCTCACTGCACAGCTAGTAATAAGCATTAGAGAAAAACACGGAGCTCATTTGTTTAAAAGTTCATTCTCTTCAGCGTGATTTAGACAGATGTGAGGTGGTTTTACTGAGTGCAGCTCGGCCCCATGGTGAAGTGGAGCTAGGTCTCCTTTCAAAGACTTCCTCATCCCTCCCATTGCCGAGCTTCTGCAACAATGGGGCTTTGAAAAGGGAAGAAAAAAAAAAAAAAAAGACTTGGTAGGGGGAGAAGAAGGAAAAAAAAAAAAAAAAAGAAAGAGAAAAAGAGAAAGAGATGACACCAGTGGGAGAGGCTGACAAGCTCAATCCAAACTCAAACAGCCCGTCTAGTGTCCAGGACAGAGGTACACATCTGAAGGTGGGGATGAGGTCTGGGTTCAGGACAGCCCAAAGAATTAATTTAAAAGAATTTCTCCACCCATTTCTTGTAAAGGCAGCAGCAGCAGCTCGCGTGAAATACTTCCCAGATCACAGGGCAGTTAGCCATGTAGATAATGCTGCCTTTCCAGGAGATACTATTCCTAGGAAATAAATCCGAGAATGGATCCAGAGTTATTTTCTCCCAGCTGCAAATAGCAAATAAAAACTCTCCATGTATTTTATGGAACAGGGAAATCTAAAAAATAAACACACATTACTAATGACAGTTTCTTTTCTCCAGAAACTACGCTGTTTGGAAAGAGGCATGTGTTTATTAGTCACAATGCACGCAGCCCAACAGTCATTTTGAGATGTGCACAGACTTCAGTGCAAGCACCATCTGTTTTGCTAACCAACATAGACATATTGATGGTGCTGAGGTATGATGTTAATTCCACAAGCAAATGGATCTATTGTTATGATCTTGCTGAGAGCTTAGAAATTGCTTTTATATTTAAAATCTTATTTTGAGAGCTGTCAGGCTGCAGATAATACAAATCCAGTTAAAGTGTGCCAGATATTTTTGAAGTAAATCTAAACAGGTACGAATGATAAAATATAATGTCTATAATAAGGAAGTGATGTATTTAAAAACATTTATCTAAGGCATCCCTCTAAATCACATCAAATGTGTGTATACAACTAGAACAACCATACAATTTAACTGCTTGTACATGAAAATGAAGCTTCAAAGAAATGAGAAAACTAATTAGAAACGAACTATGGGAAGACAATAATTTAATTAGAACTGCAATTGCCACATGCCTCTAATTAAACAGTTATGTGATGATTTGAGTATAGTCAAACTCAGTGAAAATTTAGTCATCCACTGAAATGTTCTATATACAAATAGAATTTGCACATATCTTGAAGATTAATTGAAAGCATCTGAGAATTTCCTCTATTATGTGAAAATACCATGAACAGAGCCTAGGAAGAAAACAAGCCTGGAATTGAATTCTGTCTTGACTACTTACTAGCTAAATAACCTTTTTTTTTTTTTTCCAGAGTCACAGTTTCATTCTACTACATGGCAGAGTCATGTATTAAAAAACACATAAAACATGTATTACAACACTCCCATGTCACACTGTATCACACATTGCTCCAGAATGAGTTGAGAGCACACTTGTTAGCCCCCTGTGTTTTCCAGGGTAGGGGGCACGCCTGGTGGGGGATATTGTGGGTCACTCCGACTAGGCTGCAGCTCCCACTGGTTTATGTGAGGACTGAGTATGGGCTTGGCAGAACCAGGCTGGACTGCTAAATAACCTTTTACGACAAGTAACTGGTTATAGGATAGATCACTCAAAAAGACTTTGAGATCTTGCCCAACCTTGGGGGTATTTAAAGTTTCAGAGCCTGGATCAGTGCATATGGAAAAGAGGAAATAGGAGTCAGGAGTGGGCAATGGGCGAAATCATGTTACAAAATCTGTCTAAAGCCTAATCACAGACACCTCTGCAATTATGCAGATCCTAAGAGATGGCCCATTTCTCACCTTATCATCATCACTTAGACAAGGAGTTTCACTTTGGATGTGGAACATTCTTCACTGGAAAACGTTCCTGAGGAATTTATAGCTGAAGGCTGTCTGCTGGTAGCACACCAAAGATTAGGAGAGTGTACTGGTTCATGACAATATTCATCAGAGTAACGTTTCCAGTCCAGGGTTTGTTCCATGTGTGGTGGAGATAATAGTAACTACAACTAGCAGCCTTGGTGGCTAAATTCTTGCCTTGCAACTGTGGGAATCTCATATGGGCACCAGTTCTAATTCCAGCTGCTCCACTTCTCATCCAGCTGCCTTTTGTAGCCTGGAAAAGCAGCAGAGGATGGCCCAAAGCCTTGGGTCCCTGCACCTGTGTGAGAGATCCAGAAGCTCCCGGCTCCTAGGTTTGGATTGGCTCAGCTCTGGCTGTTGCGGCCACTTGGAGAGTGAACCAGTGGAGGGAAGATCGTTCTGTTTCTCCTTCTTTCTATGTATCTGCCTTTCCAATAGAAATTAATAGATCTTAAAAAAAAAAGGCAATTCAACAGGTTTGTTCTATTGAATAGAAACTAAGATATGATTATAATTACTACAGATTTCAAAATGGACCCAGTCATTGAAAAGCAAACTAGAAAATCATATTACATTTATGTAATATAATACTATAGTGCTATTTTAGCTAATTAATTATGTATTGAAAACTGCTACAAATAACTACTAAGTGGTCATTACTACTCTATTGGTTACTAACATCACAAAAGGAACCGAAACGGTGTCAGCAGCATGGCTCCCTGTTAATGACCTGGTGAAACAATGGAGGATGGGCCCCCTCATCTATGTGGGAGACCTGGAAGAAGATCCTGAGTGCTGATTTTGGACTGGCTCAGCTCCAGTCATTTTGGCCATTTAAGAAATGAACCCTCAGATGGAAGATCTCCCGCTATCCCTCATTCTTTCCCTGCAACCCTGCCTTTCAAATAAAATAAATAAATCTTAAACAAACAAAAAGGGAATTAATCTGTAAGTGTATATAGTGAAGAGATTGGTTTCACTTCACTATGAATAGGACAACTACAGTAATTCCCAGTCTAGCTAGCAGCTAACTGCAGCTAAATCCCTCTTCTCAGCCATACCATACATTGGTTGATATGATTAGAGCAACTTTTGGAGGCAAGTGTTTGGAAGCATGGTTAAGAAACGGTGTGGAATGCTTGCATTCATGCTGGAATGCCTGAATTTGAGTCTTGGCTATGTTCCTGATTCCAGCTTCCTGTTTGTGTGGGAAGCAGTGGGTGATAACTCAAGTACTTGAATCCCTGTACCCTCAGAGGAGATATGCTAGTAAGTATGCAAAACTAGATTGGGAGATTTTATGTTTTGGATGTGTAGGCAATGGCAATTCAAAAATATTTAGCTGTAGCAAAGAAGATCAGATCAATTTGAGTAAATTGACATTTACTGTTCCTCCTTCAGTGGCTCCTTCCATCATGCTTCACTGAACATTAAATCTAAGCATGCACTATCAAGAATAAAGTGATGCCCGAATTACCTGTCCTTGGGAAAAACTGGCAGCGGATCTCCAGCTTCCCACATTCATTTGTCAGTATCATCAACGTGTTCACTTCATAAGGGCATCCTTTTTTTGTTTGTCTATTTCAACAGATAGTTTGTAATTGGCAAAGCAAAATATTTAGATGTGAAAATATCAGCAAGTGAAACAAAATATTTGCTTTTAAATTTTCCGCCTTTCTACCTCATTTAGCATTATGAGTCTGAATGTTTTAAAACCCAAATCACACAGTTTTTAAGTCATTTTTTTGTGTCTTACAGTTTTAAAGTATCCTGTTTATATGAGTTGTGAGACATTTTCAAAAACAGCAAGTCATACACATTTCAAAGGTTCAAATGGAACAACCACAATTTGACAGTATTAAAAGTGACTGGGGAAGTTGGAAAACTCACACTGCATTCACAGTCCCTTTGCTTTCCAATTGTTTTGAATGTCAAGCTGATCTAGAAGGCTACACAATAGCATATTGGTAGGTATAAATACAGGGATATTGGGTTTTAAAAATTATGCCTATTTTATAAATCCACCAATATATGTCATTGCAGTTTTTGAAGTTTATTTATTTGCAGCCATGTCATTTAAAAAAAACGTACGTAATTGATTTCAGAAGGTTGAAACTATCTGTTCTAATCTACTTTAAAATAAGTATTATTGTCTAGTTCCCTCATTATCACCTCATAAAACAACTATGAGGAGACCAGGCTTCTTATCCTAATGCAATTGTAATGAAGTGAATGTCTTGTGGTTTTCTTTTGGATTCTTCTTTAGAGAATTTGCAACCCAAACCAAATATACCTTGTCTCTTGCTTCTTCTCCAGAAATTAAAGCATAGAAAATATAAAATAAAAATAAATACTTCTTATTAAATTTGTAGCTAGCTAAATACTGTGGCAATTAGTGGAAATAACAAAAAAAAAAAAAAAGAAAAATCTGCTAAGGTTTAATATCATCCATATTAGATAAAACCAAGAGAGTACTAACAAAGTCTTCTATTACTGGTAGATTCCCCAAATCGGTACAAATTGTGGCTTTAAAGATGTATATAAATGGATGGATTGTTCAAGATTCTAGAAACCCTGACTATAAATGTCCTAAAATCTGCATCATTCTAAGTTATACTGATTGAAAATCATTACTGATTTTAAATATCACGGGAGAAGTCTCACTGGCAAATATTCACTGGTCTTATCCTAGGATCTTACATCAACACCTCAGTCTAAAAAGTCCTTAGAGCTAACCTAATCTTTGTTAAGTGCTTGGAAGGAGAAGCAAGCAACTCCTCAGAGGAGTCCTGATTATCCACTTCATGTGCTAGCACTTTCTGTAGTACACATTGTATGAACATGCCTCTCCACTATTCATCGAAAAATTCTATTTTCTTAATAACTACCACATTATGAGCTGCTGAAGTCGTTCTTAAAAAACCACACAACCACATCCTAAAGCAGCATATAAACTATGATTTCTAGAGTTATTTCACAGAACAGCTTGTACAATAATGATCACACATACCTCTCCACTTAGTGGAATTTAAAGAAGCTTTGGATGCACACAATTAGGAAAAATGCATATCAACATTAAGGTATTCATTTTAGGAAACTGTTAAAAAACACACAAAATATAACAACAAAGAAAATGAGACATTTTAATGTCTTTTTTTTTTCCTTCTTTGGGAAAATATTTTAGGCTTTTTTTAAAGATTCTTTTATTTTTATTGGAAAGGCAAATACACAGAGAGGAAGATCTTCCATCCAATGATTTACTCCCCAAGTGGCCACAACAGCCCGGACTGTGCCAATTTGAAGCCAGGAGCCAAGATCCTTCTCCGGGTCTCTCACATGGGTACAGGATCCCAAGGCTTTGGGCCATCTTCCACTGCTTTTCCAGGCCACAAGCAGGGATCTGGATGGGAAGCGGGACCATCGGGATTATAACTGGTACCCATATTGTATCCTGGCACATTCAAGGAGAGGAATTTAGCTACTAGGCCACCGCCCCAGGTCCAGGTTTATTTTGTTTTTGTCTTTCTTAAAAAATAACAAGTTAACATTGAAGATGCATTATTGACTACACATAAATTTACATTGGCTATTTTCCTGAAGTAATGTTATTTTATTATGGTTAATGACAGATGTGGTGTTTATTAAAGATTTGTACACATCTCTATAGATTATATGCATATACAAGTATAGTTGTGTGCTGTGAATTGCATGAAGAGTTAGGTAGGGCAGAGATGATGCCTACTAAATGTACAAAATGGATTGATGAGATTAGCCAGTTAAATCTTTTCACCAGTAAGGCACTCAACAGCCCATGAGATATTTATTAAAAATGTCATGTAAATCCTCTTATTTTTGTATCATAGTGTCAAATAGCAGTAAAATAAACATGTTAAGATCCTTAATCTACTGCTATGTTTCACTGTAAAATTTACCTTTGTTAAAATTTGCTTCTGTTGAAATTTGTTGAGATCGCACGTAAAAGTATCCTAATATTACTTTGGCTGGTATTTTCTAATTACTGTATAATATTTTGGGAATGTAAATTTTATTTGAATGTCAACTACAGTTAAGCATGTGCCGTTTGTTTTTCTTGCTCAGGTTTTGTAATTTGATTGAATGTTTTTATTATAGTTTAATAAATGTTTGCTTTATTTAAAAAAAAGAAATAATGTTATGTTTATTTCAAATTCACTATAATTCCCAATTGATGGCAGATTAATATTGGATTAGAAGAGTCTGTTTAATTTGGTAAGAATAAAAGAAAATATAAGGAATTGTTCTTGCCCCCTACATTATAAAACTTTAGAAAAGAAAAACATGTATTAATTAATGAAATATGGACTGAATCAGAAGCTATTTTTACATAATGTTTGTGAATGCATAAGAAGCTATGTAAATGTTGTAGGGGAATGGGGCAGTACAAGGATAAGGACCTTGTTACGCATTCAAACAAATCCAGTTGTATTTGAAGGGGTAGCCTGTCCTTCAGCATGTAAACTGCTATTATTAAGTATATAAAACAGCCATTTTACAGTAATAATTGGAATATTCAACAATATTCACAATGTACTTTGGCCCAATCTAAGGTCTGAGAGACCGGAATTCTCACTAGAAATGGTTCTTCCTTAGATACATAAAAACACAGAGCAAGACAAGTTTAACTGCATGTTAGGTTAGGCTAAAGCTAAGTTTGAGGGAACAGAAGAGAACCCTATAATTATGTTGTATTTAGCAAGGTATGGTAGAAAGATAGCACTAACTTATGAATCATAGTTTTAGGAGGATAGCTACCAACTTAAGTGAAACATGTTAAAGCAAATAATGAGATAATACTTGGCATTTAAAAAATCTTCTTATGGGATATGTAATTGATTCTATGGTTATTCAACTAACCAGTCACTCACTGAACAAATATTTAGTGAAGTTCCATTGTTTACCATGAGCTAAAACAGGTATTGTTGATACATTTCCAATGTGTTATTTAATTTTCTAATGCACTCTAGATAAATCAAATGAGGCAATAAAAATATATTGTACCACACAAATGCTTTAATTAGTCCAGCATAAAATATTCAAGGATGCAGAGGAAGACTATGTAACTTAAAATGGGATACTCAAAGAAGTTATCTAAGGAAAGAAACAAAAAGGACTACCTGAACCAAGAGTTACAATAATATTGGCAGACCAAAATGATTGAAAATGAGAAGGCTCTAGTTAACGGCTCAGTTTCTGTGTTCAGGGTAGATAGCAGAAAGAACAAGGCCATGGGGTTAGGAGTTTGGACATCTGCATCCCTCATCACAGTGCCTGATGATTCTTGGTTCTAGTTCTGGACTTGAACTTTTGATTAATGCAGTTCCTTAAGAGACAATAGTAATGGCTCAAATAACTGGGTTTCTGCCAGTAGGAGATCTCGATCATGTTCCTGGCTCCTGTTATCAGCTCTGGCACAGCCCTGGCTGCTTCTGGTATTTTGAGAATAAACAAGCAAATGGGAACCTTTCTGTGTATTTCTCTATGTGCTCTTTTTGCTTAATTAAAAATCAGAGAAGCAAATGAGGCCAGAAAAATTCAATGACATCAATGTTATGCACAATCTAGCAAAACATGTTTGCACAATTTTATTTATCTTAAAAACAACAATAAAACACCTCAAATGGAATGACATGAATTGGATTGTGGGAAATAGATGGTAAGAAAGCAAAACTAAGGCAAAACTGGAATGACATTGTGGTAACAGCTCATTAAGCTGCTGATATCCCATATCAGCGTTCTCCTTCAAGTTCATGCTCATCTTCTTTTAATCCAGCTTCCTGATGAATCCTTGGGAAAGGAAGTGGAAGATGCCATCCAAGTGGGATAACAAAATGGAGTTCCTGTTCTTTATTTTTCAACAGACCTGGCTGTTGTCACTTGGGCAAAATAGAGGATCTGTGTCTCTATCTCTTGGTGTCTCCCCTGCTCTCTGTTGCCCTGCCTTTTAAATGAATGAATGAATGAGTGAATGAGTGAATAGGTAAATAATCTTTAGAAGTCCAGTGTAATAATCAAGGTGAGCAATCATGATGGTCCACATCATATAATTAGCAGTAGAAATATATGCACGGGAATGGATCTAAATTGAATTTGCAAGATTAAGTGGATTTGATCTCTAATCTATTAGTGATAATAAGGCGGCATGAGAAAAGTAAGTATGATATTCGTAATAATATACTTAATAAATAATTCATGTATCATACACACTGTACAATTCCCAAGATATTTGACTGAAGAATGTGTGCTATTTATTTTATAATATTCCAAGAATGGATTGCAGTTCTTTATTCTCTAAGCGAGGTGCACTCAGTAATGTTGTGTCTGTGCTGTTCCTATCATACAGTCTACATCATCATGCAAAGTCCTTTTAGAGTTAATTTTATTAGTTTCCATTTTGTTTTAGACTATGGGATTGCATTTAGGCAGATAAAATTCTTTTTTTTCTTCATTTGATCAGGAAAATTTTTGAACATGCCATTTCCTTTATTTATTTATTTATTTATTTATTTATTTACCCCTTGCTTCTCTCTGCTGGTAAATTCAAAACCCTACTACTGGTAAAAGAAAAAAAAAGTCAGATAAAAGAACTAATGAATCACACTCATGATTTTGGTTGTTTCCCACCCTGCTTTTTTTTCTCAGTATGTTCTTAATGACTGATTTTGACTATTGAATGAGAGAAGGAATAGATATTAGAAATTTTTTAAAATGACAGTGTATTGTTCTTTAACTCTCAGTTTTCTATTCAGAACGATTATGATCTTGAATAATGTTTATATAGAGTACATAAATTTAAGACTTGAAATCAAGAGCTCTGAATCGCATTAGCAATTTGCAAATCAATTAATTTTGTGGAAGCAGCCATAACAGAAATTATAAGGGTAAAAAGAGGTGACATGTTATATTTTGGTTAGCACATGGCAAAGTTTCAGTAAATATTAGCTAAATCTGACACTATATCTAGATCAACACAAACACAGCAAGTCCTTGAGTTTCTCTGTAGCTGTCATCAACATTTGGTGATAATGTCCACTTGAATTATATTTATATTTCTGGTTCACTCTCTAAATTAGTTTCAAAACATTGAAACAGTAAATGTAATGTCTAAGTCTCCAGTAGAAACGATTCATTTCATGCTATCTTTGGGTACTCTACACCTATTTTGGATTTGACCAGACATCACCTATTCAGAGTCCCCAGAAGCAGCATCTTTTATTGGTAGGCAATTTGAATTGTCTTGACCAGAGTCTGGCACCATGGCATGATAGGCTAAGTCTATACCTACAATGCCAGCATCGCTTATGGATGTTCTAGTGTTATCATGGATATCATTGCTTAAATTCTATATTTATTATCTGGGTCTAAGAGCAAGTACTCTATTAAGTCCTCTACTTTTTATGAGGTAATCTCTCAAATAGATTGTTGCTTAAACCTACTAAGACAGGCCTTGTGAGTTCTTTTCCAAGGCAGCTTACCAAATAGCATTTGAAGAAATTATGCCAGAGCAATTTTTAATTTCGAAGATTTATTAATTTGTTTTACAGTCAGAATTACAGGGAGACAGGTGCATAGAAAGACACCACATGTGGAAAGAGGGAGAGATAAATATATAGAGAGAGAAACTTCCAAATGCTAGTTCTTTCTCCAAATGGCTACACCGGACAGAGTATGGTCTGGTCAAAACCAGAGCCAGGAGCCAAGAGCTTCATTCAGATCACCTATGTAAGTGTCATGGGCCCACGTAGTTGGGCATCTTCCACTGTTTCCCAGTGCCCTGCTATATAGATGGATTATAAGTCAAGCATCCAGGAAATGAACTGGCACTCGTCTGCGATGCATACATAAGCGGAGAACAGCCTTTCCTGCAACATCACCATGCTAGCCCCGACCCATGCAAAGTGTTTTTTGTTTGTTTGTTTGCTTGCTTGTTTTTAAAGATTTTTTTTATTGCAAAGTCAGATATACAGAGAGGAGAGACAGAGAGAAAGATCTTCCCTCTGATGTTTTACTCCCCACATGAGTGCAACGGCTGGTGTTAATCCCATCCGAAGCCAGGAGACAGGAACTTCTTCCAGGTCTCCCACATGGGTGTAGGGTCCCAAGGCTTTACGCTGTCCTCGAATGCTTTCCTAGGCCACAAGCAGAGATCTGGATGGGAAGCAGGGCTGCCGGAATTAGAACTGGTGCCCATACAGAATCCTGGCACATTTAAGCAGAGGACTTTAGTCACTAGGCCACAGCACCAGGCCCCAGAGTGTTTTTGAGAACTTCTGCCCTCTAAAGTGCTAGAATGCAAAGCGAATCATCTAAACTGCTGTGGTAGAAGCAGTCACTCAACTATCCCTCTCAGAAATCCATGGTACCTTCAATTTATCCCCCAGCTGTGCTTCATACTGTCCGTAAAAAACCACGCTTCCTTATCCTCCGATTGTAATATCTCTGGACTTCAGCCTTCTTAGAGTCTGAAAAACGGTATGTCCTTGAACTTGCAGCTTGTAAGCAAGTCATTGTCCCACACATCATGGTTCTTTTTTTGCTGTTGTTTTAAAATTTATTTGCTAAGTGTATTTATTTATTTGTTTGTTTATTTGAGAGAAATGGGAGAAATGGGGGAAACAGAAACAGAGATGGCTTATCTGCTGGTACATCTCTAAACCTCTGTTTGTCATGAAATGTAATGGCTAGGGCTGTGAAGCCAAAGGCAAGAGCTGCAAATTCAATGTAGGTCTTCACATGGATGTCAGGGCCTCAAATACTGGGCTATCACTTGCAGCATTCTAGGGTGTGCCTTACTGAGAAATTGGAATTCGGAACAAAGCCGCTACTCAACCACAACTTGTTGGGCAAGACAAATGTGGGGCCAACACAATGAATTAGCAGGCTATTCCTCTTGTTTGAAAGTGTTGGTGTCCCATATGGCCACTCATCCATGCCCTGGCTACCTCACTTCCAATCCAGCTCCCTGTTGGTGACCTGGGAAAGCAATGGAAGATGGCTCAAACCCTTGGGCCCTGCACCAAAGTGGGAGACCCTGACGAGGCTCCTGACCTTTAGATTGACTCATTTCTGGCCTTCGCAGCCTTTTGAGGACTAAACCAATGAATGCAAGATTACTCCATCTCTCATCTCTATAAATCTGCCTTCCAACTAAAAAGTAAAATGTAGCACTGTTTTGTCACAATCCTCTTTTCCATGGTCTTGCTTTAACTGCTTTCACAAGACGGTTCCTAAAAACCTGCTTCCCTGCAATACCCACCACATGAAGTGACTTTTTCTGCTGTTGTCCTGCTAAGTCCATACCATAAGACAGATTCAGTTTCTGCCCTGCTCCTTCAAGGTTATAGTCAAAGGTATGATAGAAGAATTAAGTACTGGATGATAACTGGTAAAGAAATGAAGCTGAACTTCAATAACAAAATCTGATTTATTGGATCATGCTAGAATGGAATGCCACAAAATTCTTCAAATATTAGATTTATATGTGCAAATTCCAGCACTGCCCAAACATCAGGGTACAATACGTTCTCCTTCAAGCCATACCTTCTTTCACACAGCCTTCGGAGAATATAATTCCATCTTTGTGTGTGCACCAATTATATAGTAGGATCAGCATGCATTGTCTTCTCATTATGCCACACTGAGTGGATCATTTCTTTGGTGACACTGGAACATGCCCTCACTACGATCTTTTGCAGAAACTTTCACCACTCAATGTGCCTGTCATGGTCATTTGATTGCCAACTTCTTGGGGAGCCAACAAGTATATAGCAAGAGTTGTAAATGTTTCCATTTTGCCTTGCTTGTGTGGATATCCTATGAAAAAAGAAGTGAGTACATACTTACTGTTCATGGCAAGGGATCCAGTATTTTAATTATTATGATTGCTTAACACACTGATGAGGACTTCTTGAATTACATTCTTTTCCACCCTGCTATCACTGTATATCAGGACTTCAAAATACATATATAAAATACATGTCAGTGTAAATTCATCTAAATAGCCTGTCCTCTATTTTGTTCTCATATCTCAGAGGAACACCTTAGGTTGCTTTAATTTCTTAACTCTAATTCTAAAACCCTAATCTCCAATCACAAGTTCTTTCCTTTCTAATTTGAAGCTGCTTCTTCCATACTAATATTTTATCTGCATGCAAAATTTATTAGCTTCTCCATATCCTCCGAATGGATTTATTACCATCAATCCAGTGATTTCACCTGATTGGTTTACCTGTCCTAAGAAATTTTTGGTGGTGCATTTAGGTTTTGGTATCAGAGTAATTCTGGCATCACAAAAAAAAATAATGAGTTACATTTTTTAAATGTTTTAGAATTGTTTGACATATATTAGAGCTAGTTCCCATTCACATATTTCACAAAATTCAATAAAAAGTCATTGGTTCTTCAATTTTTTAATGGGATATTTTGAATGTATTTTTAAAATCTATTTATTTGAATCACAGGGTTATAGAAAGGAAGAAGGAGAGACAAAGAGAAAGATCTTTCGCCCCTTTTTTTTTACTGTAAATTTGCGTCAGGCTGAATCTGAATTCTGATATGCGAGGGTGGCATTATAAGCAGCTTAACCCAGTGTGCCAATACCAGGCCTATAACTGGGGACTGGATTTCTAATCCAATCTCATTATGTGTTGTGGTTCTGTTTAGAATTTTCTATATTTCTTGATTTAGTCTCATTAGGTTGCATTTACCCAAATACTTACCCATTTCTTTGAGATGTGTCAGATTTGTCAAATGATTCCTCAAAAATAGTTTTTGATGATTCTTTGTATTTCTGTGGAAAGTTGTTCTGTCTCCTTTTTTGTCTCTGAAATTATTTGAGATTTTTCCTGTTTGTTTTTGTTTTATTTTTCCTTTCTTCGTCTGGTTAGTTAGTTTCTTTTTCTTTAAAACAAGCAGGTTTATGGTTGATCTTTTCCAGACACATTTTTGAATTTAATATATTTTTTGTTAGATTCTTGTTACTACCTTTTGCTAAGTTTGGGATTAGTTTATTCTTGCTTTGATGAGTTATTGGCATGTATTGGTTAACTAGTTTTTTTTTTTTCTTTCTGCACTCACCATATGCTTCCTTTTTGGAGCTTTTGCTGCACCCACAGATTTTGACCTGCTGTATCTCCATTTTCATTTTCTGTAAGAAATCATTTTATTTCCATTTCAACTTCTTGTGACCCATTGACCATTCTGGGGAATGCTCAAATTTTCTACAATTGTAAATTTTGCTTCTTTCTTATTGATTTCTAGTTTTATTCCATTGTGGTGTGAGAAGATACATCCCATTATCTCAAATTTTAAATTGTATAATTTAATTTGTGTCCAATATATGGTTTATCCTGGAAAATGTCAGATAAACTAATTAAGACAATGTATATTCTGTGGCTGTTCACTGAAATAATTAATACGAATGTGTTAGATTAATTCACCCTGCACTATGATTCAACTCTATTGTATCTGGTGGCATTCTGGATGATCCGTCAGTAGCAGCAGTAGCTTGTTGGTGCCCTCCACTATTATTGTGGAGCAGTCTATTTATTGCTTTAAAATCTAAAAGTGTTTGTTTTATGTATTTAAGAAGTCTTGTTTTGGGTGCATATATTTACAATTCTCCTATATTCTTGCTGAATCATTCTTCTTACCATACATTATGTGTTTTATCCCTATTTGTTTATATTTCTCTCTCTTTTTAAAAATTTTAATTTGAAGTCTGTTTATTTGACATATGCCACTGAGGTTTGGTTTCCATTACTATGGTTTATCTTTTTTCAATCCATTGATTCCGTGCATGCATATGTTTACCTAACAGGTGAATTTCTTAATAGGCAATATGTAATTGAGTAATTTGATTTTTTGGCTTTATCCTTTAGGCAAACATTTCATTTGACTGGATGATGCAGTCTATTTATATTCAAAGTTAATATTGAAAAATGATACATTTTACCTTTGTGTTTATATCTGTCAGAAAAATGTTGGATTCTTTTCTGCTTTCCCTTTGTGTATCTGCTCTGCTTGTGAATTTTATACTGTCTGTGCTTTATGACGGTTGTTAAGTTATCTCTACATTGTAGTGTTGCTCTAGTGATCATCGCATCCATCAATTTTACTTTATCTGGGTAAGATTTTCTTTTCCATTTGTAAAGAACAGCTTCACTGGATACAGTATTCTTGGACGGGAGTTTTTGTTTTTATTTTTGTTTTTCTCGCAAGATCTTGAATATACCATCCTATTCTCTGGCCCATAGGACTCTTGCTGATGATCTTACTGTTAGTTTAAAGAGTTTCCTTTTAGATGTAACCGATATTTTTGTCACACTATCTTTAGGATTCTCTCCTTGATCTAAGAGTCAAGGTTGGGTTGGTTGGGATTCTTTGGGTTTCCTGGATCTGAACTGATAGGCATAGCCCCAGAGATGCATGGCAGTTATTCTGAGGATTATGATCTTGTAGCATGCTGCAACGGAAGAGTATAGAAAATTCCTCATGTCCCTCACAGGAAGCTTATATTCCACGAACATAGAGTCAGCGGTCAGTTTTGGAGCTGTAGAATGCAAAGTTAAATTTAACCAGATCCCATATTTCATATTCAGTTTATGTTGTAGTTTGTGTCCTGCAAGCATGGGTTTGGAGCACTGGCGTTAGACAAGATACTCCCCAGAAATGAAGTCAAATGATTCTGTGGAATGTAGCTACATCAGTATTAATATCAGTATTAGTGAACTTGTAGGTAGGAATTATCTGGGTTACACAGGATAATCACTGATTATTCTACAACTGTGCACTAATGGATACAAGCCTGGATCCATGAGATGCAGTGAGGGTTTTTTCCAAACCCGTTGTAATGCAGCTGTCTTTGAAAACTAATAGATTTGGCAGTTGAAGACCCAGGTTGCAGTGGGCTCCACACTCAGGTCTCAGGGCAGAGGCAGGTTATGCTGGAGATTGTGGACTACCAACTGCAAATCTGAAGTAAGAAG
Organism: Ochotona princeps; assembly: GCF_030435755.1. Lineage (NCBI taxonomy): Eukaryota > Metazoa > Chordata > Mammalia > Lagomorpha > Ochotonidae > Ochotona > Ochotona princeps. The sequence goes on from NC_080840.1 coordinate 60,588,322, forward strand.
ATGGGCCCCTTCTGGTCCTACCATTTAGTTTTCTCCTACCCAGGGAATGAGTCTACCAACAGCCACAGTCCAAGATCGTTAGGACACAGACATAACTCCTAGTTCCCTGGTATTTGTGCTATGACCATCCAGCACCCTGTAATAAGAGATGCATTGGTTTCTTTCCTCAGCCTTCGTTTTCTGGGCTGCTGCTAGCAAGGAACACTGAGAAACAAAAGGGAACTTCCTCAGCCACACAAAATGAGTGAGCTGAGAGGTTACCTAGAGAAACTGTAACTGTGGTACTCCATGGGGCCTTTTCTCTGGCCTGTAAAGTGGTCCACCTTGTTCTAACTCTGGCTCTGAGGGCTCCTGCTGATGACAGTGTTCATTCATCTTCACTAAGAGAGACTGAAGTTTCTAGGGTTTTCAATGGAAGGCAATGTGCTTTCTTAGAGCAAAATCACTTCTTAGATCTCACTTGGCTGTTTGGTCTGGATTTAAAGTTAGGGAGAACTGTTGGATTCTCTCGTCACAGCTGCAAGTTAGAAACAATCCTTGGGATTCACAGAGTTTTCCTCTTAACTTTCCCCAGAAAGTTGGAACTCCTACACTACCAAGCTGGGGTAGGTGCCCGGGTATGTTTTATTTCCATCTCTCTGCTGTTTATCTGAATTACTGTGCTACCTCATGTTCAGTTTCTTCTTCACATTGTTTTCTTTGTTACCAATAGCATATGCCATCCTGTATGCCAATTAGGGAAATATTCTATTTAATCTGTCTGCTTACTAATTCAAAGAAAAATAAAATTTGAATATGTAATTCCTTTCTCTTTCTCTTATCCAAGTTCTTTGTGTTTTTTTTTTAAGCTGCAACTTCTGTTCCCTAAAGCTGCCATGTGTCAGATTGGAGGTACATTCTTTTTTGTTTATTGCTCCAGTCTTACTCCTGCATCTGCCTTCATCGAGTATAATTCCTCATTTCACTTAAAGCACTTTGAGAAGAGTTCAGAATGCTTTACCTTTCTGCATCAATGCAAATATCAATTCCCATCATGGAATTCTTTCCATTTACTTTTTCTTATGGAACAAAGCTAGGGGCCGTTTAGCTTCCTATAATCCCTTTCCACTTTATTTTGCCTTGTTTTTAAGGTGTTTCTGGGACATTTTCAAGTTGGCATTTTAGAGTTCAGGTTTAACCGAAGTTAAAATTTTGCTACAAATTTATTATAAACATAATGTTTTATCATTTCCATTATCCACATGCAATTGAAAATTTTACACTGAATTTAATTTTCTTAATTGTTCCTTTCTCTTGAGTTTGCAGTTTTACAAATTTGAATTTATTAGTACTCTATTACAGACTAACAGCCTGATTTCTTGCCTCACAAAACCCCATATTTAAATTGTGTTTCTATTATATTTGATGTTTTCATCAAATGTTAGATGAGATTCAACTATATATTTCCTTTTTTTATTGGATCCTGAAGTAACAATTCATTCTGGAGAAAAATCACTTTAAATCGGTAGCATTCTAAATTGATACATGCCAAACTTAACTGGATACTAAAAAGTACCCTACAGTCTTTTATTCCATCTCGTTTTGCGGTATGTTAGCACTTCCTGGATCATGATCCCTTCTCAGTCTTATCTCCTTCATCTCAGTTTGCTTAATTACAATTTGTAACATAAGATATGGATGGATCCTTTTCTTCTTCCTGTGACTATTCTAACTGTCCTTCAGAGAGCTCATTCTATCTAGATTGTCTTCCTAACATAGGATGTTTTCCCACTCCCTTCCAACTTTTGCTTCTACTATGCTCTGTTTTTTGTTTTTTTTTTTTTTTTTTTTGGTGGGGTGGGGGGACTTCAACCACTTAAAAACATTTTAACGTTCACTGGTATGTAAAACTTGTGTAAACTTTATCTGTAGGGTGTCTTCTTTCCTAACCCCCTCATCCTCTGGTTCCATACATTCTGAGGTGACTCTCAGAGAGCAAGTACATGTGATATCAGTTCTATATACCTTTTCTTAAAGCTATTCCTCTTCCTAGTTTTCCAATCTCTGAAACAGGCAGATGGCCACTCTGTTCACACAATCACAAAAGGCATTCATTCTACCTTCACATAGCTCTACATTCACCCTTCAATTATTCACAACATAGATTTGATCCCCAGTGTCAATTTTAAGTAATTGCATTCAGGTTTTAACTATAGCTAATATCCCAAGTGATGTGCTAACACAAATATAAGAAAAAAATTGAAGCAAAAGAAAAGGTAAAATAATTTCAACAAACGGTTCTGTTTCTGCTTCAATCAGAACTGTTTTCATTCTTAAATTTCAACTATATTCTTAACATTTCAGAAAATTAGAACCTAATTATGAAAAATGTCATTGTGCACATTTTAGTATATAAAACAATTAATGAACTATAATTACATTGCGCTCTCAGAAACCATCAGGCAGCACATTCTACTCTGAATAAAAATTTTCCATTATTTTTCTCTCAAGTAAACTCTTTCCTAAAAGTTCATTTCCTCTATATTTTACCAAGCTAAAAAAAATCACTAGCTCTTGGTTCCTTCCTCTGTGCTCTCTCCTTCCTTTCATTCAGAAGAAATTACATTATTTTTTGTAAATTGCACTTTCAAGAAGAGGAGAAAGATTGAGGTTTTGAGAGCAGACAGATAGGATGTTTCCCTGAGACAATGGAATAGAGAAAAAGAGTCTTCAAAACTCCTGTACATCTTCCAGGTTCACATCTGTGTCCCACTGCAATTCTGTGTCTGAGTACACCTTAAAATATAGAACTTTCCGAGATGGAGGAGTTGCTGGGTTCATCTGCTCAAGGGGGCAAAGAACTCTGAAACTGAGTGGTAGACGTGAAGGTGGAAGTTAAACGAGAGAGAGCAAAATAATCACCCTACATTGAAAGGATGTCACGCTCGTGTCCCAGCATAAGTACCGAGGGTCCAGGCAATATAAGTGAAGAGTCACAGTGGAGACCCTGCGCACTGAATTCCTGTTGAAGGGTCACATGCCAGATGAACACAGAAGTGTGAAATGTAGTGAAGCTTCACAGGCAGAATTTCTCTATTTGAGCCATGATAGGGAAATATGCTAGCATTGAGAGTATTTGCTTATAGAGTGACTCCACTGCCATTTTTTCTTTAGAAATTTTTGATCAAGCTCTCAAATAAAAAGGCACCCAATCAACAGAACAGTTAAAAAATGCTTAGGTTGTCATGTTTTTTTTTTAAGTAAGAATTTCCTATTGTTTGTTATGTTGATGCTATGATCTGTCAGATCTCCATTATTGGTAGGACTTGTTGTAGAAATCAATCTAAGTTATTTCTGCATCTCTTCTCACCTCTATTTGCATAGATGTATCTCTTCCTTAATGTTGAGCATTTCAGTCAAAAAATGACAATTTGTTACTCCTAAATATCATACACAGTGTCTGGTAAAATCACTTGTATAACAAATATGGTCAAAGTAATTAAATCTTACTAAGGGGTGCTTCAAAATCTTAAAAAGGTAAATTTTATTCAGCACATTTTTGGTGAAAATTAAATTCAATGTATAACTGTTAAAACATTGTAAAATATCCATAAAACCTACTCCTTTGTATGACTTATTTTCATGTCATTGAGTGGGAAATTGAAATTTTGGCAGAAAATGTGGGGAAAACTTAGTAAATTTACTTGATATTTTGTTACTGCAGAATTGTATCCCAACCCTGCAGACTCCCAGATCCTCACCATTGACTATCAGTATGGGCACCAAGGACTACATCCCAACTGCCAAGGAGAACACAGGGAATTGGAGTGTGTTCAGGGGCTAAGTACTCTGAGGTCATCCACTCCCATTTGAATCTCCCACATGGGATAGAAGAAGTCCAAATCCCTCCTCGCAGGGCCCAATGTCACCAGAACAACAGCCAGGAGCCCTGAGGGGTCTACAGAAACAAAAGAACAAGAAACTCCCTTCGGGACTAGGGAGAGGAGCTTTCTCTGGTCCTTAGTTCCAATTCTGGATCCCCACCCTCTCTAGCAATGACCATGAGGGTCGCCCCAGAGGCCCCCCCCAAAACAAACAAACAAACAAACAAACAAAAATTTAGAATAGACAGAGAACAACAAGGAAAGCTTAGAACTAGACAGGAAACAATCATTGGGGACTCACACATACCTTACTAGGCAGGACACGAAAATAAATTATTCCTAACTAGGGTATGGAGGATTTCTCTGCACATCCCTCCCAACAGTGTTCTATGCCTCAACTGGTGACATATACCTTGTTAAAGCTATAAGCCAGTTTAGACTATCCTAAAATCTGCCAAGCTCAGTAAAAATTATGCTTCAACACAATAAACTGCTGAATACTAAAATGAAAATAGATACGAGACAGCTGAATAGTATCCTATATCCATTTTAAGGTAGATAGAAGCCAGTTGTATACAAGCTAATATTGAAATGTTAGTGGAGAAGTCACAGGATGTGGTTAAGAATCTGCATTTTCTAACATATCAGTCACTCAATACCATGTCAATTAACCCCATAATGTTGGAAACTGTTGCTGATGTTACGTTATGACTTTTAATTGGTCGGAACGATATTCTGCCAGCTCTGCCTTTAGACCAGAGTGGGTCTCCCCAAGAAACTGCTGAATTGAGTTGGACAATAAGATACTGGACTCTATGCATGGCACATACTTGCAATGAAAGTTTTTGCAATAATTCACACTCCCATTAGCAATACGTGAGAGTTGAGCTGTATCTATATCACTATTGCGTTTTGCATTTTAAATTTCATTCAGGCAGCTGTATGATTTACTTCATGGTGATTTTTATTTGTGTTTCTCTGCAGACTATACATGTTAGCATTTCTTTCTAAAATGTATATTCAAATATTTTAACCATTTTTCTATTGGATTTTCTGCCCTTTAGCATGATTGAATTGCCAATGTATTCAAGTTGATTGTAATGGAGTTTTGAAGTTTTGTGAGCTAAGCCATCACATTTAGGGCTGGCATTAGTTCTTGTCTCAGCTACTACACTTTTGATCCAGCTCTCTGTTGATGGCTTGGGAAATCAGCAGAAGATGGACCAAGTGACTGGAACCCTGTAGGAGACCTTGAGGATGTTTCTGGCTCCTGGCCTCATGATGGAGGATCTCTCTCTCTTTCTCTCTCTCTCAGTGTATGTGTGTGTGTGATCTCTGTGGCACTGCCTTTCAAATAAAACTAAAATACATGTTTAAAAAATGATCCACATTAGAAAAAAGGGTGCTTATACCAGCACAGAATGAATTGAAAATTAAAATCTGAATAAATTGAACAGTGAATATTCAGTACACTGATTGCAGAAATTTAGGAAAGACATAGCTAAAAGATCTTAAACATTTGTGTAGATGCATCATCTGATGATCATGAAACAGAATAGAATTAATTAAGGTAACCAAGGTCATCCCTGATGAAAATTTGACTAGAGAAGAAGTCTATAATACAGAATAAATTGCACTTTTTAAAATTGTTATTGCTACCATGGGATTAAATGGTGTCAAGAAATTAAAGGTGCTACCTAGGGTAACTGTGGTGATACATATCCATGTACATCTATCTATTTACTTTGATACTCGTCTGGGTAATGGTATTTTTAAGTCATAAATTCATTTTATTTTTGGTGATGTTTACATAGTTGAGAAGGATTCATGCCCATGGGGAGCACCAAATAGAGTGAAGGAATGAGGGAAAGTGGATGAGACAACTGGTTCCAATCTGCCTCCTTCTCCCTGTATCTAGGGAAAACGGGGAGAAGACGAAATAGGACTGCCTCCAGAAGCATAGCGGCATCAGTGTGTGGGAATGATAGGCTGCCACCTGATGTCTCCCCAGGACCTACGATGTGGAGAATGTTCTGAGGGTACTGCGTAAGAGGTTTTGATTTTGTTGCACCCAACTTCAGGAAATCCTTCCAAGGTCCACTGACTTACACCTTACAGATTTAACTAGCCCAGAGACTCTGGCAAAGCTTGACCAGAAGAGCTGTGAATTTGTTCTGCCCTCCATGGTAATAACTGTCCTCTGCAGACATCAATGAACTGTTTGCCACGTGTCCCATGTGCATCTGGGCATATTGTCTGCACCTACACAGACTTCAGCAACCGAGGAGAGCCAGTTCTGACACATGTACTCTATGGTCACACCACAGATCCTGTCATTTTCACCAGTTCTTGGAGCTCTGATTCCAAAGGTCCAGTCAGTGGAGTCCCTAAAGAAAACTCACCAAAGATGACCCCAGACCTGACTCCTGAATGTTCCAGTCAGTGTGGAATCTGGCTTAACCCATCACCCACATCAGTCTGTATACACACTGGTGGTTGCAGTTACCTGGTCTGTTCTGTCCCTAGCCCCATCTCATACCCAAAATGGAAGATGCTGTGGCCCAGTCTAACACTGCCCACCACCTATTCAGCCTTTACGCACACCAACAGGAACTGCAGCCTAGTTGGAGTGACCCAGAATAACCCCCACCAGGCTTGTGGCCAGCTCTGGTTCTTGCATATGCCAGTATGTTTAGCAGACTTGTCCAGTCTGCCCCACATCCCATTTAGTTTGTACACATCAATGGTTGTTGGATCATTGCTTAGCCTGAGCTACCCAACTATCCAGCTCACACTGATGCCAAATGCCAAGCAGATGCCTCTGTCTGTTCAGCCATACCCAAACACAGCCCTGGTTTTCATGATCACCAGTGAAAGTTGCAACTCATCAGAGGAGTAACAACTGTTTCCCCAAGGGGCCTATTACCAACCCTGAATCTTGCACTTTCTAGGTGATTCTCTGTCCAGCTTGGCAGGACCTGCCCCTAGTCCCAGCACATTCTAGCTGATTCTGCGACAAAGCCAAACCAATCTGTACTTACTCAGTTTCATGCATGCACTGGTAGCTATGGTAGCTTAGCCCAGCCTGGTTCTCCCCTAACCCGTGTCACATGCAGGTCAGAAGGCTTTGTTGTCCTGCCCAGCCTCATCCACTCCGAGGCCCAGATTTCATGCTCACCAGCAGGAACAGTGCCATAGAGGTGAAACTAAGCCTTAAGGTGGGTGCTTTGGACAAGTTTGGTATGGCCTGCCTCACCTTGGCATTCATTTGTGGGTGCGGTAGCCTGGCTCAGCTTGATCTGCCCTAACTCAGTTCATGCTGGTGGGTGTTGCAGCCTAGCCCATCCTGAAATGTCCCCTATTCTGGCACCAATGTGAATAGGCTGATACTGCAGCCCAACCAAGCCTGTTCTACAGCATTTCCTGATTCTTTCATCTGTCAGTGGGTGTTATTAACTAGCCCAGCCTGATCTACCTGCAAGCCTGACCTCTACATATGCTAGTGGGTACCATAACTTGACCTGGTCAGGGTTTCTTCCAGTCTTGTTTGCACTCACCTGTAGAGACTATGTTGTTACAAAATAGTTCCCCATTTTCCTCTATCAGGTTACCTCCCAGTGGAGGAACTTGCACAAATCAGTAGGTTCTTGTTCCAGCCTCACTTGGTCTACCTCTTGTGCTGGTCCACCAGCCTACTCCCATTCTGACTCTTACTGTTCAGTGCTATAGTGCAGTCCTGCCTGGCTCAGTCAAGACCCAGTCCGCCCATGGTTCAGCAGGTGCAGAGACTTAGCCTAGCCTGTCCTACATCCACTCTGGCTCTTGCTTGCACCAGTGGGTGCTAGAGCCAAGCCCAATGTGGCATACCCCAGACCTAGTTCACACCCATGCCAAGGCATACTGCAATCATGTCTGGACAAGTTTGCTGCCCCCATTCCACCTCTTGTGCTCACTAGAGGGAAACAGTGGCCCAGCTGGGGAATTCTGTTAACTCCCCAACTAGGCCTGCTCCCCACCACAGATCCTGTACTTGTCCAGTGGTTGTTCCAATCCAGTCTGGCATAGTCCATCTTCCATCTTGATCTACAGCTTGGCCTGGCTTGACTCAACCTGGTCCAGGCTTGTGGTGGTTGTTCCAGCCTAACCTTCCCCAGCCAGCTCCATCTATGACTTTCATGTAAACCAGCAGGTGTGAAAGTGTAGCTTAGCCAAGCCCAGAATGGTCCGCACCCATTCCTGGCTCTTGCACAAACCAGTGTGCTATAGTTTGGCCTGGCCTGGGCTGGACTGCCCTATCCTCAGAACCAATCCACATACCTACCAACAAGTGAAGCAGCTCCTGCCTGTCCTGACCCACTCAAGTCTGACTCACATGCTCACCAATGGGAGCTATGACCTGCCAGTAGAGTTTCCCAAGTTCCTCCACCAGACCCACTTCCACAGAGCTTACATGTGCCAGCGAGTGGTCTCTGTGCACAGCCTGTAGGCCTTTGTGTGTGCTGGTGAATCTTGCGCCCTTGGCCTGCCCCATACTCAATTCCTAGATGTGCTTACAGATACTACAACCTGAACCAGACCAGCCTGTTCCCAACCTCCATACTCATGAGTATTGGTGATTCCATGGTGATCACTTGCTCAGCCTATCACCACCCTAGCCTTTGAGTAAACCAGTTAGTATGGCAATCCCACAAGAGTAATTCCATGATCCCCCAGATGATCTGCTCTCAGACATGATTCTTTCATGTGCTGGTTAATGTTATGGCCCAGCCTAATATCATCCATTTTCTGCCTTTACTTTCCCAGGTGGGTATGTGGTTGAGCCCTGCCAGGCAGGTTCCTCATCCAAGGCTTCCATGTGTACTATCAGGCAGTGGTTAATACCAACAAGCCCAGCTCAGGTCTCCCCATGTGGGCAGTGGTATTGATTTGGCACCCAAAGCTCCTCTGACTTTCTTCCTCTAACCCACTCAGTCTCAGCTCCCTTGTTTACCTGCAAGTACAGTAGCCTGGCTGATGGAGGTCACTCAGAAATCAGTCCTCACCTGTCACATCTTCTTTTCAGCAGTCCTCTCTCCCCCACATATCCAGACCAGCTTCTCTGAGCAATCAACAATCCCCTATGCCTGTAAGCATGCAAATTCCCAAGCCCAGTCCTCCTACGTTGTGCTGTGCCAGTATAAGGCTCTGTCTGCCTACCCAGAGCCTACACATGCTCATGAGCAGATCCCCAGACCCTGCCAGACCCTGTCCTTCTCCCACACCCTCCATATATATAGGGAACTATGCTGCCGCACTGATATAGTAACACAAATTTGGCCTAAATCAGACCCAGGATGCCTGTCAGGTATTAGCTGCTTTTCTTCCAGCAGTGTAACATTTGCCCATGTATAAAGCAACCTATGCAGTTGCCTACAGCTAGGGAACAGGTATGAATTTCCTATAGTCCCTGCTACATTAGCAAAGCAGCATAGATTGCCAGGGACATCATTCAAATGATTTCACCAGCATTTCATGCCAGTGACTTACATACTCACTGCAAGGTATCTGGGCTTGATGCTGACTTTAAGATTTTTGTTATTCCTTGATAACTTTTCTGTCCATTCTCTAGATGAAAGTTTCATGAAAAATAATATTTATGTCATATATTTTTCTCTTGGATATGACTTCATTAATGAGTGTGACCAAGGTATCTTTAGATTAATAACAATTTCTTGGTCAGCTTGCAATCAACCATCAGCAATAAAGAGAGAAATGGGTGTAAGCAGTTTTCAAAAGGAGTTTTGTGTGAACTGTGTAGTTGCCAAGCTTGAAATGTGGCAACTAACAAGATTTCAAGTTTTTTTATGAACGCTTGCTACTTTAGTCCTTCAGTAAACCCACCATTCATTTGTCTACACACTTTTTTTTAGTAGTAATATTATATTCTCTACCATTGTTATGATCACCTTTATTGAGAGGGTCTCTGTCTATTTTTTTCCTTAGGCAGTGAATACACAACTGCAGTTTTATTATGAGCATTAAAAACTTCAATATCCAACTCTCTCACTTATGGCTGGACTCTGAAAACAAATTCTTTGTATATGTAAAGTGGTAAGACAGTATTTCTATATCACTTGACATAACAGAATTCTTCAACATCACCACCTCATTTATCAGTGTCAATAGAGAGCAGAGGCTGCCTAGAAGGCATATCAACTGTGGCTTTAGTTGCCACGTTTCAAGCTTGGCAATATGAAATCCAAAATAATTCATGTAAAGAATACTCAACCTGTACTGCATTGACTATTTTAGAGTCGTTGCTTTCCTGTAAAAACAACATAATGGCAAGCAGTTTATGATCCTTCACGTGCAACTTGAAAAGCTCCATGTCTCTTGTGTGTTACATTTGAGAGACAGTATAGAATCTGTAGATTTGCTTTAATAGAACATCTTACTTGTGCTGTATTTGTGACACAGAAGGTAACACCATTGTGCTTCCCATAAGAGCTCCAGTTCATGTCCCAGCTGCATCACTTCTGGTGTAGCCCCTTTCTGAAGCCCTGATAAATGCAGTTAAAAATGGCCAATGTGGGGCCAAGTGCAGTAGCCTAGCGGCTAAAGTCCTCACCTTGAACAGGCCAGGATCCCACATAGGAACAGTTCTAATCCAGATGGCCCTTACTCCCATCCAGATCCCTGCTTGTGGCCTGGGAAACAGTCGAGTATGGCCCAAGGTCATGAGTCCCTGCACCCATGTGGGAGACCCAGAGGAAGCTCTGGGCTCCTGGCTTCAGATTGGCTCAATTCCAGCTGTTGTGACTGCTTGAGGAGTGAATCATCGGATGGAAGCTCTTCCTCACTGTCTCTCCTCTTTGTGCATCTCTGTATATTTTATTGTAATAAAAATAAATAAATACATCTTTAATAATTGGCCCATTTATTAGGGACCCTGCTAGTCACACAGTGGAGAAAATACTACTGGCTCCTGGCATCAGCCTGGCCACTGTGGCCATCCTGGAAGTGAATCAATGGTTGAGTAATCTCTTCCTTTCTGTTTTTTCTTCTCCTTCTGTAACTTGGACTTTAAAATAATAATTTTAGTAAAATATACTTTTCTCTCATTCATTTTTTGCTCCATTATTCTTCTCCTTTCTTTTTTTTTAAGATTTATTTATTTATTTAGGAAAGACAGATCAGATCCATGGAAAGAAGGAGAGACAGAGCAGAAGATCCCCATTTGCTGATTCACTTCCTAAATGACCATGACGGCTACAACTGAATCGATCTGAAGCCAGGAGACAGATCTCCCACATGGGTGCAGGGTCCCAAGGTTTGGGACCATACTTGATGGACCCTCTCAGATAGAAGCAAAGAACTGGATGGGAAGTGAAACAGCTGAGACAAATCGGTGCCCACATGAGATCCTGGAACCTGCAAGATGAGAATTTAGCTGTTGAGCAATTGTGCATCTTTCCCTTTCATTGTTTCTGTTGGGAATGTGTTCATCAATATTAGTGTGAGATTCCTACTGAAAATCTGGGATGCTTCACCAGTGCGGAATTTTAACTGTAATCACTGTGGCATCTCACAAGTTTGGATTCTTTCTTTGATAGCTCACCTACTGTTAGCACCTTTATGCTCCCAGCTTCTCTCTCTGCACGTTAACCATCAGCAAGTGACATGAGAAAAAAGTTAACATATAGCTCCAAGTCCCTGTAGGTTTCTCCTCTTTGGATGTTTCCCTCTTAAGTACAGCTGATTTGGCAGCCTCTGAAATTAAATGTTTCATTCCTTTTTATTGTCAAGTAATATTTCGCTGCATGGAAATACCTCATTTTCATCATAGGAGCCTGCCTGTAGAGTCCACTTCCTTTTAAGGAGGTCTATTTTCTACAGCAAGAAATGGTGTCATCCTTGGGAAAAGAGACATTAATGCAGAGCTAATTGCTATGTGTCTTCACTCTAACAGCCCCTCAAATCCTCATTGAATTGAGTCTTTCATATTTCCAAGCAGTTATGTCATATGTTTTGTTTCATTTTTAAAGTATTTGGTAGAAAATCATATACTTCATACAAATAACATCATTAAAGTTAAAACCAGAAGTTATTCTAATTTCAAAAGTCTGATTCTGTAGCTTCCTTATATGGAAATATGTAGAAAGAAAACAATTAGTGGTTAGGTACACAAAAGTGAAAGTTGCATCTGCATTATTATTTTCAAAAGGAGCCAGTAGAAAATAAAATTTTAGGGACTCAGGAATCACCATAATATAGGAACATATCATGACAGTAGAGGAAAACATTCCCAAAGGAAAAATTCTTAAGATTATTGCTAATGCTAATAATGGAAGCTCCTACAATTAAGGTGGTTTATGCCTAACCTCCACTTTATATGTGACACCAGGATAAAAGTCAGTGTTCTGAGTAAGATGACAGCAGTGGTAGAAAGAAATCTCAGAATAGTAATGAATCTTTGCAAGAGGGGTGATGATAGAGAGAGCTGGCCTGGGGCATTAGGGTTTCTTAGCTTTATTGAAAAGCAAGCCAAGCATCTTGCTGTCAGTTAAAATACCTATCAGCTTTAGCTATAGAAATAGGACAATAACTGGTTTTGTTGTTTCATCTTAAAATTAGGCTTGAAATATTAGAATGCATTTTGAGAAACTTGGAAAATGAAAAATTTAAGCTCTAGTTCTTGAAAAAGTGCTTAAAATCTTGATGACTTGCCTAGAGGATATAGCTAGATAATATAGAATATAGTAAATGTTCTGTTAGTGTACCATTTGGCCATCATAATTTTACAATAGTCACTCCTTAAAAAGGAGGTATGTCTGATTAATATCAAAAGATCATCAGTTATAGAAGGATGTTATATGTTAACAGTTTAATCCATTATAGTGATCATTTTTCCCCTATTCTTGCCACTTTACCAAGAGCCCAAGAAGTTCTGCCCCTGGTCATCTAAGATGTCAGAAGTAGAGGGCTATGTCTATTAAGAAAACCAGATTTCTAATTATTATGAACTCCATTGCTTGATTGTGCATATCAAGAGGGATTGTAGAAATATTAGAAACCCAATATCCTAGTGGCAAACCTACCATTTAACTCAGTGGCTTATAAAGCAGTAATCATTATGAGCATTATCATTGATGTGTCTGGGGGCCAGCTGTGCTATTCAGCTACTTTCGAAAGAGCCTAGGTAAGCTGTTTTGTTCTACATGCTCCTTTGATCAATAACCTGTTCTGGACATTTTCTCCTTGCCATTGCAAGGATGCCAGCTAGCAAGCAGAAACACATGAGACTTTTTATGGCTCAGGCTGAAACTGGAACAGCAGCACTCATGCTTATTTATCTCTGACCAAAGCAAATCATGTGTCATATGACTCAAAATTAGTGAATGGGAATGCATAATAAACCCATAATGCAGCCATTGGAAAGGTTTGGTAAATGGAAGAGTGACATTTGAAGCAATGAGGCAATGTCCTTGCCTCTTCTCAACTTCTCAAATACAGTTGAACATTTTTGGAAGTTGCTTATCCTATGAGTACAGATCTGTTTCATTGGTTTATTGTTTAAAATAAAATATCTGGTACATAAGGGCGTCTTTCACATGAAGTTGTTATTTATGATTCAAACTGCCCTTGGATTATTCCTATTTGATTTCATACTTACAATGAAAATGAGCAACCATGTGGCCAAATGATGAAACAGCATGAGCATCATAGATAAAAAGGACTTGAGTTATAGTCCAACCCATCACATTTGGGCTGCTAACTTTGCTTTTTAGCTTTGGCTTCAGTCTTTCCCACTGTGATATGAGAATATCAATAATGCTTACTTGTATTTACTTTTACAGGAATGCTGAATTGATTAAAACAACACACATATTCTTGGCACTGTGTTAATAACCAACAATTGAAATTAGTATTATTTCCTTGCAAGTAGTATCAAAATGTTCACCAGATAGCAATACTAGATTAGGCTATTATAACAATAAAATACCTTGGAAAATGTAATGATAGTTGAGAATCTTGTAGGATTTTGCTGGCTAGTGATTCTTGAACAATCTAAGACTTTGTTTTTATTATATTACATGAAGGAAAATTTTGTAGTTATCCTATTAGCAGAAAACGTGAATTTCTAAAATACTTAGGAATTTTTTCATGCTTTGTGCTTGTGCTCAAAATGTGATACCGTAATCGCCCTCTCATGTAAGACCCTTATTATTTATTTATATCTTTAGATTTTCTTAAAACTATGGTTTAACAAAGTAAACTAAGACTGAAGAAGTTATGAGACTTTGATCTTCTGTAAATAAGAAAGCTACTGAAACATTAATTTATTCATTAGAAACTGAAATGCAGCTCCAAATAATGTTCCTTAAATTAAGCTACAAAGTTCTTCACACAATGTTACTCTATGTGTCTACTGGAAACTTTGTATACCATGCAGTTGAACATCAAAAACAAAGCCACACTGTGATTTAAGTTCAAAATCATGAAAATCTGAAGTTATAATAAAAGGCTACTTTTAACTTTGCCATTTAGAGGATCATTTTATCATTTGTAGCTCTTATAATTGGAACCTGATTATATTATCCAGCGTGATTTCCTGTTATTTGTCTAATTTTTTTAAAGATTTATTCATTTTATTACAGCCAGATATACACAGAGGAGGAGAGACAGAGAGGAAGATATTCCGTCCGATGATTCACTCCCCAAGTGACCGCAACGGCTGGTGCTGCGCCGATCCGAAGCCGGGAACCTGGAACCTCTTCCAGGTCTCCCACACGGGTGCAGTGTCCCAATGCATTGGGCCGTCCTCAACTGCTTTCCCAGGCCACAAGCAGGGAGCTGGATGGGAAGTGGAGCTGCCGGGATTAGAACCGGCGCCCATATGGGATCCCGGAGCTTTCAAGGCGAGGACTTTAGCCGCTAGGCCACACCGCCGGGCCCAATTGTCCAATTTTTTTTAAAGAACAGTAATTTAATATAGGTAGTGATATTCATCCTTCCTTTCTAACAAATGTGCTATTTCATGAGGCGTGTTAGTGGAATGTTATTCTAATTGATATGTTTTCCATGCCTGCCATTACACAACTGAGAAAACAATGAAAAACATAGAAAATAAATCAAAATTCCTGTGATGCTACTTTCATAGAAAAAGAAACGTGAAGGATGTTAGTTTTAAGTCTCCTGAAAGTGTTTTCAGTATATCTGCTATGAAGAAAATGGATTTTACCCCATTCTCATATGAAAAGTCTAAGCTATGTATTTCAGTTCCAAAGAAACACCAATAGTACTAGTCCACACTAATCACAAATATCTTACAACTAAATTTTCCAACGCAGACTAAACAACAACTCTGAATCTATATATAATGCATTTAATGTTTTATTTTTGCATTCTTAAAATATGGAACAAACACAAACTTTTCAAAGAAATTTTTCAAATATTTACATTTTCATTTTGTATTGTGCAGTAAAATGCAAGGTTAAGCAATTTTTCAAATATTTGTAAGAAGAAATAATGTCAAATCAGTATTATCTGTGTGTATGTGTGTATGCATATATAATTTCTTTAGTTAAATATGTACATCAATTTTGAAACTCCCTGAGAATAGTTAAGTGGATATAAAGGTCCTAAAATTTAAAGAGAGAGAAAATGTATGTTTTTATAGCACTCCTTTGTATATTGGAAAGTAAATTATCTGACTTAGAAAGTTTTGTTCATCATCTTAACAATATATTGAGTAAATATAACCATCTAGACACTTTGTTTAACCTTATGACTTCATTATCCCCCAATTCTTTATCTTACACCTTTTAGACTCACTTCTTTCATGTAATTAAGGAACAAGTAAACTGTTTCAAAAAGTAAAAACAAAAAAAATGCCATTAGTAGGCAAAGAATGATAAAGACTTTTATTTTATAAACATATATTTATTCATTATTTTTTAGTGGAAATGCAGATATACAGAGAAAAGGAGACACAGAAAGATCTTCCGTCCACTGATTCACTCCCCAAGTAGTCGCAATGGCCAAAGCTGAGCTGATCCAAAGCCAGGAGCCAAGAGCTTCATCCATGTCTTCCATGCCAGTGCATGGTCCCAAGGCTTTCGGCCATCATCAACTGTTTCCCCAGGCCATAGGCAGGAAGCAAATGGGTAGTGCAGCTGCCAGGATTACAACTGGTACCCTTACGGGATCCCAGCCCATGTAAGATGAGGATTTTAGCCACTAGGCTACCGTATTTGGCCCAGAAAAAGACTTAAAATAGTTTGCTATGCCAGTTGAGTCATGTTGATATAACAGAAGTAGAACTCCTTAAGAATTAAAGCAAACCTGGTTTCTTTGAGATCTTAGTTTTTGTGTATTTTAAATATAGTTAGTGATCATTGATAGCTTTTCCTCAGTATTTAAGCTAAAAAATATATCTGGATATTTCCAAACGTACTAAACACATCCTATTGTTTGTTGCAACTTTCTGTGGATAAATTTTCAAAAGCTAGAAACTTCATTCAAATGGTTGCTTTATCCTAAAACTAAAGGAAAATAATTTTAAAACATGATCTGTCTCTTTTTTGATTATTATAATATTTTATTTTGTAGTTCTGTTTTAATTCTGGCAGACTGGGTTTTAGGAAAAAATCATGACATTCAGCCACCCAAGATACACATTTTTTTCCTTCTTAAACTTTTTTAATGTTCATTTATTTTCTTGCCCTGCATTTGTGGCTCATTTCAACTGTGGATTCCCAACAGGATAGATAAAATTTCAAATCTTTTTTTTTTCTTTTTATACTTGATGGCTAAAGCTTTCATGCATTCTGTTAACTACGAAAACATCCATGTGAAAACTATGTGAAATTGTGTTTATCCGTCATGAAAATATGAGTAAATCGTGAGGCAGTATTCATAGAGTTCACTGCTGTACACACAAACAGCACACAGATGTATTGCCAAGCTTTCTTCTACTGTTTAATGAACACTTGTTCCGTGATCACCTTTGAAGTGACTCGAGCATTAGCTGAAGTTGTGGTTTCTGTGGCCTTCACTTGCTAGTACTGACCGACAGCAGAACTAAAATCAATCTCTGTCAGGCTCGTAATTGAGCACTTCCCTAATTTATGAGACAGGTTTCCCACTAACAACAAAATCTTGAGAATTAAATAAAAACAGACCTTCACAAGTACTGCTGCATAGGTGAGAAGGGGATAAACATTGATAAATGCGCGTGCCTTGTGCAAGCCTGACTTTGAAAAATTCTGTGTCAGAGATTTAGGTCACATTCTGATAACAATTAGGAACACTGAAATAAATAGTTGGCAATTCTTCTTTGTTATGACAGGTGATGTAAAGCCATCTTTACCACGAAAAAGCCTATTCTATAAATACAAAATGTAATAGCTGGCCATATTGCTGTGACTGAGAATCTTTAGGCACTTGTATGATAAACCACAATAGAATCCTTTTGAAGATTTGAAGTTTGGTTAAGCTGTTTTCGCTTCATTATTTATAAAATTCCTGTGCCACTACAATTCCATGGTTCATACAGAACCCACAAAAAATTCTTAAAGAAGTTATGGAGCACCAGTTCAAATTTATTTGTAGTATGAACTATCTAAGCGTAGTATTTTGTGAAATATTCTAGGAAAATCTGAATAAATCAAAGGGCTGTGTGAAATGCTATATTTAAAGTTTGTTCCAATTTAATGTGGTTTATAAACTTAAAGTTTTACCTGTTGGTAGCCAAATCATCAGTTAATTGTTCCAATTCTTAAATTTATATAAATCTGTATATTTATAATGAACAAAAATTATAATCTGCAAAAGGAAGGGGGACATTGCCCCAGTTGGGCTGAGTCTTCATGGATCTAAAACTATCAACCTATTGGGTTAGGAAATACTGTCTGAAACTACTGCTTGAGTTGGAACTGAGTTTGTGAGATCATGGAAAAACAGATTAGCAGCCCCTCATCTTCACAGAATTCCATTTGTCAACTGCTCAAGATGGATGAAGAAAAAAAATCAAAGATGAGCAAAAATGGACAAAGCCAAGAAGCAACTTTATTAAAAATATGGTAAGAAGAGAAGTTAACTTGAGAAAAACTCTGGAAATTTAAATATATTATATATCATGTCTATAAAATTAAAACCAGTGATGATTATAGGTAGATAAATACGTATATATATATATAGATAGATAGATAGATATGCACATAGAGTAAGTTAATATAGGCATTATGGTGTATAGTAAAAAAATGTTAACCACTCCCCCCATAAACAAAATAGTAGTGTATTTCTTCTAACAGTCCAAATATGAGTCCCTGCTTGGTGCAGGCCAAGCTCAGGGCAACATTTCTTGCCCACATGATGCTTCAGGACCTTCAAGCACTTTCCATTCTGGGTTCTTGCATTCACTAGACCTGTGTAATCAACCCAAGGGAGATCAGAGTCCCTGAAAGAATATTCACATCCTAAAAGCCATCACCTGGAAGAGGCACCTAGCCTGCCCTTTCACATTTGATTGATTAAATTGCTATCATGCACTACACTAACCATAAGACTGATTATCATGTCTGTAGCAGAAAAAAAACCAGATACAGACTTGTTCTGCTACACATATGAGGGTATTCCAGAAGTTTATGGAGAAATATAGTTAAAAATCTCTGAAATTTTTTTCATCCAAGAATGTTTTGGAGCCTGGCACAACAGCATAGTGGTTAAAATGCTTGCTTTTAATGTGCTGGGATCCCATATGGGCACAGGTTCTAATCCTGGCAGCGCCACTTCCCATCCAGCTCCCTGTTGTGGCCTGGGAAAGCAGTCAAGGACAGCCCAGAGCCTTGGGACCCTGCACCTGCGTGGGAGAGCTGCAAAGAAGTTCCTGGCTCCTGGGTTCGGATTGGCGCAGCACTGGTGGTTGCGGCCACTTGGGGAGTAAATCAGCAGCAGCAGATCTTCCTCTCTGTCTCCCCTCCTCTCCCTGTATATCTGACTTTCCAATAAAAATGAATCAATCTTAAAAAAAATGTTTTGAAAGTAACACATGCTTTTTTATAATGCACAATTTCTGTTATGTTTTTAAAGTGTTCTGTTTTATAAAAATACTGATTCATATATATCTACCTATGTACTTTCAATTAAATTACTTAGTAACTTTATATATATGGAATGCCACAATAATTAGGCAAAATGGTGCTCTGAACACCATGAAATATATGAATTAGAGTACCTGTACTGGAATAGATGTTGTATGCCTGAGTTAAGCCCTCATTTGGGAGTCTTACGTATCAGAATGCCTGAATTTAAGCCCCTGCTCTGCTTCTGAATCAAATTTCTTGCTAATGCACGCATGAGGAGGCATTTGAAGATTGTGCAAGTAGGTGCATTGCTGTCATACCTGAAGTTCCCAATTCTTAGCTTTGGTATGGCATAGCCCCAACTGTATGACTATTTGAGCAAATGGAAACTAACTTTATCTCTCTCTCAGTCTCTCAGTCTCTCCTGTGTATGTGTGTAACTCTTTACCTTTTTTCTGTTCAAATATATTTTTACAAAATCAGTCAAAATTTTAAAACTCCGTTCACACCTGTAATTTACACATAGTAATGTGTTAGCTCAGCTCTCGTTATTGCAGCTCTCTGGGGACTGAAAATGGAAGATCTCCCTCTCCTTTCTCTCTTTCCTTATCTCTGTAAATCTGCTTGTCAAATAAAAATAAATAAATATTTTCTAAAAATCCAAGGCCAGTATAACCTAGTGAAATATATCATCACTGCATAACACGTCAATGCACATTCGTGAACTGAGTTAATCGGTGCTCAGATACATAATCACCTAACTGTGCTAGACAGGAGCTAATACAGTTCTGCATTTTTCAAATATACAATGTACAAACCAAATTTTATTGGTCTATTTTTAAATGGCCTGTGCTTTTAAAATATTTATAACTGAATAAAATTGCTTAACTTAGAATTCTTTATTATGATATATTTCCAAAGAGTGGTGTAATGTGCGTATTTAAGTAAAAGATCATCATGATAGTAGTTTTTCAAATAAAAGAAATGCTTCTATCAAATTTGTAGCTGTTACTTGGATAAACACATTTCTGTAATCTTTAGGGGTTGTGAGTGTTATGCCTTTAACAGATGAAAACAAATACTATACGCTACTCATGAAATGGTTATAAAGATCACTACTATTGCTACCATAACAGAATTAGGTGTCAAATTTGTTGCTAAGTAAAATATCCTGTAAGAAGAGAAAACATCATTTCCTTGCTTAACAATGACAAAGGTATGCAAGAATAGAGACAGAAATATGTGGGTCTTACATGATGGAAAGTAGACTTTTTTCCCCTTTAAATGAGTTAGAACTATGAAAGTATAAACTTCCTGAAAAATGGGACTTATAATGGAAATAGAAACTGACCCTTTACCACAGCAGCACTACCGGATGCCATTGTAATAAGCTCTTCTAGATGCTATGGTGTAAATGTATTAGCTGTACTAAGAGACCCACTCCTGCTATAATTATGTTAGGAACCAATAAGACAGCTCAGAAATCAATATGCTAAGACAGATAGAGTAAAGGACCATGGCTAGCCCACTGGGAATAGATTAGTCTGCCAGGTCCCTTGCTGAGCCTTGAAGAAGGGGATATCGTTGCTGTGTAGAAAGCCATTAATTGTAAATTTTCCTGAACAAGGAACTTGAAGGGAAAGCTTAGACTGCGTTGTTCATGCTACTCAATGAAAACTGTAAGTCTTACTCAGAGGAGTTAATCTTTTTATTTTTTATTTGAAAATCCAGCAATACAGAAACCTGTATTCTAAGATTCTTAAAGCTTTCTCAGTTTTGCAGCTCAAAGCCCCTCTTGGCCGATTGACTTTAATATTTTCTAGATGAATAAAGTTATATTTTGGCAATGGCCCTCCATATTGACAAGTTACTGTGTGATCAATTTATCTAATCAATCAGTATGCATATCCCAAAATGTGATGAAAAAACAGACTTATTAGAATTTCCACAGTGGGCAATTACCTGACTATTAAATATTCCTAACTGTAATAATGAATAAATTCATGATAAGGGAAAATGGCTGTTACAGCTTATTTCAATTATTGTAGTTGAGTCTCTGTACATTCTAAGTCCTATCTGAATAATTTATTTCATTGACAAAAGAATTGTAGTTCAGCTTTTCACAGAAAGGAAAAAGACACAAAGGAAGAAAGAAAGGAGGAAAGAGAAAGAAATGAAGGAAAATGGAAGAAAAAAAGGAATGAGAAGAAAACAAAAGGCCAACCTTTTGTGGCTCTAGTTTGGCACATCTGCTCATGCCCAATCAAGCTTTCAAACACAGAGCAGTAAACAAAAGCAGCTATCAAGCAAGGACAAAGTCAGAGACATAAGTGGCTTGAATGAGTGTGCAATTTCTGCCCATATGACCATCCTGACACAATTGCTCTAATTTTCCTTCCAGAAATGACTGATAAAAGATTTAGGTAATTGCTATGGAGACAGACTTCCTTCCATCACTAGGTATCTTGAATAATACAGCCTCAGGGTCATAAGATGGAGTGTCAGTTTCTGCAGAGTCCTAAATTAATACTTGTCCCTGCTTTGGCTACACTTCCTGTACATCTAATGAAGGGAATGTAATTTATTTTGACAACGTATTGAAAATCACTTGATCAAATGACTATTCTATAATGAACACAAAAGAAAATACAGAGTTAGAAACTACAAGTTCCAAAATTGTATCACATCTTCCAGAAAACCTGTTATGAGGTCAAGATAAATATTAAATAAGTTCCTAAAAGCATAATCCATACAGTGTAACAATTGTTTTTGCTCTGAGGCCTGAGATTGACCTATCTCCATACAGCCCATGACCTTGTCCCTTCTAATCAAACATAATTTGTTTGGTTGATCCTTGTGTTTCTAAATATTAAACAGCATATAGAAAGAAAATCAGAATACAATAAAAGAGCTTGCACCTAGAAAGAAATTCTGATAATATTATGGTTCAACCTTATCAGGAATTTTACCTTCATCCATAAGCGGTTTGTTTACAAAGAATATTAAACACGCTTGCTGGAATGTCGTAGTATTAAACAGACACAATTGCTGCTATCTCCTGAATGTTATAGCATTTTCAAAACTAATAAAATAATCTATATACTCAGGAAACTCCACATACAACATTGTAAATGATTACAAAATTATATAATTTACTGAGACATACAAGCAGAATTAATGTAAGAGGCAGTTTCTTTAACATGAAAAATTGTCTTTGATCATGTAATAAAGCTTTTTTTCCAAAATGCAAAAAAAGCCAAAAATAAAAACCCATGGTTTAAAAATATACAAATACTTAATTATGCATATAATCACTGTACTAGAAAAACACATAAAATCTTCACTCTTTCAGAAAACAACAGAAGGCCTATAATTGAAATGTTTAGTTTGTCCTAAAATAAATACACTTGGCATCATCTTGGCAAGTGGGCCAAAGTAAGGATGGAGTCTGTACAGTGGCACTGTGACAGTACAATGCACTGTTTAAATACAGCCAGGCAGAAGCCAGTGGATAATGCTCAGTAATGGGTTAATCAATACTTATTATGGTTTTATTGGTTCACTAAAGAGAGAACAGAACCTAGTGAGCACAGAGTCGAAGAAATCACTGCATCTGATCTAGATAACATCTACTCTCCCTAAGGGATTTCCCTATTCAAGAATCCAATTTGCCACGCCTGATTGACAAGGATTGGATCCCAGGGAATCACATAACTCTTTTTAGGACCCAATAAAATCGTAATGGATTTGTCTGACTGGCCAGGAGACTTCTAGTTTTACTAAACTGAGATGGTTTGTGCCAATTAGCCATTATTCCACTTGCATTTGAAAAACGAGGCTATTAGGAGTCATACCTTCTTTATAAACACTGGAGTCATGCTGAGCTGCACTTGCTGGAAGGAGGCCTGTGCCCTGGAAAAGGAAGACCTTTATGATAAATTGTAAACATTTGAAGGCTTCTGGAACATGGCAATCAAAACATACTTCAAATGGAAAAGGTGGAAAGTCCAGCTAAATTACACCCCTATCATCCATTTATTAGTCAGTTAACCTATACAATCTGTTTCTCACTCAGGTATCTGCAACAGAGAGCTCTGATAGGAGCTTTGAAATACATAACTTTTTGTCATCAAACTCTCTGCCTCAACAGCCGAAAATAAATTTGAAAAAATCTGGCAACAACAAAATTACGTACATAGTTTTCCCCTTATTCCCACCCCCACCCCTCCAGAGACACATTTTTACTGAGCAGTTAGCTTGTTCAAGCATACTGGTTTTTCATCGCAGCTTACTTTGTGGCTCTTAAGTCAGAAAATACTGCTGTGTATTGGTTTGAAGTCAGGGCTGAAATGCAGCTGAAGGATCTTATCAATAGCACAAATCATGTTTTGAAGCACACATTTCTTTACTGGAAAAAGCACTGATTCAACCCATTTCCCTGAAGAATTGTGCTTGCTCTTTCAGGGAACAAAAAGGACATTTTAAATGTGCTTAAATTGAGTGTACTCCATGATCAGAAATACAGTCCCTTATGAAATGTTTGAGTAGACATCTTCGCTTATTCTTTCCTCTTAGACCTACTGGTGCAATCTACAATTGGAGTGGGTGAGGGTTATTGGGGTTTAGTTGCAGCATCAGCTGGCAGAAGCTGGCACTGGGGCTAGTTCTGTCAAGTTAAATCACAGAACCACCTGGAGAGTGCATAATCTGGGAGCAGGAGTGGCCTGGGAGGGAAATAGGGGGCTCCTCCCTCTTGGGTTACCAACCCCCATGGGAGGGCACGAAAACTAGGATGGGGGCTGGGGTGGCTAGACAGAGAGACACCCAACAACATCCGTGAAGGCTGGATAGTTGAGCTGGTTAGGTGGAACAAGGTTTTAATACCCATTGACATGTATGAGAGCAGAAAGAGATGTGGTACAGACTGGACTAGTCTGCCACACATACTGGCGAACCAGGGTAGGGGACGCACCTGGTGGGGGTTTTTGTGGGTCGCTCCAACTAGGCTGCAGCTCCCACTGGTTTATGTGAGGGCCGAGTATGTCCTGGGCAGAACCAGGCTGGACTGCAAACACCCATTGGTTCTAGTGGAAAACAGGATGGAAACAGAACCCACCCAGCAACTGCAACCACCAGCTGATCGGGGCGATGGACTGTGCCGGGCCCGGTTCTTGCTAGTACATACAAGAATCTGGTCTGGGAACACCTCAGACAAAGTTTCTTTGGGGATCCAGTTGCTCCAACTACCGGATGTATCAGTTGAAGTCTTTAGGTGATTCCATTAACTAACTTTTGCTCCAGCTAATACATAATGGAAGAAAGATGCCCTAAGTTGGAAAATTATGAGAAAAAATAATGTTAACTTTCAATGAACAGGCTTCAGCATAGTTTTTGAACATCAGTGATAACGATAATTTTGTTAATTAGAAGTGGTGGTCTATGATAACAATACAAAATGCTGTTTAGATAACAGGTAAAAGCTGGAAAGGATTAAGACAGGAGTTATAGAAAAACTTCATAGCCTTAATTGGGGAAGAAGTAGATTTTTACTGTATCTCTAGAAGGTACTGGCTTAGAAAAGTGAGGAAAATGCCATTAACAACTGGAAGAAGAAAGGTGGCACTTGCAGTGTAGCCATGCCATGACTATGTTAAAGAGGAAGACAGAAAACAAAACAAAACAAAACAAAACATTTTTAAAATTAGATAAAACAGCTAAGATGTCTAGGCAGAATATTGAAATTATCACTTGATTTTGGTCTTATTGACTTGGATGAAATTAGAGAAGAAGAGGTGAGCAATCTCATTTTTTTAATTCCATTTTGAAGTGAAATTAAAGGAGTTCAAAAACACCGTGTAATACCAGCTTCCCCAATATTCTCAAATGAGAAGAGTCTTCCTACCTGGGATCATATCATCAGTTTTAACACTTCGGAAGATTGAAAGGTTACCTCAGATAACATTAAAAATAGGGTTAAAAATCTTTCGTGCATGTGCCAAATAAGGCTAAGGTCTGAAATCCTAGCAACTCACAGGGGCAGATGTTTTAGTCCTGCAAGACCTGGACGGAGCTCTCAGCTTTTAACGTCAGCCTGGCTCTATCCTGGCTGTTACGGCCATCTGAAGCATGAACCGGCATATGGAATCTCTCTCTCTTTCTCTTTCTCTGCCTCTTTGTATCCACCCCATTCTGTAACAAATTTTTAAACAAGTAAATACTTATTTTTTTAAAAAATCATAAAACATGATTTATGTATACCAGAAGGTTTATGGGAGGCTAAAGATGATAGAGGATATACCAGCTAACCTGAAAATTTAAGACATGATCTACTACATAAATGTGATTTATTTTAAAAATAATAATTTCAAGAGCATTATTTGATTGTAAATACGTCCAGTTTTGGACTAAAATAGACAATGACATTACACAAGTCACCTTTAAATCTCTGAACCTTTGAGAGCTTTACATAAGTTGATACAGCTGTTCAGCTGCAGACAAAATAAAGTAAAATAAAGGACCATTTTGAAAATAAAACACAGGACATTAAGATCAGAGCTGACATCAGTGCAGAAACATCCCAATGCAGTATCACTGGGCCCTAATCAACAGACTGGGATATGTGCCTAGGTTGATAGAATTACTATGGAATGGTGAATATTCTGTACCTCCTACCTTCAACAGCTTTGAATAGGGGAATGGGATGCAGTTGCCCTTTGCTTGATGCATCATAATTTGTTGCATATATTAAAGAAAAACAGGAGATCTTTTTTAATTGACTCATCTATGGAATAGAAGAAATACATTTGTATTTTACTAAGTGAAACACAAAGGAGAAAACTTACCTGCACATGCAGCTAATCTAGTTTGTAAGATCCTGGATCTCTGCCTTGTCACAATTCTAAGACAGAGTGGCATTTTGGGTTTTCCTAGGGAAATATGTAGTTATATACAGGACCAGAAGGCAAGTTATTCTCAGAGCTTCAGATTCCGTCATATTTTCTAACACTGGCAGCTAAACATATCTTACACCACCCATTCTTCAAAGAGCTTGCCAAACACTGCCATCTCCATTTCTTTCCCTTGAACTAGTGCAAGGCTCTGAAGCTACGTCCACCACTCACTGAGTAATGCCAGATCATATGGAGACAATGTAGCATGTCTACCACCAATGTGGTATTTCTGGAATACGAATGTCTCACATTCCAGACATGTGAGGAAAAAAAAAAAAAGGTTGAAATTCTCCAGCTTCAAGTTTTTCCTACCAGTACTCAGAAGATCACAAAGGAGTTATTGCCACCAAGCTCTTCCTAAACAGGGAAATTATTGTTCATATAAAGACTCAATACTACAAATCAAATGTTTAATATGTACAAACCTGAGAGGAGGAGAAAGCATTTAGTGTAAGAAGTAAGAGGCTCCTGGAATACTTGCAACTTATAAGAATCTCTGGGTTCAGGACATGTCCCTGTTGGCAGTTCCAGCTTCTTATGGTTACACACCTCGGGAGGCAGTAAGTAACAGATCAACCCTGGGGATCATTGCCACATCCATGAAGTATTCAGACTAAGTTCTTAGTTTCTAGTTTCAGTCCGACCTTGTCCTGGTTGTTGTGAGCATTTAGGGAGTAAACACAGAGTCAAAATACAAGTGAGAAAGCTGTCAAATATTTTACAATCATTTCCTCAATTTGGTCTAACAGAGAAAGAGACAGTACAAGTCACAAAGCAGCTTGGGATCCCCAGTGTGTGGGTGGAAATGCTAAATGTATTTCTAAGTCCATCTACTTTGAGTAAGGAAAGATTCTAAAGGTTGAACCAAGCCGTAGTAGGGCATAGTCAAAAGCTGAGTGGAATCATGCTCAGAAAACTCATATAGAGTTCTAAGCTTCTGCCTTCAGTCTGATGCAGCCTCAGACTTTTCTAACATTTGGGGAGGAACCAGAGAATGGATGATCACCCTCATTCGGTTTGTCGTCTGTCTGTCTGTCTCTCTCTCTCTCTCTGTGTGATAGTCTGTTTCTCTCTCTCATGTAACTTTTCAAGTCAAGTCAATAAATTTTAAAGGAAAAAAACAGTGCCAGGACCTATTGGATTTCTTTCTCTTTACTTGCCTTTAAATAAAAATTAATAATTTTTAGAATGATATTAATAAAACAATAGCAGGTGTGTTCTGAAAGAATAATTTTGAACTAAGGAAAATATTTTTATTAAATAGGTCTTTAATATATTAAATTTTGGTAATTACTGTGAAAGATTTTCATTGAACTCAGTATTTAGGCAAATAAATGTAATTCCTCATAACGTAAACTTATCTGAATGTGTTCTCTTAAAAATTAAATCATATGTAAATAGTTAATTTATCATACTATTAAAACTTTTTCATTGGTTTCCTGCTAGCACAACATATTGCTGATTTTTCAATGTCAGTATTTTATAGTGTTCTAAAAATTAAACATTATTAAAAAAACAACATATGATTCAGTAAGGATGAAGGTTAGAATTTGAGAAGATGTATAACTCCATCAGACTGTAGCTGTCCTTTCGTATTTTCCATGTTTATGATTTTCAGGAAATGACAGTGTTCCTAATGGCTAATTTCTAAACTTTACCCTTGATTGAACCACGGTAGATCTGCTTCAAATATGTCTAGTTATGGCAGTAATTAAAGTTCTTACCTTACCTATGTAGTCAGTGACACAAGAACTTCCAATGAGAACAATAAAGATATCAAGGCTTGCTGTCAATTAATCAGTTGGTTTGAAAAAATAATGAAGGAGAATAAGGGTTGAGTTACAGCTCTGTACAATAACAAATACAGTAATTCAACATCTCTTTCTTTTCCTGGATCCTACCCAAAGATTTTGGAGAAGAAAGACAAGAAGATTATCTGGGTAATTTGATCTTGAAATTACCAGTAGATAATAGTGTCCTCCATCAATTTACCTCTAACATAGCTAAGAATTTCTACAAATACAATCCCTTCAATCTAGGAAAAGCACAGCTGTTCAGTTTCTTGTCATAGATTTCTGTTGATTGAGCAGAGACCAAGAAAGAAGAAAGAAATATGAGTCTGCTGTAGGCAACATTTTGTCCTGTTTTCTCTGAATAAATCCTTTTTTTCTGAATCAGCTTGATTGTTAATAGAAGGCAGTGGGTTGATACTATCATATTTGTGGGTTAGTAACCCTTAATTTCTGTTTTGATTGAAAATAGCTATAATGGACAGTGGTAGAATTAAATGTATACATTGGAAATTGATATGTTATTCTTTAAAAACACATTCTGAAAAGATTTTCATCCATATAATATCTTAAACTGGGTTGTGTATTGATGTTAATGATTTTAAAGATATATTTATGGGGATGGTGTCATGGTACAGTGGATTGAGGTACCACCTACAAAGCCACCATCCATATGGAGGTAGGTGGGGCAGTTCAAGATCCAGCTGCTCTATTTCCAACTTAGTTGTATCTTATGAAAGTAGCAGGAACTCAACTAGTTGAGCCATTACTGCTCTCTTCAGTGTCTGTATTGACAGGAAGCTGATTAGGAGCCAGTTTCAAGAGACCAATCTGGACACCTTAGTGTGAACTATGGAGCTCTCAACTTGTTTCTGATTTGATAGGTTCAACACCTAAAGCAGATTATACTTGATGATTTTAATGGGACTGTATTCAAACTGCTAAAAATCTTGAGATCAAAAGCGGGTTTCTCAAAAAAGAAGAAATTCTGCCTTGAAGCTGCAATATTAAGCCTACCTGCGTTCCTAGACTTGCAGACTGACCTCTGAATTCCAGTGTTGCTTATCCACATAATCACAGGAGTTGACACCTTATAATAAATCCCTGTATATGCATATATTATATATCAAGTCTTTTTTATTTCCTGGAGAAATCTGATTTATCTGTATATTTAAGTTATATGCAATTTTATAAGTGTAGGAAAAAAATTACTTTGTTATTTTTTTATTTATTGTTTTATGCTTCAATATAGTAATTAGTAGAAAGGCATGTAGTTTAGAAACAGCTAAAAACACACAGTTTAAAACTATGTCTAAGGGAGAGCAAGATGGAAAAATAGGGTGGAGACATGTTGCAGCAACTAGAGAAGGATTACTAGAGAAGGAGAAAGGGAACCATCCCCAGTAGCAGGAGTTTGCAGGCCAGTGGTGGAGGGACACTTGGGGACCTGTGAACATAAGGAAGCAGCTGGTTCAGCAGAGCATTGCTGCACCAAACAGATAGCCTAGTAATGATCAGAGCTCCACCAGCAGACAGGTAGGAAGGAGAAAAAGTATTTAAAAACACTATTTAAAAACACTATTCCTCAAGGCTGTAAACAATTTTAAAAACTCAAAATAAAAATTTCATTGATATAGATTACATTTTTGTACTTTGTATATTAGTTACAAAAGATCAGAGAAATGATACAGATATAGAATCAAGATAGGTGTTCATTATTTGATGATTGGATATTTATATACAATGTGGAATACTATTCAGCCATAAAAAGAAATGAAATTCTGTTTTTCACAACAGAATGAATGCAAGTGGAAACAACTATACTTGGTGAAAGAAACCCAAAAGACTAATATGCTGCTATAGTTTTAACAATCTGCAATGTCTTTAAAATTTACTGTTTATAAGAGAAATGGTCATTCTTCCAACTGCTTTTTCCAACCATTAAACTGCTATTGATAGCTATTTTCTCCATTTTTCAATTCCCATAAGGTCTGGTATACTTTTTCCTTGTTACGCTTACTATTTGCTGAGATATTAAGGCATTTATGTGGCTGAACACAAAGGATTAGTGGCTAAATAATAGCTTTTCAATTGCTGGGATCCCATATGGGTACCGGTTCATGTCTTGGCAGCCCAGCTTCCCATCCTACTCCCTGCTCGTTGCCTGGAAAATAGTGAAGACTGACCCAAAGCCTTGGGATACTACACCCACATGGGCAACCCAGAAGAAACTCCTGGTTCCTAGCTTCAGATTAGTTCTGCTCTGGTTGTTATGGTCAGTTGGAGACTGAACCAGTGGGATGGTTCTTTCTCTCTGTCTCTGCAAATCTCCCTTTCCAATAAAAAAAAAAAATCTAAAAAAAAAAAAACACTTTTACTGATAGGTAAACATGTTATCTCAAAAGCTGAAAGTGAGGAAAGAACCAGAGAGATAAAGGGAGTAGAAAAGAGGATGGGAGGAAGGGAATATAATTATGTTATTAATGTTGTATCAGCAGATCACAATGAATCTGTTGAAAAAAGATTTAAAATTAAAATAAAAAGCATTGATTAAAGAAAATAGAACAACTGTTCAGCTAGATTTATGAAATAATGATGTAATTGGGTCACTACTCCCACGAGAGGGCATGAAAACTAGGACAGGGGCTGGGGTGGCTAGAAGGAGAGGCACTCAGCAATATCCGTGAGGGCTGGAGAGTTGGTTGGTTGGAGGGAACTAAGCTTCAATGCCCATTGACAGGTACTGGAGCCATATGGGAAGTGGGACAGACTGGACTAGTCTGCTATGTATACTTGCAGACCAGGGTGAGGGGCGGGCCTGGTGGCGGTTATTGTGGGTCGCCCCGACTGGGCTGCAGACCCCACTGGTTGATGAAAGAGTCGAGTGCATGCTGGGCAGAACCAGGTTGGACTGCAACACCCTTGGTTCCAGTGCAAGTCGGGACTGAGAACGGAGCCAGCCCAGCGATTGCAACCACCAACTGATTGTGGCGATGGACTGTGCTGGAACCGGTGCTAGCTGGAACATGCGGGAATCTGATCCGGGAATACCTCTAAGTCTCTTTGGTGATCTCCCCAATCGAACTGCTGGACTCAGAGCCCTGGCTAGGAGAGGACGAAGGACGGAACAGGTCAATCAACCACCTCAGCTAAACGTTGGGCAGCGAACTACTGGGCAAACGAAGACTCAGTGATGGACTGTGACAATCAGTGGCTTCTTCAATGACCTAATCGAGCTGGGAGGGATATGACTGGCAGCGATCCATAACTGGAAGACTATTAAGACCACCTGAGCAAGTATCTCAGCAAGCCCCACATCTGGGACCTTGGGCGGGTGGGAGACTGGGTGGGGATTCTCCCTCAATATCCCCCTTCACCTCAGATACATAAATAATATAATAAAAATCTATATTAAAAAAAAAAAAAGATTTTCAGTGTTTTCTTGACCCTACTTTGGTAGATTGACTCTCCCCCAAAATTAGCCCATCCCTTCTAGAATGAACAATGCTGTCATAAAACTGCTCATAGTAATTTCTGATGATTCTTTTTATTTCTCTGGTGCTTGTTATAAAATTTCCTTTTCCTTTTTAATCTTACTAATTTGGGTGTTCGCCTTCCTTTTTTGTTTAGTTGGGCCCGTAGTGTGTCAGTTTTTGTTTTTTGTTTTTTGCTGTTTTTTTTTTTTAAACTTTTTTTTAAGCATCAGCTCCTCATTCCAACTCATCTTTTCTGGGTTTTTGTTTGTTTGTTTTACTCTCAATATTGTTTATTCGTTAATTGCTTATTTTTTAAGGTTTATTTATTTATTTTATTGGACAATCAGAAATACAGAGAGGAGAAGAGCCAGAGGAGAAGATCTTCCATCTGCTGATTCACTCCCTAGGTGGTCACAACAGCCAGAGCTGATTATAAGCCAGGAGCTAGGAGATTTTGTCTGGGTCTTCCATGTGGATGCAGGGTCCCAAGACTTTGGGCTGTCCTCGACTGTTTTCCCAGGCCATAAACAGGGAGCTGGAGAGGAAGCAGGGTTTTTGGTATTAGAACTAGTGCCCATATGGGATCCTGGTGAATGCAAGGCAAGGATTTTAGCCACTGAACTACCGTGCCAGGCCCTAATAATTTATTCTTTAATTTTGATTATTTGTTTTCTGCTACTACTTTTGGACTTATTTCTACATGTTTTTGTAGGTCTTTGAGAAAAATTGTTAGATAATTTACTTAATCCCTTTCCAATTTCCTAAGCAAGAAGTACTAGAATCTTTCCTATTATCACTACTTTTGCTATACCCATATATTTTGTTGCCTTATTTTGTATTCTTCACTCATTTTGAGGACATTTGCTATTTCCATATTGATTTATTCTGTGAGCCACTGTTCATACTGAAGCATATTGTTGAGTCTGCATGTGTTTCATATTTTGAAGTTTATTTTTTTAAAAGATGTATTTGTTTTTATTGGAAAGGAGGATTTACAGAAAGATCTTCCATATGCTGTCTCACACCCCATATGACCCCAATGGCCAGAGCTGAGCCAATTTGAATCCAGGAGCCAGGAGCTTCCTTCAGGTCTCCCATATGGATACAGGGTTGCAAGACTTTAGGCAGTCCCTTACTGTTTTCCCAGGTCACAAGCAGGGAGCTAGATGGGAAGTGGAGCAGCTGGGACACAAATCAATGCTGATATGGATCCCCACAGCATGCAAGGCAAGGATTTAGTCACCAAACCATCACACCAGTCTCAAAGAATTTCTTAAGTTGTTCATTTCCAGTTACATTTTATTTTGGTCAGCAAAGAATCATGGTATGATTTGAAAGTTTTTTGATTCGTTGAGATTCATTTTATGATCCTAGTATATGGCCTATCCTAGAGAAAATTCCATGCATTGATTTATATTTATTCATTATTTGTGGGAAAAAATGATGTTGTAGATATCAGTTAGGTCTATTTGGTCCATATTATAGATTAGCTCTAATTCTTCTTTCTGAATTTTTTGTCTAGTTGATTTGCTCATTGATGAAAGAGGGATGTTGAATTCCCCTAGTACTGTGATGCAGTCATTGTCTCCCTAAGATCTGTTTTCTTTGTTTTAAATAGCCAGGTGCCATGAGTGAGTGTAAATACCTGTACAATAGTCATATCTTCCTGATGAATTGATCCCTTAATCACTATGCAATGCCTTCTTTGTCTCATTTAATAGTTTTGTGTTAAAGTTTATTTTCTCTGTATTAAGATGGCTATTTCTTACACTTTCATTCTGTATCATTGTTGGTGTGGTGTTTCTTGCAGACATCAAATAGATTGGTCTTGTTTTGCAATTCATTCTACCAATATAGTACAAAAATTTTGACACTTTTCTATTAGACATTGATTCAAGTTCAAACAATTCTATTAGTGTTCAAAGATCCTCACTGCCTGTCAAATTCCTTCTGTAAAATCTACTTCTTTTTCATTTATAAATGCTGTCTTCCCCTTATTTTAAGCAGATTCATTACTATGCTTATTTATTGAAAATTTCTTACTTTTTCTGATTATGAAATTGTTATTCACTATGCTTCCATCACATCTATTTGTTTAGTGTTTGTACATATTTCGTTCTTCTTGGCACCATGTCCTCAAATATCATGTGAGCATACAAGCCCACATCCAGTAAGTAATTATTGACGCTCTGTTTGAAAGAATAAAATTACAAAACAAACAATCCAGACTGAAGAGTGTAGGTGATAATAAATGGGGGTGGAGTTCACAATGCACATAAGGAAAAATTGTAAAAGAAGACATAAAATCTATAGCAAATTTTAGTTATTGCATTAACACACTTTCTGTCTCTGTAATAAAATACCTGAAGCTGACTACCCTGTAATAAAGAAGTTTTATTATTTCACAGTTCTGGAGATTTAAGGAGATAACACTGATATCAGCTCAGCTCTGGGGAAAACCCCATGGCAGATAGCATTGTAAGGATGGGGACACAGTTGATAGGGAGTGATCACATGGAAACACAAAATATCAGAGGGACCAGCAGCATCCTCCTTATAAGCCTCACCTCTAAAAGGTCCCACTATTTCTCAGTGTTAACACACTATGACAAATTTTTCAACACACGAACCCCATGGCAGATGATCCACATGCAAACCCAATGCAGATATACTTTGTAATCTTTATCCACAAAATTTCAAATCCCATAAAATGATAATAAAATGCACAGTAGTACAATTGTTTTAATAAGGAAAACTGCTATCACTCTAGTAATAATCAAGGAATGTCTATGTTAACCAAATATTACTTTGAGTTTTTTTCAGTTATTGTACTTATAATCTGGACCACTTGTCTGTGACATGATCTCATAGTTACAACAGCTTGGGAAATAGGACTTCGTCTGTCTTATCCATTACTGAGTTTCAAAGGTCCTGGCCATATTAAAAATAAACATATATATATTGTAAGTGCATGAGTGTATTTTCAGTTCTATCCATTGGTATGTTCTTTTTTTAAAAGATTTATTTATTTTTATTACAAAGGCAGATATACAGAGAGGTGGAGAAACAGAGAGGAAGATCTTCCATCTGATGATTCACTCCCCAAGTGACCGCAGTGGCTGGTGCTGTGCCAATCCAAAACCAGGAGCCAGGAAACTCTTCCAGGTCTCCCATGCAGGTGCAGGGTCCCAAAGCTTTGTGCCGTCCTCGACTGCTTCCCCAGGCCACAAGCAGGGAGCTGGATGGGAAGTGGAGCACCAGGGTTAGAACCGGTGTCCATATGGGATCCCAGGCGCATTCAAGGCGAGGACTTTAGCCATTAGGCCACGGTGCTGGGCACCATTAGTATATTCTTTTTTTTTTTAAGATTTATTAATTTGTATTACAAAGTCAGATATACTGAGAAGAGGGGAGATAGAGAGGAAGATCTTCCGTCCGAAGATTCACTCCCCAAGTGAGCGCAATGGCCGGTTCTATGCCGATTCGAAGCCAGGAGCCAGGAACTTCACCTAGGTCTCCCACACGGGTGCAGGACCCCCAGCATTGGGCTGTCCTCGACTGCTTTCCCAGGCCACAAGCAGGGAGCTGGATGGGAAGCAGGACTGCCAGGATTAGAACCTGCGCCCATATGGGATCCCAATGCGTTCAAGACGAGGACTTCAGCTGCTAGGCCATGGCGCCCCATTGATATATTCTTTTTTTTTTTTTAATATTCACTTATTCATTAATTACATTGCATTACATGACACAATTTCATAGGTACTGGGATTCCCCCCCGTTCACCCCAAACCCTTCCCCCATCATGAATTCCTTCACCTTGATGCATAACCACAGCTCAAGTTCCGTTGAGATTCCCTAATTAAAAGTTTACACCATACAGAGTCCAGCATCTCACTTGTCCAGTTCAAGTTCAACGGCCTCTTAGGGAGGCCCTCTCAGGTTTGAAGGCAGAGCCAGCAGAGCGTCACCTCGATCACATTGCATCTCTCATTTGTATCTCACCCTAAGTTGTTTATTTCTGCTTTTTTGAGCTTATAAATTAAAATGTATTTCTGATTTTTCTGCAGGTTGAAATAATATTCATTGTTCTCTCCTTGATACTTTCATTTTAATGTACACGATCTCACTATTTCCCCAAGCAATAAAAATTTCATCCCTCTCCTTTGCCAAATGAAATATTCGCTTTCTTTCTAATTAGGCTAATTCTCAGAAACTTAAAAGATGAAATATATTGATGGAGAATTGCTTTTTTTAATTTAAATACACCATTTTGTGATCACATATCGCATCACTGTATTTTACACATTTTACGTACTGTTTTCCATCAATTAATGATCTGCTCTTTCATTACACTTCTATATTTTTTAAAGAGACTACAGAAATTTGTAGTGCATATATAACAAATAGAAAATTGCTGTGAAGTTAAATTGAAAAGGCTTTGGTCAAGAAAGGATGTTGTATTCAAAATTTTGGAAAATAGCATATTCCAAAATATATTGGTACTTGTCTATGGAAATAAGCAATACGTATTCAGAGTGAATATATATACATACAAATTTGAGTAAATTGGATCAAAGAATAAGTTAAAGCAATCACAAATTAATGTATTTGGAAGTATTAATCAAAATTAAATGTTTCAGTTCAAGAAATCTAAAAGTATTGTTAAATGAAATGAAAAGGAAATCTAGATACTCACAATATAGAATATGCAAAAAAATAAGTGACAGGTAATTGTATCAGAAGTATCTAGTGCAGATTATTTTTTAAGACTTATTTAGTTTTATTGTTAAGTAAGATATACAGAGAGGAGGAGAGACTGAGAGGAAGAGCTTCCATCTGATGATTCAATCCCCCAAGTGGCCACAACAGCTGGAGCTGAGCCAATCCAAAGCAAGGAGCCAGAAGCTTATTCTGGGTCTCCCATGCAGGTTCTGGGTCCCAAGGTCTTGGGCTGTCCTTGACTGCTTTCCCAGGACACACACAGTGATCTGGGTGGGAAGCTAGACTGCTGGGATTAGAACTGGAACCCATATGGGACCCTGATGTGTTAAAGGTTAGGACTTTAGCCACTAGGCCACGGCACTGGGCTCCAGTTTTTGTTGTTGTTTGTTTGGTTGGTTGGTTTTGGTTTTTTTAATTGATGGATTTCAAGATCCTTCATTCTGAGTAATTATTGACTAATTTAGAGAATGTTTACCTTTTTTTTTTTAAATTTTAGTTGATGCTCACGTAGTCAATCAGGGTGGGGAGGATCTAAGGTTAGGGAGAAGTGATTGTGATTATTGTTTCCAAGTTTTCTATTTCTTCTTCCTATTTCTTGGGGCTGGAAAGATAGCAGGATAGGCTATACCCAGCCTCTCAACCATCCCAGTTCCCAAGCGTGGGGAAGGGCCATGTGACATCAACCCAGAGTCACAAAGGAACATACTCAGAAATTTCTGCCCAGGTGGTTGCGACAGTTTCAAAACACTATCAATCTAGCCAATCTATGGATGGGAAATCCCTTCCAAATGTCCATTGACTGACACCATCGACCTTATAGTCTCCAATCACCCAGATATTTGCTGTCATCATTTGACTGGGGTGATTGTCCATATGTTCTGTTCTCCATTCTCTGCTATGGTACCGCATGTTCTCTGCAGCCCCCAACAAGCTAACATGTCCTCAATTTGCACCAAAGTCTGCCATTCAGCAGAGGAGGACCAGTTCTCCCAGGTGGGCCCTGGAACCTGGGCCATGAGGCCCAGGGTCAAACCAGACCCTCTACACCTGAGGCTCACGAGTTTATCACCCACCATGGAGGCAGGCCCAAGACCTTGGACCATGCAACCCTTGACCCACTGACCTCCCACACACCTGGGGCTCACAGACCCAGTCTCTACCACATAGGTGGGCTTAATGACCTGGACTAAAAGACTCAGGACCCTGCTGGCCCCCTACCTCCAGAGCTTATGAACCTGAAACCCACTGCATAGATGGGCCATGTAATTTGGACCAGGAGACCTAGGGCCTATCCTAACCCTCCACTGCCAGGGATCACGAATCAGGCATCCACCTCCAAACTGACACAGCTCATCTTTACTCAATATCTGCCAGTGGCTACTTCAGCTGCAGTTAGCCTGCAGTCTTGGCTTGAATATGAACTGGTTGGTGATATGGCCCGATTTGGCCCCTTCTGCACCCCATCCTGGGTCTCAGATATACCGATAGATGTTATGATCTGGCCTTCCCCTTGTCCAGACCTACATATATATCGGCAGGTACTGTAATCTGATCTGGGTTGGGCTGCTCTTTTCCTTGGTTCTTGTGCTTACCTGCAGGGACTGCAACCTGACAAAACAGTTCACCAAACTCCTCTATCTGGCCTCCTACCAGTGGCGGGTCTTGCACATACTGGTCAAATCTTGACTCAGGTTGAGTTTTTCCACCTATTGTCCTGGCATTGAGAGTGTCCTTGTCCTATTGTTCCATACCCTTTCCAGTTCTTACTGTTGGGTGTTGCATCCCATCTACACCTGGTCCATACCCAGGGACAGCTCTCAAGTGGTTCAGCAAGAGCCAAGATCTAGCTCAGCCCATTCTAAATCCACCCTGACTCTCATGAGTGCCAGTATGTGCTGGAGTCGAGCCCAGCCTGGCCCTCCCTAGACCCAGTCAACGCCTGCGTCGAGGGAGATGGAAGCCATGTTCAGCCCAGGACAATGCACCAATTCTGGTGCTCACATTCACCAATGGGAATTCCAGCCTAGCTGAGGCATTCCCTTAGTTCCCCATCCAGAACTATTTCCAGCCATAGTACTGGCATGTTCCAACAGAGATTGCTGTTCCACATGAGTGAGACCACATATTGCCCTGCAGATTCCACCTCCAGGCCTAATTCACTCATATTTGTCAACTACATGGCCCAGCCTCACAGAACCTATTCCATTTAAGACACTCTCTGGTGGGTTCCATGTTGTAGCCTTTCAAGTAGAGTGGCCTTGTCCATGGAAGTTCCTGAGAAGTCATTCCTCACCTGGACCTGAACCCTAAGGTACTTGATGATCCCCATCTGTGCCATCTCTCAGACTCCCTGTAAGCCCCACCTCCCCCTCCAAGGTCCCAGAGCACATTGCCAGACAGCCTGTGGTTTTTACCCAGGCACCGTTGTTGCATGGGCTGCCAGGCTCATGCCCCTGCAGCAGCCGCCACCCAGCTGGGATTATTGAGCAACCATGCCTCCATCTTCAGACTCACCTGTGCTGCCCCCACTGAGATGTTGGTGATGGGAGGAGCCAGGGTCCTGCATCTGCCCAGATCTTCTCACAGTGTAATTACTGTGGGAGGAGGGGTTTCTCAGGCTTCAGGACAAGCTCAGGATTTGCCGATTCGCTGGCAGCATTAACCAGGACTATGATCCCACATGTTGTGCCTGGTTCAACCTGGGTACTCCCAGCAGCCACCATGCAGCTGGGAGGATTGAGCACCCTTTCCCCTAGCTTCAGACTCACCTGGGTTTCCCCTCCCAAGATGGCAGTGGTAGGAGGAAGTCTATCTTTGTTAGTTATATTTATTGATACATACCATATTAGAAATAAAGTAGGTATTTACAATATTTTATTATTTTTTGAAGACTTATTTGTTTTTATTTGAAAGGCAGATTTACAGAAATAAAAAGAGACAGAAAGGGAAAGATCTTCCATCTACCAATTCACTCCCCAAATGGTCACAATGGCCAGAGCTGGGAAGATGCAAAGCCAGAAGCCAGGAGTTTCTTTTGGGTCTCCCATGTGAGTGCAGGGTCTCAAGGACTTCAGTCACCTTGAACTGGTGCCTGTATGGTGATTTAAGGTGGTAGACTACTCATTTTAAAAAGCCCAATTACAGTCATTTCTATATTAATATGGCTTATAAGACAGATATCCTTTGAATATCTGATCTGAATTCGTTTTGTAATCTGTTCTAAGCATCCATTCGTTCCACATCCTTGATGCTAACCTTTTCAACCATCTAACTCTATTCCAGATAGTAGGTGTCCCCTTATGCCTTGGCTTAGAATAGATTCATGTTCCTCTGAAAAGGAGCATGTTTGTAATTTATTTTTCTTTTCCCTTTCCTTAGCCTAAACTGGTCTTGACGATGCCCTAAAATCTACAATGTTTTCTGTCTCATTCAGGTGGTGGAAAGATTGGTTTTCCTGGGGAACTAGGAAAGATGCATTGAGCAAAGCTTTATGCTTTTCAAGTGGCTGCTTCCTTCCCCCAAACTACATCTTGAGGAACACTTCCTTCAGACTGTTACCTGTCATTGGTCTTTTTTTTTTTTTATGAGAATTTCTTGTGTTTGCAGCTATTACTATTTCTCTGTTGTCACTTTAACTCCTTTAAAACAAGTA
The DNA here is from genome assembly GCF_030435755.1 of Ochotona princeps. NCBI lineage: Eukaryota > Metazoa > Chordata > Mammalia > Lagomorpha > Ochotonidae > Ochotona > Ochotona princeps. The sequence continues at coordinate 60,627,840 of NC_080840.1, forward strand.
AAATGTTATGAAATTGTATTGCACCCAACATAATCTGTTCCACTAAACAATATTACATCTCTCCTTTGATGCATACATTTTTCTTTAAAATTTTTGGTTGGTTAGTTGACCCGTAACTTCTGTTATTTGATGTACTTCAGAAAAACATTGAACTATATTTTTTCATCATTTTTAAAGGAATGAAGGTAATTTCTTTTCTTTTGCATTTCAAGCACGAGACAAATATCTCAAGATCAATTTTTTGAAGATCATTATGGAAAATTTGTATTGAATTTTTCTTTAGCTTTAAAATATGTTGTGTCCTTGCTTGAGTATAAAGCTATGGTTCAACTTTTGAAATAATGACTTTGATGCATTCTTCATAACGTTAAATAGTGTCGGATGTCTCCTTGACATACAAATATTAAGAAAATATATAGGTTTTACTCAACTCAAATCTTATTTTTTTTCTTTCACAGATAATCATCAGAGAAATTCATAACAATAACAGCAGTTTTATTTCAAAAAGACAAAATAAATTACTCATTTCTGGTGCCTACGTTATTTTTTAAGTAGCTCTGATCAAACTTCACTTTAACTTATAAATCCTCAAAACATATTAGTAGGTTGTGTTTCTGGGTAAACTTACTGTTTACAAAATTGAGGTGATACTATTTACAGGTCATTCTTTAAACTTTCCAATATAGAAGAAACTAAATGTTCAACCCACCAATCTTAAAAAAATGACACAAATAAGAGCATGCAGCTTATTTGAGTCAATGCCATGATTTCATCTTTCAATTCTTTCAGGTTCTAAATAGGGTCCTTCTAATTTCAATTGTTCCATTGATTATTCTTTCAATCATTGTTTACAAGTAGTTAAACAATGATTAGTTATCCCCAAAGAAAATTTGAATTTTGCTAACTTCCCAAATGCTTTATCATGATAGAATAAATGTGAATATGTATTTGTTTCAATAGTATTTTCCTATTAATTGGAACAATGTTTAGCCAGTTTAATATTCCTTCTAACTAAATCTTTATTAAACAGCAATTACAGATTAGACAGTAAATTTTAAAGGCATTTACAGAAAAAGTATGCTATTCTAAAAATGAATAAAATTAGTTCTATGCTTGTCTTTTCAACAGTAACATGATAGAAATTGGGCTGTAGAGGAATGCTTTCCATAAATTACTAAAATTAAGATGAAAATTTATGAATATGTATGTGGGACATTAATAAATATGGGTAAAGGAAGTATCATAAAAAAGGGGAATCATGCAAATATCAAGTCAAACTTAAGACAGATACATAGAGGGAAGCAGAGATGCTGAGTGAGAGAAAGGATTAGAAGTAAGGAGGGAGAGGGAGACAGACCGAGAAAGGAAGAGAGAAAGATTATCTTCACCACCAAACCAGCAAGGACAGAATGATGTGTGGCAGCAGGCCACTTCCAGAAGGAGAACGGAGCAGAGAGAGATGCTCAGAACTAAAGGACAAATCAGGAAACCTAGAACTGAAAGTGGAGTAAATATCGAGAAAACTCCTCCGGCCAGCCAGCCAGTGCTTTAAACATAACAGCAGAGGAATTTGAAGCCTATGATGGCCTGCGGGTAACCATAGCGACAACATAGTCTGTACTCAACTGAAGTAGCTGTGTCAATACCAGAGACTTCAAAACAAGGGATCTTATGAGGAATAAAAGAAAGACATAGCATAATAGTAAAGGGTCAGTTTTCTGAGACACAAGAATCCTAAATGTCTGTGCATATAACAGGAGAGCTCTGACATATATGGTACAAAATCTTACAGAGATATAAAGATGAGACAAGTCAATAACAATAGTGAAAGAAAATAAAAAGCTTGAATAATACTATCAACCATCTTAACTAAATTAAAAATTCTTCCTGAAAACAGTAGAATGCATGTTCATTTCTAATTCATTAGCACAGTCTCCAACATAAAGTTGTAAGGGTAAAAACAAAACAATAAAAATTGAAAAAAAAAAGAAATTATGAATGTTCTTATGCTCTTACAGAATTAAACCAGAAATCAATAACATTTGGGATGATGAATCTTCAAATACTTGTATTATTGATGCCATTGTCTCACCCTCCCATCTCCCATTCTGCACAGTGAAGATATGTTGGTAAACTCAAGCCCAGTACTTCAAGCTATGATTGTGTTTGTGAATAAGACCTTAAGAAAGTCGTGAAGTTCAAATGATGCTGTTCCCGTGGATGCTACCTCAACCTATTGGATGTGCTTATGTGAAGAACAGTTTCAGGCAGACAAGAGTACCAGGGATGTATGTGCAAAGAGAAAAGACCAACCAAAGACATTCCAGGTAGGCAGACTTTTCATATAACTCAAAGCCCTTCAGAAAGTGAGAAATAAGACTTACGTTGTTTAAGTCATCCAGTTTATTTCAAAAGCCCTAGAAAACTAGTAGCATTTGTAAATTAAACAACATGTATCTATTTATCCTCTTCATTAAAAAATAAGAAAGTGTGAAATATTTTAGGTTAATGAATCTAAAAGAAAAATGGCATATCCAAACTGATAGATACAAATTAAAAAGGGCTTTAAAGAAAATTTGCAGTATTAACTGCTTAGGTAGAAAATAGGGAATCTGTCAACTCAATAAACCAAGCTAGAAATTAAGATGCCAGAAAATAAAAAGCAAATTGTACCAAAATCAAGGAAAAAGAGAGAAATAACCAAAAGCAGAACTTAGTAGAACTGAGAACAAGATAAAGATAGCAAATAAAAGTAAAATATGGCTTTTAAAGATCAAAAACCTAATAAATTTCTGTCCATTATAAGTTTAAAAAGCAGTGAATCCGTATTGAAATACATAGACTGAAAAGATAGCATTATTATAGACATGACAACATACACCAGCTCCTGTGAACAGAGCTATACTCGTATTTCATCAACCTAGATGAAATACAAAACACTGTCTGAGGGATATAAACTGCAGTATGTGTTTTAAGACAAAAAAAAAAGGACCTGATGTTTACGCATCGTTTGATGCTATAATGCCTGCATCCCAAGGGAGGACAGATTCGAGTCCTGTGAACTCAACTTTTAAACTAGTTCCCTACTAATGGCCCTAAGTAAGTAGGCTGCCCTACAGATAAACTCCCAAACTCCTAGCTCAGACTTGGTGGCTACTTCGGTTATGAACCAGCAAAGCAAAGATGGGTGTTTTCTCCTCCCTCTTCCGTGTCCGTTGCTGTGTCTTTTCTCCTTTGTGTAACTCTGTCTTTCAAAGAAAATATAATTTCATTTAATTCCAGGTAAGATGATTTAACCTAGCAAGTGAAACATCAGTAGAAAAAAGCAGACATTCTTTTTTAAATGGTTGAAATGTAACTGTCTATTTTCAGAAAACGTCATTGTCTGTTTGTAAAATTCCCCAGTCCCTTCAGATGAAACTAGCACTTATGAATGCATTTCAGTATGATAATAGGATAGCTATAAAGTCAAAATGCAAAAGACACGTGCTTGTTCTCCCCTTCAGAGTATTTTGCAAGTATTTTCCTAATAGTATATGGGAAAAAAAAATCTGTGCATCTTTGAAACATTATATCTCCCAACAAAAATTTTTTTTCTATATAAATGTCACCATAAGTTACAAGTTTGACTACTAATCCATTGATGAAATCACTCAATTACCTACTAATCATTTGTTCCTTTCGCCTCTATTTCATGGCTACTATTTTATTCTCAGTCACACTAATCCTTTTCTCTATTGCTAACAGATTCCTCAGTGCATATTCCTCTTGCTTCCTTTCTTGTTCATAAATTATCATTTTTCCAAAACAGTAGGCTGATTTTGTTAATCATAGATCATATTATTTCTCTGACTGCAGTGCTTTGGTAGATCCCCAAATGCTTCACGAATAAAATCTATGCTGATTGTGTGGTGTGTCATAGAATAGCAATTAACAACATGTTCTCTATAAACCAATGGGATCTTTGAGACACACATTCAAGGACTCAGCAATGTCAAAATATTTAAGTGATAATACCGAGATATTATTTGTCTATTTTTTAAACTTTGTTAACACTTTCACCGACAGAGCAAAGACAACTGTAATTAAAACTAGGAACCTGAAAGTTTTATAATTCATACAAATTGCCAATAACATAGGTGACCTGAAATCTTCAGAAAATTCATGGAAAATAGATATCAGGGGCCAATGTGTTGACTCAACTGTCTAATCCTCCACTTCCAAGCACAAGCTTCCCACATGGGCACCAGTTTGTGTGCTGACTTCATATCCAATCTAGCTCCTTGCTAATGGCCTCAGAAAGCAGTAGAGGTCAGCCCAAAGCTCTGGGACCCTGTGTCTGTATAGGAGACCCTGAAGATGTTCCCAGCTCTGGCTTCAGATGGGCTTAGCTCTGGCCATTGTGGTCATTTGGGAAGTGAACCAGCAGATCAAAGATCTTTCTTTCTGTCTCTCCTCTCTTTATATCTGACTTTTCTATAAGAATAAATACAAATCAAACTACAGAACCATCTGGAGAGTGCATAATCCGGTAGTATGAGTAGTCTAGAAGGGAAATAGTGGGCTCCTCCCTCTTGAGTTACCACTCCCACTGGAGGGTACGAAAACCAGGACAGGGGCAGGGGTGGCTAGTCAGAAAGGCACATGCCAGTATGTGTGTGGGCTGGATAGTGGAGCTGGTTGGGTTGAACTAGGCTTCAGTGTCCGTTGACATGTATGAGAGCTGAATGGGGTGTGAGACAGACTGGACTAATCTGCTGCACATACTTGCAAGCACAGGAACCAGGATAGGGGGTGGGCCTGGTGGGGGTTACTGTGGGTCACCGTGACTAGGCTGCAGCTCCCACTGGTTTATGTGAGGGCCAGGTGTGTGCTGGACAGAATCAGGCTGCACTGCAACACCATTGGTTCCAGTGGAAGACAGGGCTGAAAACAGAACTGACCCAGCAATTGCAACTACCAGCTGATTGGGGCGATGGACTGTGCCGGGCCCTGTACTTGTCAAGTACACATAAGAATCTGGTCTGGGATCACCTCACACAATGTTTCTTTGGGGCTCTCCCCCATCGAACCGCCGGACTCAGAACCCTAATCATGAAAAGACAGAGGACAGAACAAATCAATCTACTACCTTAGCCATATGTTGGCAGTGAAAAACTGGGCAAACGGAGACTCTAAGATGGACTGTGTCAATCAGTGGATTCTTCAACAACCTCATCGTGCTTGGAGTGGCGAGATTGGCAACAATTCATAACTGTTGAACTATGAAAACCACTTGAGCAAGACCCTCGGAGCATGCCCCACATCAGAGACCTGGGACGGGTAGGAGAATGGAGTGGGCTTCTCCCTTTACCTTCCCCTTTACCACAGATACAGGGGGGGCAATGTGGAAATAATAGTCTTACCCACTTTCCTGTAGCCTTGAACCTTTGTGCCCCAATTAACTATGTAAAGATTGCCAAAAAATAAAGAAAAATATAGAAAGAAAAAGAAAAGGTTTCAGTTGAAAAGAAAAAATGGCCCAAAGGGGCAATGGCTGTTGATTTTCTGTAATAATAACAAAACAACATGTTTAATTCAAGCTCTCAACAAAAGAGTTTCAATATTGTATTTCTTTTTTTAAGACTTATTTATTTTTATTGGAAAGGCAGATATACAGAGAGGAGGAGAAACAGAAAGGAAGAGCTTCCGTCCCATGGTTCACTCCCCAAGCAGCCGCAATGGCCAGAGCTAAGCAAATCTGAAGCCAGAAGCCAGGAGTTCTTCTGGGTCTCCCACATGGGTGCAGGGTCCCAAGGCTTTGGGTTGCCCTCAACTGCCTTCCCAGGCCACAGGCAGGGAGCCGGATGGGAAGCATGGCTGCCGGGATTAGAACCGGTACCCACATGGGATCCCAGCATATTCAAGGCATTACGCTATTGCACCGGGCCCACCAATATTGTATTTCTTTCACATTCTGTGGGTGAAGAATTTAAATTTTATTTCAATGCTCAAATGAAAAACAAAATTCAGGGGGAAAAGACGTTAAGAATGGTAAATCATGACAGATTTCTCCCTGGGATTTCATAGGCTTCAATAAATCACCATTTTATCCTTAAAATGTTTTTGCATAATCATTAAGAAAAGGAAATGGCACATCAAACCAGAATAAACCAAGTAAAATATTGATTCTGCTATTTGATTAGAAATTCATTAACAGTCAACTACCTTTCAGATCAAGTTCTGATTTTGTCATGGAGAAGCTTAACATGTTAAATAATAATAATAAGAAGAAAGAAATACAATGAATTAAGCCATTGCTTGGGAAGCTGACATCCAATTTCTGAGTGCAACGAATCCAATTATGCATTTGATTCCTATTTACCTTTATGTTAGTGTACCCTGGAAGGCACCAGATGATGGTTCAAGTATGCGTGTGCCTACCATCAACATGAGGAGACTCAAATGAAGTTTGTGTCCCATTCACAGCTGTTTGGGGTATTTGGAGAGTAAATCAGAAGATGCACAATCTCTCTTTCATTCTGCTTTTGAAAAATGAAAATAGATCATAAATAATCATTTAATCTTATTATCTATTCATAAGTAGTGAATGACGAATGTTTCAAAATATTGAGTTCATATGTAGGGCATTATAATAAATGTTCTAGGAAACCAATTGGAAACAACACATCTAATCTAATTCTCTCTTTTTACAATGACATATCAAAAACCTAAAGTGCAAATAACTGGCCCAAGGTTATTCAGTTTCTTATGGCCAAGCATATAAATGCAAATAGTACGATATGAATCTAGCACATATGTTTGTCCACTGAAGTGAAGCATTATCATATTGTTATGCTTGATTTGAGAAAGATATAAAGCAATTCACACTTCTTTTTAGACACAAATAGTCATCCACCTTTAGATAGAAAGGTCATGTAATAGCTTAGCTAATTTGCATTACTATATAGAAGTAGATTATATTTCACAGAAAAAAAAATCAAAATGTGTGGGCTGACAGAATCGTTTGGTTTTGAAAGGCACCCCACTGAGAATTGTAAGATCATATTTGAGATCCAGATGTACATATCAAAATGTTAAATGATAATGTTGAAAAGGCCACACTACCTAATTTTCTAGACTTAATTCATGTTTTTATCTTAAATGCACCAATATGCCTAAATCTCTGAATTTGTTGTTAACAGAAAAGTTTGTGGCTATTGAAAGTTGAAGTTGAAATAAACATTTTCAAAAACAGACTATGAAAAAGGAAAAATCTTGGGATTGATACTCAAATGTGTTTGAATTGAAGTTGTATTGCTAATTTCAAGTGAGATCTTTTAAAATTTATTTAGTTTCACCTTTCTCTTCTGTTTGGTTAGGATACCACCACTTAGTTAATGGCAGTGTTAACTACTGAATATTCTCTTTGCTACTGTGACAGGATAAAAGCATCTTGACTATCCGCTGTTGAAAATCTTTGTGGAATTGATAAAACAAAAAAGTAAGTGAAGATAAATGCACGAGAAACAATACCTCATTTAAGTTAATTGATTGAATGAATGCCTGAAATATGATGGGACTTCAGCTAATGGGAACTGTAATTTCTCCTGCAATTTGTAACTAAAACTTAGATACTGTAGCACTACAAGACTGGTTTCCAGTGTGATTCATTTAGATTCTCAATAGAGAAACTGACCAGCTCACCGAGAAACATAGCGAAGAGTGGTGGTTATGAAAGCCTGAAGACAGAGGGGAAGGTAAATTGTTGCTTACTGGGTATAGTTTCATATTTGCAAAATCAATAAGTTTTAGAGATTGTTTCATAATGTGAATCCACTGGACTATATGCTTAAGATGGTCAACATGAAAAAAATGCTTTGTGGACTGCAAATGATTGATTACATGAAACATATACTCTCAACATCACTTAAAATGGGGGCAGGTCTGTGAAACGTGTCCTATGATTTTCCGAAAATGTAAACACCAGTATACTTCTATAAACCTAGATGGTAAAGATTAAACATTTCTAGTGAGCTTTTGGTTAAATCCAAAGCATTTTTTTTTAAATAGAGCAAACTGTTTTTTAGCACAATAGCAACATTCTAAAAAACTATATAACTATAGTACCATAAATACACAAACTAGTAACATAATTCTTACTGTTACCAATGTTATGGACTATACATAATTGCTTGAATTCTACTTTCACATCACAGGCAGCACATCAAATGTGTTTACATCAAATGTGTTTATAACAACATCTGCCCACATGTATGAAGAATGTGTTTTGCAAGACATTGCGATCCTTATGCCATCATTAGGCAATAAGAATTTGTTTGCATTAAAGTAATCTTATAAGACCAGCGTTACTTATATGGTTCTTCATTTACCAAAACATAGTTGTGCAGCGGATAACTTGCAGTCCCTCACTCACAATCCACGGACTTCATGAATGCTGAGGTGTATTCAGTAGAAACCATCCTTTGCATTTGTATCTTTTCCCACACTAGTGATATCACATGATGCTGGACAGTCAAAATGAGCTGCACTCCTCAGTCAGTCATGTGATCATAACGCAAAACAGCTGATACATTGTGCTGCTGAGCCATAATATCCAACAGCTTGGTTTTATCAACTGCATTATGCCTCAACAATATCTTCAACCTATCACATTTTCTTTGGTCCATCATCCTGTTATAAGTAGTCTATGTCTCTATCTTTTGATCTGTCTACCCATTTCCCTCTCACCTGTCCCTATAATTAACATCATTGTCTATCTATCTTCTGTATAAAATTTATATAATTATTTTTAGCTCTGAAACCCCCAAATCTATTTAATTCTAATATGTAAAGTGTTTAACTAAAGATGTTCTGAATCTTTGCTTTCAGCCTTTTTGCAATTTTTTCAGCCTTTGTGCAATTTCACAAACATTCTATGCACAGTCCCAAGGAAGAATGTAAAGTTGTTAATTCAGCCTCAATGCATTTAGCTATCATGCTGCAGTGATTACTGTTTCCAAATATCTCAACAATGTTTCAAGTTTTCCCGATTTTTGATTTTTTGCTTCATTTCTGGATTTGGACTGTAGTGACCATATTACATATTGCACAATGATGTATTACTCTGATATCTGAAGTTTTACAGACTTGAAATTCTTCTGTGACAATTTCTTACCTCCTGATTATCTGTTTTTCAACGACATGCCACATGTTCTTGGTCTACTGGTACTTCTCTTCCATATTGAATGCATAAAAATCTTTGTTACTTATTCAAAACACTTAACACTGCAACATTTTTTCATTTATTGAAAAATATTTTAAAAAGAAAAGATTACTTAATTTTTCTCCAAAATGCTATTGTAATAATTAATATTTATTATGTTAGATTATTACATTTGTCTTAATTCTTCTGCATATTCCTATTATTATATTGTTCATATATTTCCACCTTACATAGAAAATGCTAAAACTAGCTTGTTAATACAAATTTGCGTCTTCCATATCAGTTCTCTGGAATACCTACTTAGTCATTACGTCAAAAATTGGAAATGAAGGCCCTCTACCGTGCCTTGTGCTTGGTGAACACATGCTCACTATTGCTAATTATGACCTTTCCCAGTACTCAAAAACCATCCATCCATTTAGGACTCCCTTCAAATATTTTACTGAGCATAAATGTCAAGATCCCTAGCCTATAGTTTTAAGATTCTGCCTAACCTTTTCGGAAACTTGGGACATTTCCTTTTCTTTACTCTTTTGGCAGCTCCCCTGTTATCAATAACTCCTCGAAGATTACTAAAATCGATCTTATCTGGAAAATTACTTAGGGCCCTAAATTAGATACTTTCTGAAGCAGAAAAGCAAGTCAGGAAGAAATTTTTATACCTCGTTCACATCTCCTCAACTTCCCATTTTTAATTTCTCTTCACCATTTTAGTTTCATCCTTCCAAAATAAAACTTACTTTTCTCCATATGGAAGATAGCAATGAAATTGAAGCTAAAAAGATATTTGTGCCTCTTTTTCTATTTATTACTACAGTGCTTTACCAAATCAGAATTTTCACAATCTTTTTCCCAACAGAATTAAGAACTTTGTTTAATTTAGCTGCTTTAAAGATATTATGCATTTTGAGTATCCTTCTTACTGGTGTTCCAAATATACTTATCAATTTTTTCATAGTCTTTAATCTTCATTCTTTCTAATTTTTTCTTTTCTTTTTAACATTTTTTTTTAAATCTGTGCTTATTAAAGAGATCCACAGAAAACTATCTTTCTTGACACTCTTCCTGTTTTCATCAACATCTTTTATGATTCAGTGATCAAAATACCCTTTGGAGAACATTCCATTGTGAAATTGTGTTATTTCTATAAATGCATTGAATTTTTCTTACCACATTTTGATGCTAATGACTTGGATGTTAATATTTGATTAATTCAATAGATGTTGTGAATATCTCTTAAAACAGCACATGTAGTCACAAATAATTTAAAATATCCACAAAGAGGGCCCGGTATAATAACCAAGTGGCTAAAATTCTTGCCTTGCACATGCCAGAATCCCATATAGGCACCAGTTCTAATCCTTAAAGCCACACGTCCCATCCAGCTCTCTGTTTGTGGCCTGGGAAAGCAGTCGAGGACTGCCCAAAGCTTTGGGACCCTGCACCCACAAGGGAAACCTGGAAGAATTTCCATGCTCCTGGCTTCTGATCAGCTCAGCTCTGACTGTTGTGATCACTAGGGGGGTGAATCAGCAGGCAGAAGATCTTGCTTTCTGCCTCTGCTGCTCTCCCTGTATATCTGACTTTCGAACAAAATCAATAAATCTTTTTAAAAAATCCACAAAGAGCTCATTGTCCACTTCAAGATTTTGACTGATGAAAAGGAAATTATCACACCAAATCATAAATTGTATGACATGGAACACGAAGGATACGAAGCACTCCAGAATATAATATTGAGGAACTAGGCAGGAAGTCCAAATAATGAAATGAGATTTTTTTCCACCAAACTTCTATTTCACCAGCTTGAGCATAGTTCAACTCCTGGAGCTCAATTCGGTATGCCTACCTCCCCATGTTGCAGCTGAGTCTCATCCAGGACTGAAAAGCAGGAGACATCATGATGAACATGTGACAGTTAACACTATGTAGGGGTGCCATAAAACACCCTGAAAGTGTTGTGGACACCAAACACTATTCAAGCTACTCCTCACATATCCAATTAGGGAACTCCCCCAACTCCATAAATGAAAGCCTACACATGAAAGCAGATGCTTTGGAATTCTTTCTGCTTCACACATATTCTCTCATCACAGAAACTTCCCCAGTCTTTTTGAGGGTGTATCTGTTCTTCTAATGGCTTCCTGTCATGTATTTGTTCTCTTTTTTAAGTAAATCCTGCCCTCATTTATGCACCTTCCTTATCCCTGTGCTCTGGATTCTTATTATGTCTTTTCATGAATTGTTATCTCACCTTGGAGTAAGGTGATGTCAAAACCAGGAAGCATTCCTATAACAAACGAACACCTAAACAGTACTAGGAGATCCAACTGATTGAAAGTACAACTCTAGAGTTTATTCATTTCCCAAGGTTTATTCCTTTACTAAAAAAAACCTTTTTTTCCTTTTTTCCTAAAGCTAGGATTCACTATTTCAGGGCAAAATGTTTCCTCTGTGAATGTATATTCCCCTCCATCCTTTTTTTTTTTTTTGTAATTATGGGCTTATACTCATTTTGAATCCCATACCCTTGCACCTAGTGTCTTGGATGTTTATCAAGGCCCAAAACTTCTTGCTTAGCTGGCAGTTCTTCTGTAAAGATTATCTCATTAAGAAACTGATGCAGGTTAAGAAATCCTGGAGTATGAAGACCCCTACAGATAACATAATCAATGTCTCAATGCTACTATTTATTCTGAGAGCACTGTAGGAACTCACAACTTCCCAGGAAAGTAACACATTGGCTGTAGATGCAGACAAGCTTGGAAGGCACCCTCAACACTTCAAAGGAGTCACTTCACTGATCATCAGAAGGAGGCCAGGAGCACAGTGGATGAATCAGAAGCCTGGACACAAGTTGATCATATACTGCCAGCAGCCTGATCTGTGAACTCTAATGTTCATCAACTTTAACTCCTTGGACAATCTGGGAATAGTTTTGGATGCCTGACTCCTTGCTCTGCATTTTGCTACTTTGTCCACCAACTCAGTGTCATTGATTGAATTCTTGCATGACAAATGCATGGAGTTGCAATGTGAGAGTTGTAGGGGAGGGTATTTTATTGCAAATTATTTATCCCAGCCTTTATTTGTCCCAATCCTTTGCTCTTGCAAGATTTTTGTGAATTAATAACTGTATTGAATTAAATATTGACTTAACTAACAATGTAAACAAAATATTTAATGCCTGTATGAGAGTTATATCCTGTTGCACAGTGGTGAAAACTCAGGCAAGGAGGAGTATAACTTGGAAGAAATTAGACATCTAATGTGTGGAAATTCAAAATAGCATAGTAGCGATGTTTCTATGCATTCGACTACACTCTATCTTGCATTTTCCACATCGAATATATGAAACAGGCTAGATATTACAATTGTGAAGGGACTTAACATCAAATTAACAATTTTTTTAAATTTGAATAAGTTTAATATTGAGAAGAGACTGAGAAGAAGAGATTGATCAACACCAAATATATGAAACACTAGCATGTAGATTGTAGCTATACGTTCTGAATATACTTTTTGTTTAGATTTCAAATAAAGACAGACCATTTTAATACAAATATATTAACTCGTATTGCTAATCCTGATGATGCAATTAAATAGCAATTTTGTGAAATTGCATTGAACTTACTACATGAAAATATGTGCAGATAAATAAAAACAAACGTCTCAAGTTAGAATATCAAGAAACATGTTCTCGGACTCAGCACAATAGTGTAGTGGTTAATGTCCTCGCCTTGAACGTACCAGGATCCCATATGGGCGCTGGTTCTAATCCCAGCTGCCCTGCTTCCCATCCAGCTCCCTGCCTGTGGCCTGGGAATTGCAGTTGAGAATAGCCCAAAGCTTTGGGACCCTGCACCCACATGGAAGACCCGGAGGAAACTCCTGGCTCCTTGCTTCAGATTGGCTCAGCTTCAACCATTGTGGCTGCTTGGGGAGTGACCCACTGGACAGAAAATCTTCCTCTCTATCTTTCCTCCTCTCTGTATATCCACCTTTCCAATAAAAATAAATAAATCTTGAAAAGAAAAGAAACATGTTCTCAAGTGAAAAAAATCCCCATAAAGTAATTTACTATTCTATACCAATATTAGATCCTTACTATGCTCTACTGAAAAAACAAAAAAAACTTTCTTCTCTCATTTTCAAAAAACAATCTTAGCAACCCTGAATATAAAAAGTTACAATACTAGTTTGAGTTTTTTACATTCATGAAGACAAGTATAATGTTACCATTCTACACAAAATTAATGACTTTATAATTTCTTCAACAGGAAAATCATTCAGAAATGCCACCTTCATCTTATTCATGTTCAGAGAAAATGGGCACAATCAAAGTATCTGAGTCCTTAATTCCAAGTGCATGCATCATCACTTCTGGTAAATTTATATTTAAGGACAATTTTGCAAGGTGTTTAAGTATCTCATCCTGGCTCAACAAAATAGTGAAATGATTGAAAACATTACTATTTATCAAATGATCTGGAATGCAATAGTTAGTGTCATATGTTGATTTCACTTGTGGATTTTATAAGTGACTCATTTGGAACCTAGTTGCTGCACTATGTGTTTATAAAAGGATATAGTACAATAATTTAAGATGACTCCAGAGAATTTCAGGGCAAGATAGAATTAAATTTGTATGTATGATATCTTTACATAAAGTGCTGCATTGAGTTGTATTTCATGCATGTTTGGTAAAAATATAAGGACCAATAAAATTTAAGAGACCCGCAAGAATCATTTCAATTAACAAACATAACTACTAAGTGGATGCTCTCCCTAATTTTTCTGCAATTTTCTAGGGTCTAGATCATGATGAGAGTCAATGAGAATATATAATGGAGGAGTGCATATTCCAATCATAAACACTGATTACCTTCTATTCCATTTTATCAAGTTTCTTTCCTTTTTTAGTGTAAATTAAGAAGATAACAATATATGATTTCATTAGAAATGGGAAATATGCAGTTCTCTAATTGAAGTACCTCATTTTAGCAACCACATTTGCTTGCTAACAGATTTTGATTCAAAGTTAATTATTTAGATGTATCAAGATTAATAATTAAATTAAATTAATTGACAAAGTAATAATTTCACAATCTGCCTCTAGGGAAGAATATTACACATTCTAAACAGATCCTATAACTTTTCTTAGGTAATTTTATTTTTGAAGGAGAAACATATTTATGACCATATTTAGTCATACTATTTTTAAAGATTTTTAAATGTTTTCATCAGTACTTCATACTAATGCAAATATTTCATCTATTTAGGTATTAAATTAAAATAAAAATATATTAAATATATAAAATTAAAATCAGTTTGACAACTTTAGTTTACCACAAATCCCAGAACAAATGGCATCTGAAAATACAATGGGAAAACCATCAATTTTCAGTTGGGATACTAAGAATTACAATAGTTCTTATTTTCCCAACATATATTGAGTTAAGATACACCATGGTGGGCCCGGCGGTGTTGACTAGCGGCTGAAGTCCTCGCCCTGAACGCACCGGGATCCTATATGGGCACCGGTTCTAATCCCTAAAGCCACACATCTGATACAGCTCCCTGTTTGTGGCCTGGGAAAACAGTCGAGGACGGCCCAGAGCCTTGGGACCCTGCACCCGTGTGGGAGACCTGGAAGAGGTTCCTGGCTGCTGGCTTTGGATCGGCGCAGCACCAGCCGTTGCGGTCACTTGGGGAGTGAATCATCGGACAGAAGATCCAGAAGATCTTCCTGTCTGTCTCTCCTCTCTGTATATCTGACTTTCCAATAAAAATAAATAAATCTTTTAAAAAAGATACACCATGGACTCTGTGTTATATGATTCCTGCTTTTTCTGAAGGATCTAATCAGCAGGTGCTAAGAATAACACTCTTTTTGAATGTAGGATATTGGATACTAATAATACAAAGATAAAAGGCTTTGGAAAGCTCATTTATTGTTCTTTCCTAAACCAAATATTTTATACATAACTTTTTGAAAATAATAAATACTATTTTCATATACATTGCAAATTCTTGAAGAGAATATAAAATGAATAAGAGACCTTTTCCAAACTGTTTATATAATTTATGAGATTATTCATTGGTCTTTAGTGGATTACTATAGAGTCTCCAGTCATTCTTAAACTCACAGCCTGAAATAGGAAGTGAGCTAAACACTAAAACTAAAATAAGAAAATGGTATACCTTTAATGGATCTCAGCTTGGCAGCAAATATTTTACATCTTCCTCTTTTGACTCAATGAGTCCAGAATGTCTAATGTTTTAACATTCCATAGCATGCAAAAATGGTAACTTCAGGAATAAATTAGAAACATTTTAAAGGAAGTCCAGTCAAAGGAAGCTATTGACGCTCTCTTCACTTTTTAACACTTGATTCTAGTTGCCAATATAATTTTTAAAGCATATGAAACATTTATAGTCCATAAAAATTTCCAAAAGTAAAACTTGCTCGGTATTACTGTTAATGGGTTTCCTTTTCCTAAATTTATAGAAAATTATTCTATTAATTAAAAGACCACATTTGATTCCATGTGCCAAATTTCCACATTTATTTCTTGCTTTCCCACATTGATTTCTTTTGAAAAAGTTCATTGACTTTTCTGTACAAACGTCTAATTAAAGCAGTATTCCCATTGGTAGTTTTTGTAATATCTTCTTAGAAGATTGTGCTGTGAAAAAAAGGGATTTCTTATGCAAGGCGGTGATTAGAATTGGTGGCACAGTATTTTAATATTTTAAAGTATTAGCGCGTTTCTTCTGATATGAGAAGTCATAAATGCAATAACTCTTTCGGTCTTTTTTAATATCATTGTTTTGTAGTCTTCAGTTTAGCTGAAATGAATTTGTGCGCAGATATAATCTTTCACTTTTGTGTTCCAAAAATAGGCCATACATGCGTACATTTAGCCAGTTATTGGATTTTTTAATGACTTTCCATTTAAAAGCAAACCAGTATCACCACTTACTACTAGATTACAAAGAAAAGTCTATTTCTGAAGGAATTTTGAATGATAAAAGTTACAGGGTCTGGGAATTACATGAATGCATTTCATTCTCCCTTTCATGTCTGAGTAGATGAGAACATGATGCTTCATGTACAGATGAAATACGTTCCTCTCCCCAGCAGTCCCTCAGAGTTTCCTTGAATGAGGAAAAACAGAACTCGCCTCTGTGAAGATCCACAGCTATTTAAACATATTCCTGTTACCTCCCTAGGGTAAGTAAGCATAGAATCCACTATGTTCAACATTTTTAGGTAAACACTTAAGTCAGGTCATTTCAGATATATAGAAAAGTGGTGATAATATACTAACATCCCATTTATTCACCATTCAGCTTTCACAATTATGAACAGCATTCTAAAGAGTTCATCTTTAGCCCTAATCTCCACCTCCTTCAGATTGCCTTGAATGAAAATCCGGACTGCATATAATTTGATCCGTACACATTTCATAACGAATCTTTAAAGCAGAATGAGCAGGAACGGGCACATCATCTTGTTATTATGACTCCAGCATTCCCATTTGGGGATGTCTAAGTCTGGTTTCTGCTTCCAGTTCCAAATCAAGGTTTTTGCTAACACATGTTGTGCAGCGCAACATCATTGTGTTTCTGTCACCCTAACGGGAAAGCTAGATTGAGTTTCAGCCTCCTGGCTTCAACAGCTGGTTGTTGAGGTCATTTGAGGAGGAGTGAACCAGTAAAAAGAAATACTCTGTCTCTCGATCTCTCTCTGCCTATATTTCTTTGTCTCTCAGTCTCCTTATGTCTCAAATAAATAAACCAACATTGTAAAATAAATAATTGGACTCCTTCCTAAAATTTATTTCTGGACCAAAAAAAGATATAAGCATGCACAGTATGATGCTTTCGGAAAACAAACTTCAACTCATTACCACGCCTAGATTGCTTTAATTCTTCAAATTATTAAATATTCAGTTTTCAAAGTTACCCAACTATTTATAGCATTTTAAAGAGTGTGTAAAGCCATGCCCAGTACACTCTGGACTATAATCAATTACAGTGGGCCAGTATGTTTCTTAAATGGATAAAAAATAAAAAACACTTGCTCTCTTTGTTTATAACATATGCACAGCCTCCTTCATGGTTTCAATCATCTCTAAATTAAGGATAAGATCCAATACAATATAAGTAGCTGTTACACTGTGTCATCTAGAAAATAATGGTAAAGAGAAAAATGTTGCACATGTTCAACAAATATATTCTATTTTAAAGGATTATTTGTTTGAAACCCAGAGAGTGAGACTGAGAGGAAGTGGGAGACAGAAAGCAACAACATGCCGTAAGTACAGAAGTCAGTGTGTGACTGACTCAATCATATTCTTAAAGCACACATGCTGTTATGTAACTCCAGACCCTCTCTGGCAGGCCTCGACCTTAATCTCTGACATTTGCCCACCAGTGGACCATTCGTTGTATGCAAGTTTTGACCTTCTCCAGCACCAGCAGCCTTTGAATTTAAGATTCCAGATAACAGTCCACACTGGTCTTCTTTACCAAGTCATGGATTTTGTTTGTTTGTTTGTTTGTTTTTGGCAAACTGCCTATGTCAGCACTAATCAGCATATATACATATATGTATATATATAAACATATTTGACATACTTCAACACTTGCAGTGACCATATATAAATATATATCAAGAGCCAGAAAGTACAATCTGGGCTATGACTCAACAGCTCCTTTCATATTTTCTTTCTGGTTGAAGGACTTTTCAAAGTCATCTTGCATATTTTGTGAAATTTTGTGCAATCAACCAATTCAGCAGGGAGCTTTATCTCCTCCCACCAAAACCTGGGTACCAGCATGCTTAGTGTCACTGGTTTTGTTGTTTCTAAACCTTTTGGGAAGGCAAAATTAGTAAATATGTTTGAAAAGCTAAAAATAGATTACAAAATCTTACTCCGTGTTTAAGTCACGTTCAGGACCACAAAGTTTTTACAACTTCAACATCTGTGTGTCTTACCATGCACACACAATATTCCTAGAATTATAAAACTATCACCACACCATGAATATTGTTATTCATAAGAACCTAAAATCTTGCTTGCTTTAATAACTCAATTTCAATTCTTTTTTCTTTAAGAGATGTTAACTAGATACCTATCCATAGAATGTCTTAAAATAGTTCATCCTTTGTAATTCTCTTATAGCATTGGCATGTTACGTTATTAAATTCATTGTTTCATTTTGTTTTAGATTTTTATTTATGGCTTTTAGGAATCATTCAGTTATAGAAAGTATTTATTATTCTGTCAATCTTATATAACGGGTATATTCAGAGATCAAGTTTATATTGCTCACACATACGATTACACAGAGGTGCATGGATACACAAACACTTTTCTCTCTCACATGCTCAATAATATTCTTAAATATTGGATATTCTCCGACAGTTTTTCTCCTTTCCCTTTCTTTCTTTGCAGCATAAGAAAGTGTTTTATACGATTGTGTCTGCCTACCTTTCTTGGATGTACTGTAAGCACCTTTTCTCTCATTGCTTTTATTGAAAACAATGTGACCTGCAATCATTCCACTGTAATTAATTTTTTAAAACTATTTGCTAGTCTGGAGGGCCCAGGGGCAGGCAGAAAGCCCCTTGGTGGGTGCCATAAGTTCCTGCTGAGAAGAGAACCCCAGTTTCATAAGTGGAGCCAACCAATCAGAAGACAATATCAAACTCGATTATTACCACTATGTAAGGAATCTGCGACCCATCACAGGTGCAACTTCAGCGGCCCACGGACCTTGAGGACCGAAGAACCTTGCCCAGGAGCAGATCTCAACAAATCTGGTTTTACCATCATTCTGGTCTTGGTAGTCCTGCTGTTTTGGCGTGATTTTTTTATCTAGCACTACTTAGTACTCCATTTAATTTGTACATTCCTGCCCATTATCATTGACCAGTCATCTGTTTTCAACTTTGTGTTCATTTAAATGTTATTGTAATAAGAGTCTTGGATCCAGAGATCTCAGTTGTTTTGAGTGTAAGTTAAGACATTCCTAGAAGTGGAATCACTAAAAACACATTTTGAGTATCAATGTTAGGATAAGTAAATATAATATACTGATACATTTGGTTTCAATCCAGATTCATTCTTACTTTCCCTCTTGTTTATTTGGATTTCCCTCTCCAAAAAAGAGAAATGTATCATCTATTTGCATTTATTTGCTTGTTTGTATCTAGTATGCTTGTACTGCAGTTTCAGAATTGTGAACCCATTCCATATAAGAAAAAAACACATTTTTACAAGGTAGCATTTTTGTGATGATAATTCTGTGTTAGTTCTGACAGTTGCCAGAAAATAACACTTTGACTTAATTACTCCAATAGGTACTTTTGCTTTCCTTCCCTTCATTAGCGTGCAGTGTAATAAGATATTGTCACGTTTGTGTCACTCTCCAGAAATAGAAAACTCACATTTTTCTGATGAAGCAGTGTTTTATGGTTCATTTAGAGATTTCAAATGCCCCAAGCCAACTCATACTCATACTTTGTGCAGTTCTCTAGATCTCGCAAAAACCTGGAGCTGTAAGACCCACCTCTTCCCTTGGCTGTCATCTGTTTACCACAGGGGTTTCTACTGAAACTATTGATTGATTTGTGGATTGCCGGGTCTTGATGATCTTGGTGATTTTTCTTTATACACTAGTATTTGCACCCTAACTAAGTACTATCTTTGTCATTGTTTTGTGTGTGTGTGTGTGTGTGTGTGTGTGTATGTTAAGCCATGTGTCTATGTGTTGTTTGAAAATAGTTATCCATTTGCAAGATGAATGAATAAAAACACAGAAACAGGGAGCTTCCATCCACTGGTTCACTCCCCAAATGCCCACAACAGCTGGGACTGGGTTAGGCCAAAGTCATGAGCAGGACCTCCAATCAGGTTTCTCAGCTGCTAGGCTAAGCATGCATTCTTGAGGAGTTTCAAAGACCGATCTTTTATCCTTCCACATGGTGGTGTTTTGTTTTTGTTTTGCTTTGTTTTGTTTTGTTTGTTTTGTTTCCCCCTACAGAGATTGTGAGAAACTCCGTCATCAAGATGAGAAGAGATAACTGAGCTTCCAAATAATTCAAAGACATCACAGCTACTGTCACAGGTGTAATTAGAACCAGGAACTGCACACTCATAACGGAAATACTCTCAGCGCCCCCTGCTGCCTCTCTCACACAGTTCTGAGCTGCCTTCCCTCCAGGGAGCAGCAGGGTTGTTATCCTCCAGGTAGCTTGAGTCACTTTAGAAAAGAAAAACAAAAACAAAACTGTATTTAGTATTACACAGCAAAGAATTTCAGACATATGACAGTGGCAAAGCTAAGCATTACATTTGTATGCTTGTGGAACATCTTGATCATTAATAATTATGATTTAACCTCATGTCCAAAATGCTGATTCTGAAGTTTGAATATGTATGGATCAGGATCTTTTAAAATTCTGATGAAGTAATTCTGAAGGGCACCTTAGAATATGCTTTTTAATGAGTGTCTAGGTGTAACGAGTGCTGATGTTCTGAACAACAAGGGCCTGTATCTATTAGAGAGTTTCTCGTAGCTGTGCCTTCTCTGTTTTATGCTACATTTTGATATAGAGATAAAAATCTGAGAGTGAAATATAGATGATGAAGGCAGGTATGCAGGTGGAAACAATACACGGTTTCTAAGAAATCTAAAAAAGACTTGTGGTCTAAAACTTTTGTGAGTCGTTCGTCCACAAGACGAAGTTCCAACTCATTGATATAATTTAAAACCTCCATCGGTTTATTCATTTTTTGTTCAACTGTTCCTTAAGTATTAATCCATGTACAAAATTCATCATAAAATCTAAAAATAAAGTACAATTTCTAATAGCCACCATTCTCAAGTATAGTTAAAATGTTTTCTTTTTGTTCTCACAAGTCACTTTTTGTATACTTCCATGCATTTTTGTCAGCTAACATTCACTAAATATTTTATTTATACATTTTGCTTTGTATAGAGTCTCAGGGATGTGAAACATGCAGTAATCTCTGAAAATACAAGTATATGCTAAAACATGCCTTGCTCATGGAGACACATGGCTCGACTGGCTAATTCTCTGCCTGCAAGCACCAACATCCTATACATCAGCACCGATTTATGTCCAGATTCATGTCTAGTCCTGCTCCAATTCCCATCTAACTTCCTGCTTATGGCCCGGGATAGTAGCAGAAGATAAACCGACGCCTTGAGACCCTGCATCTACGTGAGAGACCAGGAAGAAGCTCCTGGCAACCCCAGCCATTAGGAGTGAATCAGAAGATGGAAGATCTTTGTGTCTCTCCTTCTCTCTATAGATCTTTTAATGCCTTACTCTAGTGGTATTTCCCTAGAAAAGCATTGGGTAATTGAATGACTAAGAGAGAGAGAGGAAGTATGGGATACAAGGAAGAATGAAAGAAGGAAGGAAAAAACGAGGAAGGGAAAGGAAAAAGGAAAGAAAGAGGAATAAATAGACAGTGGGAGAGGCAGAGGAAAGATGAGAAGAGAACAAGGTAGGGGAAAAGAAGAAAGGAAGAGTAGAAGAAAAAACAAAAGAAATGAGAAGGGAGAGGAGAAGACATAGAAGAAAGATGTAGGATAGATGCTAAAGACCTGTTTTAGAAAAATCTGAGAAGTTATGCTCTGTGTTAAGAATAATACAGATTTTCAGGACTCTGTTTATTTGCAAAAGATCATAAACTATGTCATTTCAGAATGTAAGTGACGATTTATCATATCAGAAAATTGTGTAAGGAAAAATCTATGAGGAACCCTCACAACATTCTTTTTTTCTTATCCGCCCCCCACACACACAGCAAGCTATTCAAGAAAATAATTAAGATTTAGAACAAAAGCACATATGTAAGGTGGTTCTGCATAGTTATCAATATTTTACTAACTATCAAGATTTTCCCCAAAGGCTTCTAGCCACTAGATTTACCGAGCATCAGAAAGGGTATACACATGTTGGCTAATAATTTGTAATAGGCTATTTCATTTGCTACAATGGAATTCAATCAGGTTTTGGCTAGCAGCCATGTGCCTTTATTACTAGGAGCCTCAAATTGATATGAGAAATGAAGCATAGTGGGAGACACTAGCAGGACATTTTACAGTTTGATCCATAAAACAACCTATTAGTAAGAGACATCCTGTTGCTTTGATCACACCTGTGATACGTGTCTCACAGCTTAACTAAACCTAAATAATGTCTAAATCATGCTGAACCATTGTGGAGAAGAATGATGAAAGGCAGATTCATACGTAAGTGCAAATAATAATCCCTGAAATAATTTACCAAGCCTACTTACCAAATAACTCACCGAATACATGTACAAGCATTTGAAGTTTCACTTGATGGAGGACTAAGGGGGAACATTTCCTGTGCAACTCAGAGTGTTTGATTTCTTTCTACTCATTGTGCTGAGGTCTGGCCTCATTATATGTATGCTCTTCCTGGTGAATTGAAAAGAAGTTGCAAAGATACCTTGCCATTATTAATCACTGCCTCTATTGTTAAAAGCTATTTGCAGGTATTTTATCTGATCCTATCTAAAAATTATTCTGATGTATTTATGGTTTGCTTCTCTTTTGTCCTATAATTTGGTACATGAAAATGGTCCTCTACGAATCAGGGAGTACTGAAAGTAATAATTTGTCCACACAAATTAGACTCTGATGTACTTCTATTCTCTAATGTCTCTCATATTCGTCTTTGCATCACCAACCACTGTGGATTTTTTCAGATGTGCAAAGAAAATTGCAGCTATTTAAAATAACCTAGAGAGGAAGAATGATAGGCAATATCCTAACTACCTCAGCCCTTTACATTTTAGCAGCTGTGTTGCCAAGGAAACCACTTGGGACTTTAGGGAAATTTGTGGATATTTAAAATGGATTGTGGCTGTACATAGATAGACACTTGCACAATTCACACTGCAGAATAAAAAGCTTCCAGCCCTGTAATATTAATCTTGGAATTCCAAGGACTGAAGATGGGAAATAACAAAACACAGAGATTTACTCACTTATATGCCAACACATGTTTTGCATATAGTATTTCTGATTATTAGACGAGGCTGTTAAAAATACAAGTAAAATCTATCTGGAAGAGTACACATAGCGATATAAACCTTATAAAACTTACATTTTCATTTGTATTTGTGATTTGTCATCTTAACATTGCATAGCCATTTTGACAACTAATTCCCAAGGTGTATTTCAGCTTCTAAAATCTAAAGCAGGAAGCATATGAATTCCTTTCTCAGGCTTTTCTGAAAATGGACTGAACTCTAGTTAAGTGCAGACATGAATCTTCACTTGCAAGACGCAGTGAAGTGCAGATATTAGGAGAGAATGGAGATAGGCTAACATATCAAAATCCTTGAGCGAGTTTTTTCAGTTTCTACATATTTCTATCTGTCATTTTTATTTCTGTTCCAATTTCTGCTGAAGATGGGGTATTCTTAATAAGACAACTGACTGCTGAGTAGAAAGACATGTATACAAATTCTCTTCACATGGACTTCTCATGAGTGCTTATAATTTCAGTTCGAGCCTTTACTTAGTCTTGTTTCTGCTGGACATGAAAGTTGTTTTTTTCCATACTTCCCACACACAATTATCAGATGGGAAGTTCAGCTCACTTCGAATGTTAAGGAATGTCACGGGATTCATGTGTTCCTAACAATGGACTTTGGTTCCTTTACACAAAAGTCTGCCAAGTCTGTGCTCGAAGTGTATGCTTTGTCATAGCAAAGACCTAACTAGTGCATGGAGACATGGAATGTTTCCCTTTGATATTTACCTTGTAACTAAGGAAATCCTGTAAATTCAGAATTAAGCCAAGTTGATGGCCAACTTTATGTGTCAAACAAACCTAAGATTTGGCAAAACACTCTCCAGGTTGGTCTGTAACCCTGTTTCTGCATGCAATTGACATTCGAATTGCTAGGCTGAGTACATCTATCGTGCTTCCCAATAGTTATGGGTTTCGTCCATTCACTTGTAGGTCCAGTAAAGGAGAATGTACCTCTAGGTCTTTGAGCTGAGACTGTCATTTTCTCCTTTCTTCAAATCCATGCACAATGGAATCTACACTCTCGCTCTGCTAATTAGATCCTGCTGACTTAAGTTGTTAGAGCTTCCCAATCACCACAAATGTATGGGACAATTTTTCAAAATTATTCTTGTATCTACATCTATACTTGTATATTTATATATGTATGTGTTTACACACATTCATGTATGTGTTTACACACACATTCATGAGTGGTTTCTACTGGTCTGTTTCACAGAACAATTGCATTAATATTATACAGTTTCTGTGTCTGCTAATCATTCAGCATTGATGTGTTAAAATATCCATCATATTCATTTATATGAATGTATTTTAATGAAAGAGACATTTACCTAAGCACATTTTATATGGTAACTGACTATTCATAGTGAGACAACCTGGCCTATTTTTGTATTCCAAATCCCTTCTAAAATTATTAAACTGCAACAAAAATTAGAGGTAGCATGAAACAGCATCTGAATTTAATCAAAGGTGTGATTCATCTGTAAATAATGTAGAGGAATTTCAGCTAGGTCATTTCTAAGTAGGATTCAATAAAAATTTAAAAACAACATGGGTAGCACCAACGAAATAAAAATAATAACAAAATTGAAAAATAGGAGGAATATTTCGAACTAGAAAAGAGGGACAAGAACCAGAGACAAAGGTTAGCCTACAAGAAATGCAAGGAATATTTGCTTTTGCGCCTGTTAATTCAGAAAGGTCAAGAGAATCAAAAAGAAATTCCATGGGGATGTCCAAAAGCATCTCATGTAAAAATCTAAGGGTCCATCATCAGCTGCCTCCCCACTCCCAAAGTAGATGTTTCCTTCATTTACAAGCCAATTATCAAAGCCAAGAGCACTTATAGCAACTGCATGTGCAAGTATAAGTTTACTATGCCCACGAAGCTTCAGAGAAATGTTAGCTATTGACAGTCATCTCCTCATGCAGGGGAAGGTAACACATTAAGAGTGTACACAGTTATTATTTGAGTTGAGCATAATCCTGAGAAGGAACATACTTGAAAAATTTGAAAAGAAAGTCTACAGAAAGAAGAGGTGGATTTAGAAAGCGACTGCTTTTCCTTGCAGTAAAAAGACAAAGAAATGAGCACCATGAAACAAGAGATGAAAGATGAGAGGATAAGGCAACAGACTGAGATATAAAGAGAAGCTAGCTGGGAGCCAGACAGAAGGGCAAAAGGAGCTGAATGAGATAAGGGAAAATGAAAGGAAACTAAAGATACAATAACTAATTTTAAAAATGCTTTGATAGCAATCAAGAGAAAAATCATAATGTACAAACTATCATTGCTCTTGAAGCTGAACTGTTGAGCTGAGTATCTGTATTACTGAGCAGCAATGAACTGATTATAATTAGTCTAAATTTTAATATGACAAATATAAGTTGGAATGGCAAAACAGACTAGGTTCCTAGCAGTATTAGATTTTTTAAATAAATCCACTTAAAAGGAAGCACTATATTAAATCTGAAAAGCACGTCATAATTCTGAACTCTTAAATAGTGTTATCAAGATATAATAATGAATAAAAGCATATAATCTTCCCATTTTAAACTTCACTTTAAGTAAAATCTGTAAATATTTGACAAGAGAGAAATGTAAGAACATAATCAACAAATCTCTGAGAATACTTGTGAAAAAGGTACTGGAAAATATGGTGCAGTTGGAAAATATAAATTAACAAAATGTTCCCTTAAAAATTCAGTGATTTAACCAGAGAATAATTTTAAGTGGCATTTAATAACCTATTCTGATTTTTCACAAAAATGCTCAGATTCATTTGGCAATTTCTTACAATTTCTATTAAATTTGTAAGAAACAAAGTTATTGTTATAAAATGGTCCTAGGACATACAGGAAGGAAGAAAGCTACTCAGCTGTTTCCAGATGAAAGAATGATATCTTAGCATAGTATTACAGAGAAATTAATAATTTCATTTATTTTACAATATTTTAATAAGGTGTAAGTAAAACAAATGTAGACTACTGCTAATCAAATAAAATATAACTGAATAGAATCAATTATAGTGAAATTAGGAAAAAACAGTAGTGCAAAACCCTGCTGATAATCATCTTATCGGAGAACGAATAAAACCTGATATGCATTACACTTAAATGGGAAGATATTCCATATTACTTAACATTAATTGCTGGTGACTGTGATATTACCAAACAGAAATAGTTCCCTTAAAACTATGAAAAGTACACAAAACCCTTAACAGCATAACAATGTCAGCCTGTTAAATTTAGCTTGAAACCATAGAAGTGTGTGTGTATGGGGGGGTAAGGGGTGTGTGTTTTTGTGTGCACTGACACACTAATTATGTACAAGCAGCATGCATACATACATTTATAAAACATGCCAAGCATACCAGCTGAGTTAATATGGAAGGACAAAATTTGTGGATATATTACTAATGGGTATCCAAACCTACAGTAAAAAATATAATGTGGTATTTTGCAAAAGTAGACACATAAGAACCAGCACTGTGGCTTATAGTTGAGCTACTGAACTCTGTTTTCACATAAATCAAATAATCTTAAAAAAATGGGAAATGAAGGGGCAAGATGAGCACCAACAGAATAGTTTGAAGGCTAGAATAGTAATCTGAAGAATGATCTGCATTAGAGACTCAGAATTGAACCTGGTTAGATGTAGAGAGCTACTAAGATATTTAGAAATTTATATAATGAGCAATTGGACACGTGTGCAACTGGAGAAGATTAAAGGAAGAAGAGAGAAGCCGAGGGTCATCCCAAGCTTTAAATCCTGAGCAAGAGAGATAAATGAATTGTGAATTATTGAATAGGGAAAGATTGAGCAGTTGGACAGTCAGAAACAAAATAAGTTTGAAATGACAAGTAAACAAAACTTCTGACTCTGGCCTCTAGAAGTCTAAATTCCAAGTAGTTCAGTACACATTCTTGTTAAATTTCATGTGTGGGTCCTCATCAAAGGAGTAAAAGCTGTGTGTAGCCTGCCTGGATTACCTCATTCTTGGAGGAGTGGTCAAAGCTCTGATCAAATCAGGGAATATGACTACTTAGGATTAGCCATTGATATGGCAATCTAGAATTCGCTACTGACATAAACATATTATGTTGGTGGAGTACAGGACAGAGACAGATTACTAGATTTAAGAAAATACAGATTTAAGTATAGATGCTCTTCTTAGGTGATATTTACATATACAAGTTATTTAAGTGGGAAAAGGCATTGCATATCTGTCACTCTAGCATTATTTTTTGTAAGATGTATTCTGTTGTATTAAGGAACAAAAGGTCATGATTGCTGAAACTTATGTGCAACAGATAAAATCACATGCACAGGGACAAATGAAGCAAGGGTAGCAGCAGTTCAACAGAAAATAATTAAGGACAATAATTAAGGATTTTCTTTAAAGAAGTTGGATGTAAAGAAAGTGGGAGAGGTGGGTAGAAAGTGACAAAGTTAATTAGGAATCATTCAGCAGGATGTAAAACAATGCTGATTCAGTGACATTTAATTGGTAAAGCAATGTTAGTGAGTGAGCCTGATGAAACAGCAACCAGCACACAAAAAGATGATTAAACTAATTTTATTATTAGTTTTTAGAATTTCTATAGCAAATAGGCACTATATTCACATTGCAGCACATAACAAAAATTCTCATGTAAGTTCATGTAAATCAGTCTATAAATATTGTACCATTTTCTATCATACAGTTTTGAAAAGGAGAAGCAGTGTTTTAAAATTGAAAACCAAATATGCATATGTGTAATACATATGTAATAAGATATTCTATAAGTATCAAACAATACACTATGGAATTTATTCAGATATGTTAAAGGGATGCAGAGAAAATATTCCATGTGGTGATTTCCTGATACGTACCTATCTGTCTGGAGAGACAATGAAAGACTGTAAACATGTGATTATGGAGGCTGAATATTTGTGATCTGTCTCCCTGAAAGTTCTAAGGAACAGGATATCAAACGGCCTAAATTTCCAATACACATGCACAAAAGGATGAAATGGAATGTCACACCAGGCTCAACAACAACAACAACAAGAGCAGAGTCCATTTCTTCCCTGCTCCATCTGTTGTACTATTTAGATAGTCAAAGGATAGGATGATGCCAGTTCAGCTGAGGAGCACCATCTTATAACTGTCTGTTGATTCATATGACGTTCTCATCTGGAAATATCCCAGCAAATAATGCCAAGAAGTAGGTGTATTCAGTCTCTGGACATTCCATGACCCATTAAGATTGATGCAGTTAATTAGCCATCCCCTGACCATTTTTTTGTTTTGTTTTGTTTTTATTATTTTTACTTCATTAATTACATTGTATTATGTGACACAGTTACATAGGTACTTGGGTTCTCTCCACCCCTCCCCAAACCCTCCCACCATGGTGGATTCCTCCACCTTGTTGGGTTTGCTTACCAGGTTCGGCTTTATAACATGTTATCTCCAGGTAGCAGAATAAGTATTGTCTTGGAGGCATACCTGAAATAAACAGCTTCTGTCTACATCCCAGTTGTACTGAGTCAGTGTTTGCATTTGAACACTTTTTTTGGACATTTCAAATGTATTACTCTTGGAAAATTTTTTAAACTGTTTCCTGAGATAGAAAGATATATTTGGTTCTACTAAAGACACATAAAATCTTTTTTATCCTTTCACTAACAATACAGCATTGGCTACAGCTCTTAGTTTGCTGTCTATTTATATTCAATAATGCATTTTCTGAAGCTAATTATTTATCTTTAATATACTTAGAACAATTTACCACTGAAAGCTACAAAAAAACACCAAAAAATCAAAGTGATAATTACAAATTATGTAAGACCTCTAACCCCAATAGATCAAATCAGTGTTGCTTAGGCATGATGACTCTACCTTATGCTGAGTTCTAGAACAGCTAGAACAAAAACATTTGGTGTTTTGGATGCATTTAGTTTCTGAAACCCACCAATTATCCCCATTCCTAAAAATCTATACAGCATTTAAGACTGGGTGCTGTGCTTGGAAAAAAGCAATTGAATAATAGGTCCTTAGCATTCAGTTATCTGTTTGGAAATCAAGATCACTTCTTTTTGACTTCATTTTGGAATGTGGTACATGCATCTATTTGATTTTAGAATGTGATACATATCTAGCCAATCCCAACAGGACAAATATCATTTGTTCTCTTGATATAATGCAACATTCCTGCAGAATGTGAAACAAATAGATATACTGGTAAGCAAGTACATACATATAATCTCATAAATGAATTGTATAATGAACACTAGTATACCGGGACATGAAAATATGTTACAGTAGGTATCTATACTCCTGAATAAAAGGAGGACTCCCAGTAAAACAGTTAAATATACCTTGATAATATAATACATTTTCTACCACAGTCTATACCTACAATTCCATGATAAATTTAAATAGCAGAATGTTAAACTTTTTAACTGTTACTGAAGGACTATACCACTATAATAATATGGGGGAAATCAAGTGAAGGGGAAAAGGTGAGGAGAAAGGACGTGACAGGGAGGAAATCCCTACACCTACAAAAATAATAAAGATAATTTATAAAATAATTTCTGAAAAAACATATTATATACATATTTTCCTTGTTATATTCTTGAGGTTTATGTTTTAATTGTACCATGGTGTACAGTAAAAGCTAGTTAGAAGATTGAAAGAGAATCAGAACCAAAGGTCATTCCAATATATAATAAGTAATTAAATTTAAATTAAGTGTTCATTGGGCTATATAAAGGGCAAGTTTGTGTACACAAGTTAAAGAATTCTCAGCATAAAATGAAATTCACAAGGTTATCCTAGAAGAAAGAAAATCATATACATTTTTAGTATTTTCTATCACTACAAGTTTAGGAAGTTTGAACTTTATTACATTTCAGCAATTTGAATTGTTGATTTTTTTAAGTGACCAGAGCACATTGGCCCCTTTTAAATTAGTGAGATTTTAAATATTTTGCAAAAAATACTTGAAAATACTTTCTATTTTTTTCTTGGGTTAGGCTAGAATGTTAAGTACCTTATGGTTGCATATTTATGTAAATGAGCATCTAAGTGTTTAGTGATAATTTAGATGTCAAAGAACACTAAAGAAAGTATTCTGACAACATGGGAAGCAGTTCATATAACAGACTCATAGAATGGCAATCCTAAATACCACCCAATGGCTTCTGAAACTATCCAAAAGCCATTTTGGTCTTGCAGAAAAGCCAACAAGAGAGCATTTTATGAGCAGAGAGCCTGGATACTGCTTGCAAAAAGTGTCCTATCATAAAGGACCTCTGTGGTCCATGATCTAGCACAAAGTGATCGTCACAGAAGGTTATGCTCTTCTCCACAGGAAGGCGACAACTTTCACTTTGTGCATGGTCTTTTCTAATGACTGAGTTTCTGCAGATTTCAAGAGGATTCCATATCCTGGGCATCACATGCATTGCATAGCAAGAGCTCCAGGTGATTACTGATGTCACATGTAAGACTGTTAATGAGTAGGATCAGCAGGAGTCACTGGGTACCAATTTCCCATGCTGGTCCTGTGTCATCAGACTTGTATTATTAAAATTAATGGTAAACCATGTTCTTAAAGGTCTACTTTGTTTTAGTGTATTAAATAAAATATTTCCTTATCTCAGTAGCTTAGACATGTCTGGGTATTTAGCTCCTTTGCTTTAAAGAAATTTGTTGCCCTTTGAGATTCACTAAGGTTAATTTTCTCTAAATTTATTATTTTATTTAATCTTTTATTTATTATTATTTATTATTTATGATACAATTCCATATGCCCTGGGATTTCCCTTAACCTCACCCAACTTCCCCTCCCCCCACCGAGTTCCCCTTTATCATTACTGAAGTATAGTTCATACATAGTCATATGTTCCTCATTGCAGGCATGGACAATGGCAGAGAGTCCAGCATCCTATTGTCAAGATATAGTAAACAGTTTCATTGTGAGTCCATCTTTGTCTGGAAGTGGAGATGCATACTACATTGTGTCATCACATCTGGACATGTTAGTCTCCATTTCACAGTTACTGTACATCCCCTTAAATGAAAAGTCACAATACAAAATCAACAATAGAAAGAAAAATAGAAATTTACAGTGCCATGAAGTTAAATGACATGTTACTAGATATGAGAGTCTCTATTACACAGCTACTATACATCTCCTTAAATGAAAAGCCACAAAACAAAGTCAACAAAAGGAAGAAAAAAGAAATTAACAACACCATGGAGTTAAATAACATGCTACTGAAAGATTAATGTGTCACTGAAGAAATGGAAAAGAAAATCAAGAACCTTCTTGAAGAAAATGATGCTACTCTATGATCTATGAGTCATTCAATGATTTAATCAGAAGAAACTGTTTTGAAGAGATGAAACTAACAAAAACAAAAACATCAAAATCCATGAGATATTGTTTCCACCGATTTTGTTGGTGAAGTGTGTCTCTTCTAGACAACAAATAGATGGGTTTTCTTTTTTAATACAGTCTACTAATCTACTAATCTACGACGTTTGATTGAGTTTAAGCTGTTTACATACAGGGTTAATATGTATGGGTGGTACTTTGGTCATGTCATTTTAGGAATGGGTTGTTCATTGGTTTAGTCTTCTGTTGCCATTTTACTGGGATGTTCTTCACATTTGCCTTTGGTTTTGTTGGGTGCTATTCCTCTTCTCTGTCAAGAGAACATCTTGAACTATCTTTGCAGGGCACGTTTGGAAGAAGCAAATTTTTTTTTTTAAGATTTATTCATTTTATCACAGCCAGATATACACAGAGGAGGAGAGACAGAGAGAAAGATCTTCCGTCCGATGATTCACTCCCCAAGTGAGCCGCAACGGGCCGATGCTGCGCCAATCCGATGCCGGGAACCTGGAACCTCTTCTGGGTCTCCCACGCGGGTGCAGTGTCCCAATGCATTGGGCTGTCCTCAACTGCTTTCCCAGGCCACAAGCAGGGAGCTGGATGGGAAGTGGAGCTGCCGGGATTAGAACCGGCGCCCATATGGGATCCCGGGGCGTTCAAGGCGAGGACTTTAGCCGCTAGGCCATGCCACCGGGCCCAAAGCAAATTCTTTATTCAGCAATTGAAAGACACTATTAAGAGGCCTAATGTAAGAGTTATGGGAGTCCCAGAAGGTGCAGAAAGGAAAACTGGTTTTACAAATATATTTAATGAAATAATAAGGGAGAGTTTCCCTAATCTAGAGAAAGAATTGAGAAACAATGTCCAGGAGTGGCACAGGACCCCAACAGGCTTGATCAAAAGTGATCTTCACTACTACACATGATCATCAAGCTCTCTTCAATTGAGCATAAGGAGAAGATCCTTAAATGTACATGTGAAAAAAAATCGATTGACATATAAAGGAATGTCAATTAAATTCACAGGACACCTCTCACAGGAAACTCTACAGTCAAGAAGAGAATGGAATGACATATTCCAGATTCTATAAGCAAAAAAGTTGTCGGCCCAGGATAATATATCCAGAAAAGTTTTCTCTTGTCTTTGAAAATGAAATAAAATTCTCCCACAGTAAAGAAAAGTTAAAAGAATTTGCCCCTAAATTTAGATCAATCATTATGATGTTTTGATAAGTTTTCAAACATGGACTCTAGAAGTATTAACTAAAAAGTTGGGTACACTTTCATGCCCAGTGATCTATTTTTCTAAATGACTAGATTCAGTGACTGCAAGGTGACCTTCTTCCACATGAAATCTGCTACCAGATTTGTGGTGGTAGAAGTCACAAAGCTGATTTCAGGTCAGCTACTTGAGGTTCAAGCACCACGTTAGGTGCATGAAGTTTTAGAAATCAAGGATCGGGCTTGGCGGTGTGGCCTAACGGCTAAAGTCCTCGCCTTGAATGCCCCGGTTCTAATCCCAGCAGCTCCACTTCCCATCCAGCTCCCTGCTTGCGGCCTGGGAAAGCAGTCGAGGATGGCCCAGTGCATTGGGACACTGCACCTGCGTGGGAGACCTGGAGGAGGTTCCTGGTTCCCGGCTTCGGATCAGCGCGCATCGGCCGTTGCGGCTCACTTGGGGAGTGAATCATCGGATGGAGGTTCTTTCTCTCTGTCTCTTCTCCTCTCTGTATATCTGACTTTGTAAAAAAATAAATAAATCTTTAAAAAAAAATCAAGGGTCATGTGTGGCTAACAGAAGAACATCTCATAAAATATGAGATTATATTGCTAGACTCACTTGAGATTATTCTTACAGTGTGCCAAATCCTTGACTAAGTGATCCTGTTGAAACCTGGGAACACTGTGCAGTTAACTCAGGTTTGTGTAGAAAAAGTATATTCTAGCAGACTCAATCTGTTGAATGAACATTTGGATACTCCACATGTTTACTGGCTTACTGACAGCAATCACTACATGAAAAAGAGAGTCAGACTGGAAAGTTATGCCATTTTGTGGATCTTACTCAGTTGATAGAAGCTCAGACATTACCAAATAATACTTCAGCTCAAATGCTGAATGTATTAACTAGAGCCTTGTAATTATGAAAATGTCAGTGAGTTAATATCTGTACAGAATTCAAATATGCTTTCCTTATATACCTGCAGCAATCTGAAAAGAGGGCTATTCACCATTGAAAATCCCCCTACCAAGTTTGGGAAAGAGATTTTAGACCTATTCCAAGGAATAGCGAAACTTTTGAAAGACCCTGTCTTTCACTATAAAGGACCAAAAGCAATATAGTCATAATAGTCAGGGAAAAGCGCTGACAAGGCACCAAAGGGAGCAGCTTAGCAGGAATCTAATGAAATTACTTTGATTCCTCAATCTATAGTGATAACTAAAGAGCCTCACTATACACAGTCAGAGGTTGAAGGGACACAACAATGTGGTTATACTAAGGATGCTAATGGATGGTGAATTTGGGTCATATGGTTGTGTTACCAATGGTATCTCAGTGGAAAATTATTAAGAGAATACATGACTTCACCCACTTCCAAAAAGGAACTTTAATAAAAGTTATATTTTAAGTATATGGAGGTAAGGAATTGCATACTATAATAAGAGAAGTGGCTTGTATAACTCTGGTGATCATGTTCAGTCACCTCCTTTGCTGACTTCTGTACAAGAGAGGGGATGTACACAGGTGAAGAGTCGGATTGATTTTACTAACATGGCCTCTAGGAAATATTTGCAAATATCTCTTAATATTTACTAATACTTTCACATGTTGCATGGAAGCTTTTTCAACTCAAACAGAAAGGCACAGGAAGTATCCAGAGCCCAACTGAGGGGATAGTGCAATGCTTCCAGCTTCCAAGTCACTCCAGAGTGATAATGGACCTTCATTTGTGTCTCTACATCCCCATGCCTCTTGGAGACTTGTCATCAGGTAAAGGTGAAAAGACTAACCATAGTCTTAAGAAACTTTAGCTAAACTTCTCACAGGAGCCCTGAGCAGTCCTCAGAAACAGAAGAACAGCAAGCTTCTTTTGGGACTTGGGAAAGGAGCTTTCTCTGGTCCTTACTTAGTTCCAACGTTGGCTTCCCATCCTCTCTTGCAATGACCACCAAGATCGCTCTGGAGCCCCCCAAAATTAGATCAGATACACAGACAGAGACTGATAAGCAAAGCTTAGAACAGACTAGAAAAAGTCAGCTTGGACTACCATATACCTTACCAGGTAGGACACAAAGATCAGTTACTCCTCACTAAGCTATTGAACATTTCTCTGCACACCCCTCCTAAAACTGTTCTGCTCCTCAATCATTAACATATGGCTTATTAGAGTTATAGCCTGTTTGGGCTATCCTAAAATTCACGAAGTTCAGTAAAAATCATGCTTGAATACTAAAAGCTGTTAAATATAAAAACGAAAATAGACATGAGAGAGCTGAATAGCACCCTATAATCCTTTTAATGTTTATAGCAGCCGGTTGTATATATACTAAAATTGAGATGTCAATGAAGTAGCTACAGGATGTGGTTAAGAACTTTTCTAATATTTTGGTCACTCAATACCATGTCAATTAACTTCATGATGTTGCAAATTTCCATGTTTCTCCCTGTTGTTGAAGTTGTGTAGTGGCTTTTCATTGGAGGGGATGATATTCTACCAACTCTACTTTCAGACCAAGGATGGTCTCCCAATGAAACTGTTGAATTTATTTGAACAATAAGATGCTGGACTCTCTGTACGGTCTATGCCCACAATGAAGAAATCATTACTGGTTATGACCTGTACTACAGTAACAATATGGAGGAATTCAATATGGGGGGTTGGGTGGGGTTGCAGAACCCCAGAGCCTATGAAACTGTGTCATAAAATGAAATAATAAAATTTTTAAAAATGAAACTTTTGCTAAACTTTTCCAGAAACCTCAGAACAATTATTTCAACTATTGCCTATTGCCCTCTCAGAATTACAGTAGCAACTAAGTTTACCCTAAAGCTTTATCTATATAAGATGTTGTATGAAAGACCCTTCCTTACCTCTGACATCCTTTTTGATTCAGACACTGAAGACCAAATTAAGTATATTATTGTACAGGTACAAAAGGGTCTGGTGGAATTCAGATCCCAATTTTAGTGAGCAACCTCTCTCTCCAGGAAACTTAGTTTGGTTAAAAACTTCGAAGAAAGGATCCATCTCAGCTCACTTAAAGCTTAAATGGAAGGGACCCTACCAGGTGCTGCTGAGCGCACCTTCCTCAGTGAAACCACAGAGCATATCAAGCTGGATGCATTTGTCAGGAATAAAACCTCTGCCTCTTGAGTCATCAAGGGCTAGGCCCAGGAT
This sequence comes from Ochotona princeps, assembly GCF_030435755.1. Lineage (NCBI taxonomy): Eukaryota > Metazoa > Chordata > Mammalia > Lagomorpha > Ochotonidae > Ochotona > Ochotona princeps. Next base: position 60,663,957 of record NC_080840.1, read on the forward strand.
AAGTCTGCCTACAATTGTGAACCAATTGAAGATTCAAATACCACTTCAAAAAGCACAAGGATAAGCCTTTTTTCCTCCTCAGTACTAAGGCTGCCACACATTAAGGCAGATATTTTACCAACCTCTTCTCTTGATCCTCTCTGGAAGCTGCTTTTGGCAGCTTCTTAATGAATTCTATAAATATTAGAAGATCTTGGCATTGCACATGAAGCTAATTTTAAAGAACCTCATTAATGCTCTTGGGTTCTACTTCAGGACAGCTTTTACAGAAACTACTCAAGTCTGTGGACACTCTGTCTAAAATAGTTATGGATAACAGACAGACTCTGGAGCATTTACTCACCATTGTAGCATAGTGATCAATGGAATCTGCCACCACTACTCTATTGCTAGCATCTTTACCGAAAGGGACATTGAAAGTCCTTATGCTCAGGTTACATGATTTTGCAGTCAGCATAGCACAACCCATCAACAACCAATACCTGGGAAGTATTAAGATATATTTGCTTCTTTTAAGTTTGATTTATTTACCTTTTTTTTCTTACTGGAAAGGCAGGCCAGAATTAAGGAGAGCAGGAAGACAGACAGGAAGATTTTCCATTTGCTGATTCATTTCCATATCCACAATGGCTGGAGCCAAGCTAATCTGAAGTCAATAGCCAAGAGCTTCCTCTGTGTTTTTGATGTAGTCACAGGGTCCCAAGGCTTTGGGCCATCTCTGCTGTTTTCTCTTCCATAAAGAGGGAGTTGGATGGAAAATGGAGAATTCAGGACATGAACTAGATCCCCTATGGGATTCTGGTGCTTGCAAGCTGAGGTTTTAGCCCTTGAGCCATTGTTCCAGGCCCAGGTATATTTCCTTCTTAAAGGACACTCAACTTGTGATTTGTTTTATTCCAATTTTGTTCATATTGATAAACTTGTCAGTTTCAGAAACTAATAACTACTCCAAGTAATGAGGATCATGAGGGGGGACACAGCCATTGACAGCGACTGAAAATGCTGTAACTAATGAAACAGGTCTATTATGAGGTAGGAAGAAATTTCTGAGCCTAAGATAGACAGGCCCATGCCCCTAACCCACAGAAGCAGTATCCTACAGCTACTTCAGGATAATGAGTTTAGGAGCCACACAACCCCACACACCCATGTAATCTTTTCTGTCCTATTGTGAGTCAAATAATGCTCACTTAACGAGAGGAGTATGATGTTGCACAAATACTCCCCTCTAAAGCCCCTTAATGTCCATGTTTGGGGAGCGGCTCCATGTCTCTCTGGCTCTCACTTTCATGCATGTCACATGTTTTATCACTCAGGCACTTGGCCTTTCCTACGCTCTTGCTTCCCTCAGATGCACTCCGAAGACAGAGGTAGCAATCACTCTCCCTTATCCTTTCAATTTCTGGCCTGCTTTCCCTGAACATGGCCCATCTATGTCTCTATTTCTCACCCTCTGAATGCAATTTACCGCTTGTTTAAGTCATGTTGGTGCCTGTGCTGAAAATGATCTTTAAGTTAAAGGAAAGAACCTAGGGAGCAAATATTTGTCCCAAACCTAGACCACAACACTATGAATCATCCAATTGAATCATCATAAGAGTTATCTAAGGGTGGCAGTTCTCTTGCATAGAGGAGTTGTAATGGCCTTGGATTGTGGCCTTAAATTATATTTGACAAATAACTGGAATACTTATTCCTGAGACAAATGAAGGGTCACATTAAAAATAATAATAATAATAATAATACCATCCAAGTGCGATAAATATTATGTTAAATTCTCTATAAGATGTTTGACTGGGGCTTGGTGCGGGGGCCTAGCGGCTAAAGTCCTCACCTTGAATCCGCTGGAATCCCATAATATGAGTGCCGGTTCTAATCCCAGTAGACCCGCTTCCCATCCAGCTCCCTGCTTGTGACCTGGGACAGCAGTGGAGGATGGTGCAAAGCCTTGGGACCCTGCACCCATGTGGGGGACCCGGAAAAATGTTCATGGCTCCTGCTTTGGATTGGCGCAGCACTGGCCATTGCGATCACCTGGGGAGTGAATCATCAGACAGAAGATGTTCCTCTCTGTCTCTCCTCCTCTCTGTATATCTGACTTTCCAATAAAAATAAATTTTTAAAAAAAAAGAAGAAGAAGAAAAGAGAAGAAGTTTGGCTGATCCCAGCACAGTAGCCTAGCAGCTGAGGACCTCATCTTGCACGCTCAAGGATTCTATATGGTTCTAATCCTAGCAGCCCCACTTCCCATCTAACCCTCTGCTTGTGACCTGGGAAAGCAGTGGAGGATGGCCCAAAGCCTTGGGACCCTACACCTATGTGGGAAACCCAGAAGAAGCTCCTGGCTCCTGATTTTGGATCAGCACAGCGCTGGCCATTGTAGCCACTTGGGGAGTGAATCATCAGACAGAGGATCTTTCTCTCTATCTCTCCTCTCTGTATGTGTGGTTTTCCAATGAAAATGAATAAATCTTTAAAAAAAAATCTTGGTTTAAAGTCTTTATTGATTGAAATACATTGAGAAATTGTTAGTAGTCCTTCTGGCTACGGCGGCCTCCATGGCTGGCCACGTGGTTTGTTTTTTGTGCCGTTGGGGACGGTGTGCATGTGCAACTGTCTCCTCTGCGCCCACTGTGCACAGAGAGATGGAGAGAGAGAGATACCACGATCATGGTGTGGGAGAGAACGAGGTGTGTGGATTCATCCAGAACAAGCATGAGAGGAGGAGGAGGTGGAGGAGGAGGAGGAGATGGAGGAGGAGGAGAAGACATCAGAGGAAGATACATCCAAGGAATTGCCCCTTGATGCTGGTGCAGAGTGCGGAGCCTTCATTCATAAACACGAGAAGAGGAGGTGACATCAAAGCAAGTGAATCCATCAGACTGTCTAAACCATCCATTCATCCACGTATTAATAAAGGTCTGTGTCTTTGTGTGAAAAAAAATTATTAGTAGGGTTATAAAGTAATTTTTGTGTTTAAAAATTACTTTGTGGAGAATAGCAGATGCAACAGTTTCATCTGGGAGAACAATATAAAAGATACTGCCAGTTTAACCTACTCCCACCCAGTCTCTGTATTTCCTTGTGCCCAGGGAGCTCTCCCAACCACAGTATTGGTCTTATATCCACTAACTTTATTTTCTTGGAATTACCTCATCCCTAGGAATATCCCCAAGATCCCAAATATATAAAGTCCAATGTGCTGAAGGATTAGGCCCCTGTTGCATGTGCAACTCCACCTGTACAGGAATTGGTCACCTTCTGTGGATTCATTTTTCTCTCTGACAATAATTCGATTAAGCTGTGAATTCCTAATGTGTCTCTTTCTTTCTCCTATCTGTGTTTGTTTCCTAACAGAATGCAAAATAGAAAGAAAACAAGCAGAGTTCAGGATTGAATCTAGATTTTGGTCTCATGACCTCCAGAAGGATGAGAGTGTCATTTGGTGACAATGGGACTATTCGTAGAACTAAGTTTGAGGAATAAAATTGAATCTTCTAATTTAGAAATACTCTTGATATCTTGTTACCTCTCAGGAGACAGTTTACAAATTTGAAATTTAGAGACAATGTAAGTAATTACTGAGAGTGTAAATTAAAAACAACAAAAGCTTAAGGCCTGCAGAAGACACATTAAGAAAACACAAAAAACTAAGCTGAATAGCTTACTCAAAAACAAACAAAAAAATAAAGCCAAGAAATTTTCTCAAAGAAAAAGCACACTGTTCATCTAATGCACAAAATAAGCTATGTGTTGCTAGTAGCCTACTAGGAATATGAGATTTGGTGATTGGAAAATAAACAAAACCTTGAAAAAAGAAGTTTCTGTATAGCTTTGGGGACGGAATTTTGATTTAAATGTGTCAATGGGAACAAATGAATTTGTATTTCTAGTCATACAGTTGACTAGATTTTGCAGAAAAATGATTTATGAAGCAGAACCTGAAATAGCCACATAAAATAAAAGAAAGTCATTTTAAAATTAATTGATTGATTAACATTGTAAAGCTGAGTTGTCAGTAAAGAGAAACCAGAAAATCCAGAAACAATAAGAAATTGTGATTCCAAAGGAGAAGAGCCCGAGGATCTGCATAACCCTGGAAATCTAAACCCTGGTTTTAATGATCAATAGGTATTAAAACACAAAAGACAAGTGTTGAATCTAAGCAAATATGAAATCAGTTTAAGAACAAGTTAAAAGCCTGAATACTCTTAATGGGTACAACAGCAAAACATCCTCTGTAAAGAGACTGCATTACTTTGGTCTTTGTCACAGAAAAAGTGGGCTGATAGAAGGAGAAATTTATGAGAATTCCTAAACAAAACTCAATATTCATGTGAGCCAAAATGGTAAAACACATATCCTACATAAGCCTATTCAAAACTTGATTTGAGATTGATGCATGCTAAGAATGCCACCTGTCATTGAGCAAAAGCACAAATTCTAATTAGAAGAGTACATTTAAATGATCAATACCCCAGAATTCTGGCAGATAAAAATGTCCCCTCATGCATATGTGCACACATGCCAAGAGAAACAAAATTCCATGAAATAACAATAAAGAAGTCACTTGAATCAAATTTTTTTAGCATAATCAGATTTACATGGGAGACAGAGATTCTTATTTAAAAGGCAGAGAGACAGAGGAGAGGCAGAGAACAATATCCTCTATCCAAGTGCCTGCAATGGCTTCATCTGAGTTAGGTGAATATTAGAGCCCAGAACTCACTGTGGACTTCACAAAAGTGGTAGGAACTCAAGTATTTGGGCCCGCTGTGTTTCCTTTCAGAATCATTAGCCGGAAGTTGTATCAGAGTGGAGTCAGAATTCAAGCCCATGAATTTCAATTTAGGATTGTAAACATCCCAATTGACAGCTTAACTTCCTATGTGATGATGCCCACTCCGAAGTGTCACAGCCTTAAGGAAACAAAAGAAATTCATGCTCTTGGTGTAATTGCTCAACAGGCTGATCCTTCCCCTTCATGCATGGGAATTCCATGTGGAAAACTGATCGTGTCTCAGATGATCCACTTTCAATCCAGCTCCCTGCTTGTGGCCTGGGAAAACAGTGGAGGATGTGCTAGAGCCTTGGAACCCTGCGCCCATGTGGGAAATTTGAATGAAGTTCACGGCTCTTGGCTTTAGGTAAATCTATTAGAGCCATTTGGAGAGTGAATCAGAAGATGAAAAATTTCTATCATTCTGCTTCTCTTCTCAGGAGCTCTACCTTTAAAATAAAAGTAATAAATTTTATAAGTTAAAAAAAGGAAAAAATAGAACTAGAATAAAACTATATGGTACTGAAAAAAACACACTAAATTTTTTAATGAACCAATTAAAATCTCTGAAAAAACAATCATGATACTACAATTAAAAGCCAAATAATCACATTAGAAAATGATGAAACACACTTTAGGATCTTGTGATAGTCAGTTTTATGTAGTGGGTTGGCTAAGCTATATCCCCCCATTTTTCAATCAAGTAGCTATTTAAGTGTTCTTGTGAAGATATTTTGTACATACAGCCAAAGTCTATAATCAAAGGAAATAAAGTAAAGGAGGTTTTCCTAAATATCTGAAGCACTTGATTCAGTCACAGTGAAGAGTGTTAAAAACAGATTCAGATTTCCCTGGGGTGGGAAAATCTACTCTTAGCACAGTAGCTTCATGACAACCTAACCTGCTCTCCTTAGCAACTGTTACTGCTGTTTCCTACCTTGAAGCTTGCTAGCCAGCATCCACCACCCAATCTGCCAGCTAGGCAGTAAGTCAAGTTTTCTCTCTTTCCTCTCTCTTTCTCTCTCTTATTCTTTCTCTTTCCCTGGTGGAACAATGATTGACACAGACATAGTATAAAATGAGAAAGGATTTCAAACTCTCCAAACATAACAAAAGTAACCCAGGCTTTAAAAGAAATTACTCATATGAAGGATTGGAAATCATCATCAATACATATTTTACCATATTCAAATGAAAGCAATAAAGACAAAAAAGAGAGGGAATGTGAAAAGAAAGATGATGTGACAGCATTTTTCTAAAGCTGATAAAGGACGCAGTGTTGGTTAATGTGTATATATATACACACACATATATACACATATATACAAATATACATTTATATACTTATGCATCTTGATTGTATTTTCTGAAGAATTCTGACACAGACATGACCTTATTTAGAGTGAAGAATCTAAAATAAATTTTTTAAGATTTATTTATTTTTATTGCAAAGTAAGATCTACAGATAGGAGGAGAGACAGAGAGGAAGATCCTCCATCCACTGATCTACTGCTCAAGTGACCACAATGGCCAGAGCTGAGCTGATCCGAAGGAAGGAGCCAGGAGTTTCTTCCAGGTCTCCCATGTGGGTATAGGTTCCCAAGGCTTTGTGCCATCTTCAGCTTCTTTCCCAGGCCACAGCAAGGGTACTGGGAAGGGAAGTGGAGCTGCCAGGATTGAAACCGGCGCCCATATAGGATCCTGGTGCATTCAAGATGAGGACATTTGACACTAGGCTATTGTACCATGCCCAAAGAATCTAAAAATCTAAAAACAAAAAGATATCCAATTTTGGTGCAAGTTTCAAGCAAAGTGAAAGCATCACTTTTAACCTAAAATGTTTTTGAAAACCTTATAAACCATGGCAGATTTAGTATTGCATACTTTACAAATACATTGTTTCAAAACTTAATTTTTAGACGAAAAGGCAAAATTACATCACCAATGCCAGGAATGTAAACATTCACTTCAAGAAAACTGAAAGCATAGGAAATAGTCTTGGGAGAAAATATTTGATTTTAGAAAAAGGGTGAGAAAATATAACTTTCTGATTTGACCAAATCATAGTCTGAGTATAAACAGTTGTCTGATCTGACACTCTCAAAAATTGAGATGAGACAAAAAACCATGATGACCTCAGCTAATAAATCAGAGTAAACTTAATAAAGGCAAAAATATTTTTTAGGATGAAATCAAAGAGGTTGATGAGACAAGATTGATTTTGATTTACATGTTAAAACTTGTAAGAATGTAGAATAAAGCAAGTGAATTTCCAACTTGTGGGAAACACATAAAGAAGAAAGAAGGGAAGAACTGAGAGAAAAGGCATAAAAACGGGCACGTGGAAACAGAGAAAGCTCAAAGATTATGGAAATGTATCCAGACGTACAAATAACCAGCATCAATGTCAAGAGACAAAATGATTCAATTGAAAGATTAAACAATAAACAGAACTTGCCAGTGTACTGTGTTTTGGAAACTGTATTTCAAAAATAAATACTCAGAAAAGATGATAACTAAAAGTCTGTGTATTGAAACAATTTGAATAAGGGAATCTTACACCAAAGAATAATATAATGTTAATATAACAAGTAAATAAATGAAAAGAAATCAAAACCAAAAAATATAATTAGAATTCTGAAGGTTAGTGTATTGATCAGGATTTTGCAGAAAGAATAATCAGGATTTATACACATATCCATAGAGAGATAGGTATATATACATATATACACACATACAGGTAATGACAGGTGGATACATAGACATTGCCAGATGCAAGACCAGTTGAAAGATACTTATTGTTAGTTACTGTTTCATAAGGTTACAAAAGCTGAGAAGTCACAAAATCTGTTCTGTCATCTGTAAAAACAAGAAAACCGATTGTATAAACAAAACTTGAGTTGCAGGCCTGAGAACCACCAGTGCTAATGTCCCAAGTCAGAGGAGATTCATTCCTCTGCCTTTCCGTCCTTGCAAGGGCCTCAGAGTGAATAATGCCCTTTCAAAGACTATAAATCCACATACCAATCTCTTCCAGAAATGCTCTTACAGACACACCCAGAAATAATGTTGTACCAATGATCTGGACATCTTTTATTCCATTACGATTAACATATTCAATTAAGCATCACAGATACTTTACATCACCAGATTTTCTCAAAAAGAGCTAACTCAGAAGAGGAAGGAGGAGCCTCCAATCATGTGTCAGACCTTACTGAGGAATGTATGGTTACACCCTACGTGTGGTGCAGAGGTGATCAATCATGATCCACTGAGTGAACTGTGGCAAATCGTCCAGGTGCAGCGGAGCTGAGCGATTGTGTTACAGCCCAGAGAAAGGACCTCAGGAACACCATAGACAGCAACCTCTGAACTGGTGGCTAGTTAAGGTGGAAAATATTAACCTTATAGCATTCTGTTCAATTCAACACTAAATGCTAACAGAGCCCAGATTGTAGAAATTTTCAGAGATTGCAGTAATTTGTGTGTAGACAGTATCCTTGAACACATGGGACCCTTAATTTTATAGCTGACCTTCCATAAAAATAACCATCTTATACTCTAAAAACCAGGTTGTACTTCCTATTGAACTAACTAATTCAAATATCTCTCAGCTTTTTTCTCATCTAGTTTAAACACCAAAAATTCTTCAATGTTTATGCAATCTACTTTCTTTGTATAAACAAAACTGTTTCTCTTCTGCAAATCATCTTTAACGTCTTTTTCTTCATGCATTTAACATCACACCAAATTTCATAAAAAATTCTTGTTTATCTGGTTCGTTGCTATAACATTCATATTTGAACCAAGTTATAAGCATGTCAAGCTCTGTGCCCAACTAGGGTGCTTCCCAAATATAATCTGTTCTGGGGTTTGTGTTTCTTTCCTCTTGTGTAATTGTATCCTGCTTTATGTCGCCTTACCTGGAGAAATCTTATTTACTCCACTCATTAAAATGCTAAGTATACAAATTATGACTAACTTTAAGAAAACAGTATATGTGGGTGGGGTGGTATGTATATGATCTACATACGAAAGGCGAAGTAACAGAGAGAGGAAGAGACAAAGATAGGAAGAGATCGTTCATCCACCTGTTTATTCCTTAAATGACGGTAATGGCGGGAGCTATACCACCAGATCAAAGCTAGAAGCCTGGAACTGGAAACCTATCTGTGTCTCGCATGCAACTGGCAGGTGCCCTTACACTGGGGTCAGCTCCTGCTGGTTTCCCAGAAGCGAAGCAGGGAGCAGAAGCAGAGCAGTGAGACTGAGCCTGCAGCGAGAATACTCGCGCATGTTAACTAAAGTCTTTTTCCATTGAATTTTTTAAAGTGATAGCTGTTCTTTATTTCGCTGCCTTTAAGGTCTACCCATGTGTCAACAATTCCTTTGAAAAACATTTTATGGAAACAAAATAAATTTATTTTATTGCATTTTTTCTTTCTCCTCTTTCTTAATAATATTTAAATGTTTTTCTGGTTGAAAAGCAGAGTTACAGAGAGAAAAGAGACAGAGAGATCTGCCATTTGCTGGTGTACATTTAAATGGTCACAAGGACAGGAGCTCAGCCATTCTGATGCCAATAGCCGGAAGTCTCTTCAGGTCTCCAATGTGGGCACAGGGGTCAAGGACCCAGGCCATCCTCCTCTGCACTCATCGGTATGCCAGCTAGCAGCTGGATGTGATAAGGGGTAGATAGATAGCCAACTACTTTGTTCTCATGATTTGAAATCCACACACTTCCTTGGTCTATGTATTTTTATCTACCTACCTGTCAATCAAATGAACACTTCCCCAGGAAGTATTTCCTCTAACCTGTGGCATGGCTGCAGTGTCTCGTAAGCACTAACCTTCCCAAGCTCATAAGGACCCTGAGAAGAGGGAACTGATACTGGTGCAGACACAGCAGGTGGAAGCCAGCTCTCTCTCTCTCACCTCTGCTTTCCTGGCCCACTGTATCCTTCAGCATGGCCCGTGTGTATTCTTCACCTTCTAAATAAGCCTTCTTATGTTTCTTATATATATATTATATATATATAACATATAATTTTAATTAGTTTTTAGCAGATTTACATATGGTTCATAGATAAAATTCTAAGAACATAATATTTCAGTTCCTTTCACTTTCCATCCTTTTCTTCTTTTTTTTAGTTTTCAAGATATTTTAAATTTACAGTAAAATGTCTTAGATTGATGTTTTTTACTTGTTAAGTTTTATGTATGTAGGTTTTTAAAAAAGATTTACTTAATCTTTTTATTGCAAAGTTACATATACACAGAGGAGGTGAGACAGAGAAGAAGATTTTCTGTCTGAAGATTCACTCCCCAAGTGACCGCAACGGCCAGAGTTGAGCTGACCCGAAGCTAGGAGCCTGAAACTTCATGCAAATCTCTTATGCGGGTGCAGGGATGCAGTTTCAACAGTACAATAATACTTCCGACCCTACCTTTCCTCACTCACGTCTACCCACCCTTCTTTTATAATTTTTATTTTAATGTTCACAATGACATAATTTTAATTTTCTTTACAACCACAAATTTAACTAAATATAAAACTCAACAAATAGTAAGCTGAAAAACCGCTGTTCCTCAAGAGAATTATACATTCTTAAAGATTTTAAAACAATAATCAAATCTCAAAATGTCAGTTTCCTGGCCATAACTTCTGAATTCTGCCTTTATGTTGGGTCTGAGAATCATCTAAAAACAGAAAAAAAAATACTGCAGAGATGTCCTTGATAATCGGATTTTATATGGGGTATAATATAGAGGTTTTAAATAAAGCTATATTACATGTTTGATGCCTTGTTTGCCCATATGAACTCTCTGAGATGTGTTCTTTACAAAGAAACATGGCGTGCCTGCACATGTTCTAGGGTAATTATTCCGCTGTCTATAGTGTCCTTCACACTGGACTGCCCTAGGGTTTACACCAAACTTCCTCTCATTTTAAGAAGCTGGAACACCATTCTCTTCTGTACTTCTTCCAAAAATTATCCAAAGGGTACATGCTTATTATCTCCCAAATTCTAAACACTTTCCAAATTAATGGTAAATTTATAAGACTTTTTAATTTAAGATTTATTTTTTTTAAGATTTGTTTATTTTTATTGAAATGTCAGATATACAGAGAGGAGGAGAAACAGAAAGATTCTCTACCCGGTGATTCACTTCCCAAGTGACCGCAATGGCCGGAGCTGAGCCAATCTGGAGCCTGGAGCCTTTTCTGGGTCTCCCATGTGGGTACAGAGTCACATGGCTCTGGGCCATCTTCCACCGCTTTCCCAGGCCACAAACAGGGAGCTGGATGGGAATTGAGGCCACTGGGACCAGAACCAGCATTCATGTGGGATCCCAACACATTTAAGGTGAGAACTTTAGTTGCTAGACTACCATGCTGGGCCCAAATGATGAGTTTCAACTGATGATCACTTACCTTAACTTGTGGTGTTTGTTTGTTTGTTTGTTTTTCTGAAATATTTGCTGTATGATGCAGAATGTTATCCTCCCTTCCCTTTTTTTCCTTTCCTAAATCCTGCCTTTGAACCACCTCAACTCTGGCCATTACAGCCATTCGGGGAGTGACTAGCACATGCAAGATCTCTCACTGATTCTCTTTTTCTCTGTAAATCTGCCTTTCAAATATAGATAAATATTTCATAATAAATGTACCAACTATCTCTTAGCAACTTAAACACTAAATGCCAGAAATTATACCTTATGATTTATTTAGGTTAAATTCAATCCTCTTGACATTGTGTCAAGATATTATTATATCCATTATCTAAGTTAGGTCACTCATGCTCCAAAACTATAATAAGCATGTAACAAACACGTGAGTAATATTGCTACCGTCACCAGTGTTCCTTGTCTTCAATAGTCTACTGGTTAATGCATTACTAATTTTTCCTCAGATCGTTTTGCATATCTTCATGTATAATTTAGAAAAATGAGTAAAATTTTGAAAATAATTCATGTTGAAAATACATAAAATAAATGCATAAATATATACAAAACAGATACACATGTATAAGTACATTTATACACATAAAACATTTAATATGTTTTTGTTAAACCACAGTATTGCTTAGAATCTACAAGGGCACTTCAGAAAGTTCATGGAGAAAATAGAGTTTGTTACTAAGTTTAATTTGATGAAAAGTGATATACACAGTTGGTTTGGCAACTGGCCAAGTGATTATCTCACCACCTGGGACAGCCCGAGTCACTTATCAGAGTCCTGGGTTTAATCAGAGTTCTCTGATTCTTATTCCACTTCCTGCTAATCTATAGCCTAGAAGGTGCCAGATGATGGTCAAATGGCCTGATCCCTGCAATATACACAAGAGACCCATGTTTAATTCCAGGTGCTTATCTTCAGTATGGTCTGGCCTTGGCTTTTATTGGTATTTGAAAAGTAAAGCAATGGATAGTAGGTCTTGCTGCCTGTCTCTGCTTTCCATCCTTCAGATAAAAGCAAATAATTAAAATGTAAACATTATCTTGGATGGATTTAGATTTTGAGTTGCCATTTTTTCATAATGCATTTTCCATGAAATTTTTGATGACCCCCCTCATAGTTACATATTGTTCATAGTTAAATATATATATATGTATATATATATGTATATACATATATATATGGAGAGAGAGAGAGAGAGAGAGAGAGAGAGAGAGAGAATGATATTGTATTTGCCTTCAAGAGCACATGCGAAATATTTCTTTAGCACATTGTAGAAATATCTTATGGAAATGTGATCTGTGGGAAGGTTCTAATCATACCTCTAACCTCTTCTGCTTGACTGACCTGGCTGAGTAAGGAGCATTCTCTGGATTCTTTCTTCATCTACCAATGTAAGGCAGTGAACTTAAAAACTGGAAATCCATTTCAAGTCTGGGGTTCCACATTTTTGTATCTCTCTTGTTTCCTATGTTCACATGAAATGATTTAAATAGGCTTGATGGAGTCTGTCCCACCCGTATTGTTCGAAGGAGGTGGTAGATGATAGCATTACAGGAGAGTGATGCGTACCTTGGCCTTACACAGCATGAGTAGAGACTTTCTTTCTTTCTCTCTTTCTCTCTTTCTTTCTCTCTTTCTCTCTTTCACTCTTTCTTTCTTCAGAGAACAGCCATGCTTGTGCTCTCTTAAAATCCTTCATGTTTTTGTCCAAAAATGATCTGTACTACTTCATATATGAAAGCTTCACATTAAAAGAATATAAGGTAGCAAGTATCTTTACTGAAGCACTGTTGGCAGCTGAAATCACTGATAACTTCCTGGCTGTGATTCATAATCTATATTGGTGCCTTTGAGACAGCAAGCTATTGATTTTTCCTGTCTATAATCCAAGACCATATACTGAGCTTGTTAGACATCTGTGGGAATATAAACTGAGTTTTGATACGTTAGGAAGGTTGCCTTAGCAGGACATCTAGTTTTTGTCTTAAAGAAAACTCTTTGCACAACTGTAGTCTTAGCAAACATTTCAAAACAAGCAATCCAATACACGATGGGTTGCCAGTTTGGGGGTAGAAAACACTCTGTGATTTTTCATCTTTTTGGATTTATGCTTATTTCTTTCTTACCCCAGATTTCAATAACTATCTGCAGTGATCATCAGACTAAGTAATGATTATTAGCGATTTCCTTATTATTATTATAGGTGCTTAGAGATACTCTGTTTTTGTTGAGACTCACTGGAATAGCGCCAACTTTATAGAGCTAACAGTAGGTTTTAGATCTACATGAATCTGATAAGGTAATCAATACAGTATTACATCCAGAGCTGTTTATGAGTATATGACTATGTCTTAATGACTAGCAAGTTTTCTTGGAACTCAAAAATGTTTTAACACTATCTAAACCATTGCATAGACTCTGACTAGGAAATACAAATGGTTTCAGGATGGAACATCCTGGCCCAGCGCGATAGCGTTGTGGTTCAGGTCCTTGCCTTGCACGACCGGGATCCCATATGGGCGCCGGTTCTAATCCCGGCAGCCCTGCTTCCCATCCAGCTCCCTGCTTGTGGCCTGGGAAAGCAGGTGAAGATGGCCCATAGCCTTGAGACCCTGCACCCGTGTGGGAGACCCAGAAGAAGATCCTTGCTTCGGATTGGCTCAGCTCCAGCCGATGTGGCCACTTGGGGAGTGGACCATGGGACAGAAGATCTTCCTCTCTGTTTCTCCTCCTCTCTGTATATCTGATAATCCAATAAAAATGAATAAATCTTTTTTAAAAAAGAAAGAGAAAAGCAAACATCCCAGAGAGAAACAAGAAAATCATATGTACTCCCAGTCCCCAACCTGCCCCAACTAACTTCTTAGGTAACAGATTCAACAATGGTTACCTAATCCTAACACGTTAAGAATTCTGTATTGCAAGTCAGGTGCATGCACATATCAGTATAGAAAATGAAGAAAAGGTAGTATTTTATACTGTTTAAAATCCAAACATCCTGGGACCAGCATTGTGGTGGAGCAAAATTGAGGCAACGCCTGTAACAATAGTACCATACATAATCATTGGCTCCTTTCCTGGCTGATCTATTCTTTTTTAAGATTGATTGATTGATTGATTGATTGATTGATTGATTTGGAAAGCAAGATTTAGAGAGAGAAAGAGAGAATCTTTCTTCTTCTGGTTTACTTCCCAAATGGCCACAAAAGCTGGAACTGAGTCTATCCGAATGAAGAGCCAGGAGCTGTGCTCAGGTCTCACACATGGGCTTGAATCATGTTTTTCTTCTATCTTTGCTTTTCCAGTCCATTAGCAGAGAGTTGTATTGGAAGTGGAGCAGGCAGGACTAGAATTGGTGCCTATATGAGATGTCGGATGTTATAAGGCCAGAGATGTACGCCTTGCTGTAGGTGTACCTAAGAAAGCAGTAGAGGAAGGCTCAAGTGCTTGAGCCTCTATTGCCCAGATAGGAGATGCAAGTCGAGTTCCAGACTCCTGGCTTCAGCCTTGCAGAGTCCCAGGTGATGTAATTTTCTAGGGAATGAGCTAGCAGATGGAATATCTTTATCTGACTGTCTCTCTGTCTCACTATAACTTTGTCTTTCAAATAAATCAATCTCTTTTTTTTAAAGATTTATTTATTTTCATTACAAAGTCAGATATACAGAGAGGAGGAGAGACAGAGAGGAAGATCTTCCATCCACTGATTCACTCCCCAAGTGACAGCAAAGGGCGGTGCTGGGCAGATCCGAAGCTGGGAACCAGGAACCTCCTCCAGGTCTCCCACGCGGGTGCAGGGTCCCAAATCTTTGGGCTGTCCTTGACTGCTTTCCCAGGCCACAAGCAGGGAGCTGGATGGGAAGTGGAGCTGCCAGGATTAGAACCGGCGCCCATATGGGATCCCGGGGCACGTTCAAGGCAAGGACTTTAGCCGCTAGGCCACGCCGACAGGCCCCAAATAAATCAATCTTAAAACAAGCCACACACACACTTATACAAATGAGTACAATTCCAAAAATTTATGATTCCAAAGCATAATTTATGTACAAAGTTGCACAACTAAATTGCTCTCTTTTCCCTTTATATATTGTATTTATCCTATTTTAGATATTTAGTCTAATAAAAGTTATACCCATTATTTCCAGACAATTCAATTTATGCTAAGGAGATTTTGGAGTGCTTTCACTGGCTTACTCATTTGATCTGCCTAGTAATCCAGAGCTGAATACTCAGATCTAAACTCTGAGAAACAGATGTGCCAAATATCTTGCCCAAATCATACAGCTAATAAAGTTTGGAGTCAAAATTAAAAGATTAATTAGAAAATCACCTTCTCAAATTCTACATTTCTAACTTCCCTTCGTGTATTTAAAGCAAATTGAAGGCAAGAATTTTTAATTCACCTTTCTATCACCTGCAGTATCTCACTTATTAAGTCACAAAAAATTTCTCAGTAAATACTGATTACTGCAAATTGAACCATAGAGGAAATATCTAATAAAACTAAAACTAACTTATACAAAGAGTAATTGGTGTTTAATTCTCAGTGACTCGAAACACAACACTTGGACTAGTGTTTCTCGCCGTTTCATCAACCAGATTTTGAGTCAGATTTTTCATCTCAAGTTATCTAGGTTCTGCCCACAAGTCCTTTAAGCTATCGCATCTTATGAAGTTTTCGTTATGTTATTTTGAAGATTTTGTTTTACTTACTGAAAAATGTTAAAATAGTATTAACTACTTGTTTCAAATGATAATCTTTGTAATATTTTATAATATCTTATAATATTTCCCTACCTGAGAGCTACTTAATTCTTGTATTTAAACT
This sequence comes from Ochotona princeps, assembly GCF_030435755.1. NCBI lineage: Eukaryota > Metazoa > Chordata > Mammalia > Lagomorpha > Ochotonidae > Ochotona > Ochotona princeps. Next base: position 60,680,028 of record NC_080840.1, read on the forward strand.
TACCTAGATTCATAGATGGATTTAGAAGTCTTTATATGTGAAATAAATTATCTGTTTAAGAAGATTAATATACAAAGCTCATAATAATGACTCATGTTCTTTGTTAAAAATAATAAATTCAATAAAAGGAGCTGATGCATGAAACTGATCAAAAAAGTAAAGCAAAAGACAAAGATCTTGATCACAAAAAATATATTTTTCCAAGTGCAAGGGTACCTGAATAGGGAGGTATTAGGTCTTACAATTAAGATATCCTTGTCCCACATTAAAATATCTCTGCTTATCTTCTGGCTCCTTCTCCTGAGCTAAGCTTCTTGATAATGCAGATCCTGGTAGGTAACAGTGATAACTCAAGTAAGTTTCTGCTACTCATTGGGAGACACTGAGTTCCTAACTCCCAACTTTAGCCTCAGCACAGTACTGACCATTGTTGACACTTTGGAAGTCAACCCCTGAATGGGAATATTCCATCTCTCAAATAACTGTTTGTTTGTTTGTTTGTAAGAGTAAAGTATGGAAGAATCGTGACAATAATTACACTAGAACAAAAAGAAAATGGAGTACTTCCAATTAAAAGGAAATCTGTGAAAAATCATTATGCAAGAACAAAAAATTAACTATTTTAAACTGGACTTGGGAAAATTCAAAAGAAATTAGAAGTGGAAAGTCCTAATAAAACAACAAATGAAAAATCATTTAATGACATGCGTAGGGGGTAAAGAATTAAAAAATAATTTTAGTTAACCAAAAATGCAGACACAGAATTAATACCTTATCCTGAATCAATTAAGAATGAAACATTGCAAAGTGTGTTTTCAGGATGAAATATAACACACAATCTAAATAAATGTAAAATACTAACTAAAAAGTAATACAGGTAAACAAACTTCCAAAAGTGAGGAAAGAATAATTACAAATATCAATCCACTAATCAATAATCATGACACCAGATTAAGATAATTCTATGACTATTATGAATTTTCAAGGAATAAGTAATCTTTGTGTTATAAATTGGTAAGGAAACCAGAACAAGATTAATATTTTATTAGCTAATGAAGTTCTCCGTAATGAAACAGGGCTTACCAAAAAATAGGTCAGTCAATCACAAACTCTATTGAAGAGATTTACAATAATGATGTTTTAAAATTGCAACAGGATCTAAGGATTATTTAAACTTCAAAATTTTAGTTAAGGCTTTTTGAATGTGCATAAAGAATCTTAGAAACGTTTCATGGATCATCCCCTCAAAACTTGCAGCAGTGAGTATATTTAGTGAAGCAATTTTAGATGACAATGAAGACAGCAATCAATGTAACTACTGTTTTTATTATAACACTGGTCATCTGTTCACTGTAATAATATGAAACAGTGGAGACAATGCTTGGCTTGATAAGAGATTAGAAGTGAAACTCCATTACTAGAATTTGACTGAGATTAGGGGATGGGTTGTTATTGTTTCTCTCTCTCTGAACTCTAGGGAAAAAACTGAAGGAAATATGAATTCACAGACACAATACTAACAACATATTAGAAATCTCCGAGTTGATAGATGAGGCCTCAGAACTAACACTGTGGCCAAGGGAGGCACGCAGCTGGACACAGCCATGGAGAGCTTCATTCCCATAAACTGTGATGAGATGGATGTCCCCTGAATTTGCTTAACCCAGGGACCTTGAGGAGGTGGCTGTGACTTGAAGCAGAGCGAGGCTGACAGCTGTTTCTCTCTCTCCTTTGCCCTTCTTTTTCTTTCCCATATTATTGTTTTAAGTCGATAAGTTCCTGCATCACTCCAGCCACAATCTCTAAAAATGGCTCATACCTGTGCATAGATGTCTACAGATGTAAAATCAGGGCAATACAAAAATGTACCAGGGTATGATGTTTAGAAAAGTAACTGTATTTCTTGTGTATTCATGCCTTCACTTTTTCCTTTCAGTATACTAGTCTGATGGGAGACTGTCCCACAGTTTTGCACCTTCTGGGACACTGATTGTGATCTGTTGAGCGACAAGGGTATTAACACCTCCCCTGTTTTTTGTTTGTTTGTTTAATTTGCCTACACATTTTCACCTAGGGATCAACTCTTTCCTTCTGTTTTCCAGAGATAGGGTATAGTCTTCTAACTTTCCACAAACATCTTCTAGGGAAAAGAATCGTAGAACCCCCAAAGAATCTATTCTCAAAAGTGAAATTAAGAAACTATAGTCATCTGAACAAAAAGTATCATCTACAACAAAAAGACCAATAATTGGAAAAAAATCCAATAATATTCTAAAATAGCCATAAAAAAATAACAAAATAAGTCATAAAACCTTAAGTAAAGTTAAAAGCTCATAAAATTATCCAACTGAGACATTAGTCCAAATCATTTTTGACAGGAAAGTATGCATTTAGAATCAAACATGAGAGTTCAACCAAGTTATCTGATATGTAAGATTCTCTCAAAAATGAACTATTTAAAATTGTAATATTTAACACTATTCTCTAGAAACTAAGCTAACCAAGAATGTACATGTCCTTTATGACTAACTTGGTAATACAAATAACATGAAAGTCATTAATAAAAAGAAACATTATGATTATGGATGGCAAAACATAAGGTGGTGGTGCCATTGTGGGACAGGAAAGGTAAGCCTGTTTTTGAAGCTCACAAATCCAGTATCAGAGCAGCAGTTTGGTTTTCAAACACTCTGCTTCCAATTCAGCTCTCTACTAATACGTCTGAGAAGCAGCATTAGCAGTTGCAAACACTTGGGTCTCTCGCAACCATATGAAAGACCTGGAAAGATTTCCAGGCTCCTGGCTTCTGTGCAGCCCAGGCCTGGCTGTGGCAGCCACTAGAGGACTGAGTCAGCAGGTGGAAATCTCTGGCTCTGGCTCTGTTTCCACCTTCTCTCTGCCTTTTAAATAGATCAACAGTTCCTTTAAAAACAACGGGTCAATTTGTCTCAGATACACATATTTTATAAATTAAATTGCAATAAGAACACCAGAAGAATTCTTGGTATTACTTGACACAGTGACTTAAAAATTTCTGTGAAAGACATAGTTTAATTAATCCCCCTCCAGAAAAGCCTTAGTAATCAAAGAAAATTAAGTTGTTCTACTGGGTTTTGAGATATATTAAAAAGTTGGAATGATAAAATAAAAATGGAATATTTTTGTCAGAAAAGACAAATATATTATTGAAATGAGAAGGTATTCATACCACATACAAAGTTAAAATGAAGTATATAAATTACTATGTAATAGAAAATATCTTACCATTTAGAAAATATCATGTTTATGTATAGATTCAATTACAAAAGTAGTTCTAATTAAATTGAAGAGTTTTCTATGAATAATAAGTGGTAAAAATTCCTTTATCAATTATAAATATTAGCAAACTTCATTATTTAGTCTCAAGAATAATAAACGAGTGGAAGTAAATCATTAATTTAATAATCTCAAAATTGGACTTCAACTCAAAATCATGTTTTTACAATACCTAACAGTTGTAGGAATTAATATTGAAAATATGCAAAAAAAACCTCCACAATTTAGTAAGAAAATCACAAGAAAGTCAATTTTACAAAGTCAATTATGTAAACAAGTAGAATGTAAATTCACCATTCTTATTTTATTTATTTATATTTATTTATTTATTTATTTATTACTTGAGAAGCATATTTAGAGAGAGAAGGAGAGACTTACAGAGAGGTCCTCCATCCACTGGTTCACTGATCAAATGGCTGGAGTGATGCAGCTGAGCCTATCCAAAGCCAGGAGACTATGATTTCATCCAGGCCTCAGGGAACCAGATAGCAAGGGGAGCAGTCAAGACTAGAACTAACACACATTTGGGATATCAGCACTGCAAGGTGGATCCTATCGATCCTCCACACAAACCCCCATTATGATTATTTCTTTTTTGTTCCGTTGACCAAAGAGAGATAACAAGAGTCTGTGTCAGGGAGAGGGAAAGTCAGTGAGGTCCACCTTTTAGCACCTCAATTTTGAAAAAACAAAACACAAAACAAAATAAACCATATAAAGGGATATTGAGAATCAGAAGAAATAGGAGCCCTTGAAATTTGATATAGGAGTATGAATTTGTACAGCCATTATGGAAGGCAGAGTGGCAGTGTTTAGAAGGATGATATATTTGCATTGTAAACCTAGTTAAGCCTATCCTGGGTATGTAGTCACAAAAATAAATGCATAAGGATGTGCACCATGCTAATGCGTTAGAAAATAAAGATTTATAAGTAACTCAATTTATTTAATAAAATATAGAATATGATTGATATGTTCATTTTTAAGTTTTGTTTTAAGATTGTAAAACAATGATTAGAAAGGCAAATTTACAGAGTGAGAGAGAGAGAGAGAGAGAGATCTTCCATCTTTGGCTCACTGTCCAAATGGTCTCAATGGCCAGAGCTGAGTTGATCCAAAATCAGGAGCCAGTAGCTTCTTGGTGTCTCAGATGAGTACAAAGTCCCAAAGCTTTGTGCCATCCCCAATGACTTTCCCAGGTCACGAGCAGGGAGCTGGATGAAAATGGAACAGCCAAGACATGAACTGGCTCACATTTAGGATCCTGGCAAGTGCCGAGCCTAGATTTTCCATTGAGCCATTGCTCTGGGCCCAATATGTTCATATAATGAAGTAATTTCCAACATCCAAAGCTGATGAACTAGTCTCCAATATAATAAAGTCGGTACATCTGAAAACCATGCTGTTGAATTGGCAAATACTAACTAAAATTAAAATTTCATTGACTTAAACATTCAACCAAATGGTTTTGTCATATAAGCAGAACTAAATAAATGCCTGAGTAGATATCTACAGAATAAAGTGAATGGGAATAAAGAAAAATTAGGAACAAGATGGGAAATAAAACAGTAAAGGGGAAGTGATTAAGTAGATTATAAATGTGGTTTGGGATTAGCAAAACGATAATATGCCACAAAATAGGAAAACCATTCAAAGTATAAATCTAAGTCTCAAAAAGTAAAATAAACCAATAAAATGAGTTGAAGTTGAGATAATTTTGGATTTAGAAGGAAAATAAGTCATAAGAGGAGATGATATGCTACATATGGAAGCAAATGGATTATTAGGGGAAGAAATTTTAATAGTCACAAAAAATAATAAAGAATAATTGAAAGAAACTTCTCATAACAAAATGAAATTCTGAATATGTATATAAAAGATTATTATACCCAAGAAGAAAGGAAGTAAGATTGTCTTATTGTGTGTTACAAATTAACTTAAAAACCTAGTAGCTAAAGACAAGAAGCATTCTCTCTCTCAGTTGCTCTGCATCAGGAATCTAAGCATAATTTTTCTGGATATTTCTGGCTCAAGAGGTCTTCACTTGAGGTCAAAGATATCTTAAGTTTTGACAAGCTGATGAACACATTTACAAGCTCACCCAGACGGTTGACGGCAACTTGGACTTTTCCACGCTGGTTGAGTGATACATGAGAAAAGTCAGGAAGAATGAGAACACTCAGGATGACAGTTGCACTCTTTGAAATCTAGTATTTCAAGTGACATCCTATTATGTCTGACATTCTTTTTAAGAAGCCAATCAATAAATCAATGGACTAATCAAATAGAGAAATGTATACAATGGTATTAGGAATCAATAAGAGTCATTTTAGAGTGTACCTATACAGATCCCTTTCTTTTCACTTAAAGCTAATGTTTAGAATACAGCATATGCTGCCCAAACTTCTAGGTAAAAGTACTAGAATATTTAAATTAAAAATATGACTCCAGGGCCCAGCACGATACCGTGATGGTTAAGGTCCTCGCCTTGCACACCTGGGATCCCATATTGGTGTTGGTTCTAATCCCAGCAGCCCTGCTTCCCATCCAGCTCCCTGCTTGTGGCCTGGGAAAGCAGTCGAGGATGGCCCAAAGCCCTGGGATCCTGCATCCATGTGGGAGACCCAGCAGAGCTCCTGGCTCCTGGCTTCAGATTGGCTCAGCTCCAGCCGTTGCAGTCACTTGGGGAGTGAATCATTGGACGGAAGACCTCCCTCTCTGTCTCTCCTCCTCTCTGTATATTTGCCTTTCCAATAAAAATAAATAAATCTTAAAAAAAAATATATGACTCCATTCAGGAATAATAAATGGAGAAATGATAACTGACTTGAACGTCTCTGTGATACCAAATGTCAAAAAAAACCAAAAATAGTACTTTAAGAGTTCTATAAACTGAGTTCATTTCAGTCTCAGTCAACATGTCCCATGTGGGAAGGCAGGGAAAGATGCTCTCCTATGTACAAATAGATGCACAAATCACCTATAATCTTTAAAGTATTTCTTGAAACCGTATCTCAAATGAACTGATAAATATTCACTGTTTAGATATATAAGAAAGCTATGATGTGTACACTATTGGCATTGTTTTCTTTCTTCCAGTATATGACCTGTGTAATCACACAAAACAAGTTCATTTTATCCACGTTACAGTGCTATTAAACTATCAAATATACCATTGGAAACAGATTAGTGAAATGCTGAAAGTAAGAGAATATATTACAATGGTGACAAGCTGTATTGTCATTGAAAGTGTTTTATGGGCCTGGCTAAATCCCTGTGTTGCAACCACCAGAAACCGTATGGGATTTTTCTATAATATGAATTTTATAATCCAAATAGACTTTGAAAAATGAAGACAAAGGATTTCAATAAGACATCTAAAGGAAATACATACACTAAAATAAGTGGATATTTTTAAGAGATTTATTTATTTGAAAGACTTACAGAGAGAGAGACGGAGAGAACTTCCACTTGCTTGTTTACTCTCAAGATGGCCATATTGGCGGGGTTGGGCCAGCCAGAGCCTGCCAAGAGTTTCTTCCGTATTGCCCATATGAGAGGTAGGACCCTCCTCTGCTGCCTTTTCCAGGCTATTAGTAGAGGAAATGGATCAGTCAGGATTCAAACTGATGCCCATACTGGATGCTGCTGTCTTAGCAGGCAGTTTTTGCTAGATTATGAAGAATATCTGCTTCTATCTGTGACTTGAAAGTTGGGATGAGAGCATCCTTATTTCTTTATTTGACTCTAAGAGCAGAGGAACTTCCAGAATCGTGTGTGTGTGATATGTATTGGATGCAACCACTATGGAAGTCAGTATGGAGAATACTTCAGCAATTGAAAATCCATCTACCATATGACCCAGCAATACCAGCCATTGTGTTTGTTTAAAGATCTATTCATTTTTATTGCAAAGTCGGACATACAGAGAGGAGGAGAGACAGAGAGGAAGATCTTCCGTACAATAACTCCCCAAGTGACTGCAATGGCCAGAACTGAGCCAATTTGAAGCCAGGAGCCAGGAACTTCCTCCAGGTCTCCCATGTAGGTACAGGGTCCCAAGGCTTCCGGCCATCCTCAACTGTTTTCTCAGCCCACAAGCAGGAAGCTGGATGGGAAGCAGGGCTGCTGGGATTAGAACGGGAGCCCATATGGGATCCTTGTGTGTTTAAGGTGAGAACTTTAGCCATTAGGCCACCTCACTGGGTCCCAGCCATTGTATTTTTAAGTGAACCATAATCTTTTGAGGAAATGAGGGGTTTTGGAATAGGAACAGCAAATGTGTAAGAGAAGACATTTAATATCAGATAATACAGAAGGTATCAACTCACACACATGATGCAAGTCATGGGAGACATATTAGAAGGAAGGCAGCAGCCAAGCAAAAGCACCTACAAAGGTCACAGATGCAGTCAGAGCTGAGCGGTCATAATCCCAACTGTGAGATAAAGCATGAGCTCATGACGGCTAAATAAATGACTGAAAAACTTAGTAAGTGGAGAAGAGACCACGCTCATTCATGTCATTCCAATTTAATTATCTCGAAGTCCTACAATAAAATGAGAATCATAATTTCTTACTTCGTAAGTAGAAGCTGGGCCTAGTTACTAAAGAATACAGGTGATGGGAAAAGGTAGCTTCACAACCTGGCAAATATCGCAGCAGCTGTGTAAATTCAGCACCGTCACAAATCCTAAATCACATTGACAGCGCAAATGTTTAATAGCATGTGATTGAAAATGGTACCTCATGTCTGTCACTTTCTCTTAAAGTATGAAATTCTAGCCTAATCATAGAAAAAAAAAAAGGACCAAATTTTAATTCAAAGGCATTGTGGTTTGCCCACCAATGACAGCCCTCACAACTGTATGAGGTCATCAAAATATGAAAAGTAAAAAAAACTATCACATACAAGAGAAGAATAACGAATTTACTGAATGTGAACTGTTGTGGAAGAAATAAGAGACATTAGAAACAACTAAGGAAATTCAATGAAGCACACCTCCATTAATAATAATGTATTAATTTAGTTTCATTGATTATTACAAGTATGCCACATTAAGATATTAGTAACAGAGACAATTGCATGGTATAAGGGACATGGGCATTCAATCTACTGGATTTTCCTCTAAATATAATTGTTATGGAGGCCACTAATAAAAAATTTTAAAGGGATGATTAAAATTGCATTATATGCCTGGAAAAGTTTAACACACAGCAGGTACTCAAAATATATTGTACACTTGGCTTAGCTTGACAAATGCCAGGTGCTAAGTGATTTGATTATCAGACAAGGGCAATGGAATATCCTGAGATGAGGGTGCGCTTTCTGAGCAAAGTGAGTTGTAACTACTTCAAATAAAGTATCAATGTCATACATGTAAAATGTATTATTTATGAAGTAGGAAGCCATGCTGTTTGATTAGCTGCCTAGCAAATATAAATGTAATTTTATCCAAATTGTTATTAGATCAGTTTCGTAGAAATGCTTCTTATATTGTTGTTATTAAATAATTCACCCTGTGAGTTATTTTAAAAAAAATTCTTATAACTTAACATCCACAAGGATCTAAGATCCTGCAATGACATGCGGACAGCTAGAAATATTAGCTTAACACAATGGTTAGGCGTACATCCATGTATAGAAGGTAGAAATCAGAGAAGGAAGGTGTCTGAAAGACAGCTTGGACTTTCTTAATCTATTTAAATGTTTTTAAAAACTGGCAGATGAAGTGACAGATCTTTAATCCACAGGTCCACAACCCAAATGGCCACAAAGGCTGCAACTGAGTCAGACTAAAACCAGGACAAGCAGAGTTCCAAGTGCTTGGGCCATCATCAGCTGCTCTCCATGTGTGTTTGTAAGACGCTGGATCTGAGGTCGGGTAGCTGAGTCTCAAACACAACTCCCTGTGCCACAACACCAGCTCCCGAAATGGTTGGAAACAGATGTGTATATATGTACATATCTTTTAGAAAGGGATGGCTGTGGCACTCTGCAGGCTAAGGTCTTTGCGTTGCACGCGCAAGGATCCCATACAGGCATTGGTTCCTGTCAAATGATTGTGAAGCCTTTTTTCTTTTTTATCTTTATGGCTCGCTTCAAAGATACCAATGCTGATTTTATTTATTTTCTTCCACAAACCTGACAAAAAAGAGGCCACCTGAGTAGAATTCAAACAATTGTATCAATTGTGTCAATGGGCACATATGCAAAGTTTGGATCAAACCACACTGGCTGCTATGCTCTCAAGGGTTTACTCTCACTTGTTCATGGTCTTTTCAATGGTCTTGCCATCTGGTCTCTGGGCTGAGATATGAGTTTTTATTATTCAAGAAGTTCCAGCATTAACTAATTGCGAAAACAAGCACATTTCAATAGTGATATAATTAATCTGTACAAGTAGAGAAGTTCAATTATGAGGAAGTTTGTTGTAAGAAATATGACTATATATGTCAGGGGATAAGAAAAAATGAAATGCTAAAGTATGCGTATATTGAAAGCTAATTTCCCTTTTAAAATTATTTAAGAATTTGAAAATGTTTATCACATCAGTTCTTAGAAAATGTGTCAGCTTACCTAAAGATATAAATTTTAATTAATTTTCATTTTCTATTTAACATAATAGTCTTAATTGTCACTTTAACTTTAAAAATGTACTTACTAATATGTGAATTACCAGATATCTATCTGATATCATTTATCTTCATGTGAAACTCCATAGGGTATCTAGCTATCTTATAGTAGAAATAACAAGAACCCATCCAAGAATATTGAGATCATATGTTTATTTCTTAAAGATTTCTTTATTTTTATTGGAAAGGAAGATCTACTGAGCGAAGGAGAGAGAGTCAGAGAGAAATACCTTCCAGTAACTGTTTCAATCTCCATATAGCTTCCAGGGCTAAAGCTGAGCTGATCTGAAGCCAGGAGCCACAACTTCCTCTGAGTTTCTCACATAGTTGCAGGGTCCCAAGGCTTTGGGCCATCCTGTACTGCTTTCCTACTTTCCTAGGCCACAAGCAAGGAGCTAGGTGGGAAGTGGAGCAGCCAGGATATGAACTGGCACCCATGTGGGATCCTGGCTTGTGCAAGGTAAGGATTTAGCAACTGAGCCATTGCACTGGGCCCAAGATCATGTTGCTTTATTGGTCATGCTGAAGCAGTTTCATTCACATCAAAATCATAAATGTGGGATATTTCTGAATTTTTCTGCTTCTCTGGGCATAAGCCTAAAGATGGCAGAAATTCAACAAGACCTCAGTACTTACGATATCAAAGAAACACTATTCTTTCTGCTGTCAAACTAAAAATAGTGCTTCTACTTGCTTTTCTTATATATGTTGTTTTAGTGCACTCTAAATTTTCTTGCCTCTTAAAAAAATACCTGGGGCCCAGCGCTGTGGCCTAGCAGCTTAAGTCCTCACCTTGAACGCCGCAGGATCCCATGTAGGTTTCGGTTCTAATCCCGGCAGTTCCACTTCCCATCCAGCTCCCTGCTTGCGGCCTGGGAAAGCAGTCCAGGATGATCCAAAGCCTTGGGATCCTGCACCCGTGTGGGAGACCCTGGCTCCTGGCTCCTGGCTTCGGATCGGTGTAGCACCAGCCATTGGGGTCACTTGGGGAGTGAATCATTGGACGGAAGGTCTTCCTCTCTGTCTCTCCTCCTCTCTGTATATCTGACTTTGTAATGAAAAATAAACAAATCTTAAAAAAAACCTTACATTGACTAAATAACACAGAGTTTCTCTGTAACTCTCAGTCGTGTGTACAAATATGAAAAAAAAAAGAAGCAAAAAGAGACATGCAGATAACCAGGGCAGAAAAAAGCAAAGAGAATCGACATTTTACTCTACCCTTCACTTGTTTTGCCTAACTATGGTTAAATTATTGTTGTTCATTGACAATTCAAATTTGAGTAGTAGCTTGCAACACAAAATTTTCACTAAGAAGAGCCAAAATGCTGAAGTATTGATTACCTATTGCTTGTCCAGGGCCAAGGTGCTCTTCACATGCACCACGTAAGATACAAGCACCTCCCGAAAAATGATTCAAAATCGTGATAATGAGGATGGAAGGCTGACAGACTCAATAACAAATAGTATCTGTCAGTGTCATGAAAGCCGAGTGAACTCCCTCCTGTTCTCTTTTCCACTGATTCCTTTTTCAATTGTCTCTGGAATTTTGTGCATCTCTTTATTCCTCTTGCTCTTTTGCATGATGAATCTTGAATGTTTTCAGAGAACCTTGTACAGAAAGGTACTGATCTTCAAAGTGCAGTTTGCAGTGTGTGTATCCATGCTTCCGTAGTGACACACCCTCAGGTTACTGAACATTAAGGATGCGCATCTCTCAGAATCAAGTCCCATCTCAATCTTTTTCCAGGTTTCCTTGGGTCATCTTCGACTGCTTTCCCATGCCACAAACAGGGAACGGATGGGGAGTGGAGCAACTGGGACATGAACCAGTACTCATATGTGATACCAGTACATACAAGGTGAGGATTTAATCACTGAGCCATCACATGAGGCTTTTGAGTTATTCAGAATGACTTTGTCATCCAAGCCCTTTTACTTTCCCTCTTTCAATCTTCTCTTTTGAGTTCATTCCTCTTTATTCTGATTTCAAATAAATAATTCCTCAACATGTGTCCCATTATTTGCAACTACTGAAGCCCAAACTGGTACTGTATTTTGATCCTTTATAGCATCAGTACTTTGCAAAGCATGTACTCATCACATGTAAGTACATTATCCGTGGCTATTGATGGAATTATTTTGATGGTTATTGACCCTGTTATAATTTGATGAGCCTAAGGAAGGAAAGAACTTGTTTCTTTTTTGTCATATCTTGAACTTGTAGAAAAGGTCTTGCTACATTAAAGTATATTCAATATTTATTTTTGAATCATTAAGTCAGTGACTGAATGAATAAATGGATAACAATGCTAATAATATAAAAAAGATATTTTATAAACTAGGTGACTTTTGATAAATATGAGCCTTTGTTGTCATTATTAATAGGATAGTACTAAAGTTAGTTATAGAGAAGATTAACAAATATTCAACAAAATTCCACAATTAAATAAGATAAAATGCTGTTATTGACTATTGCAATACATGTACATTTCCCTGAGACTGGAGAGCTGATGTGACTGTGAACCTAAGTTTAGGGGCAAGTATGTTATTACTACCTGAGATGACCCTATCCATTCTTAGAGTGCTGATTTGAATCCTGGCTACTCTGTATCTGATCTAGCTTCCTGTTAATGCATCATGGGAGGTAACAGAGGATGGCTCAGGTGCTTGGCACCCTGTTAACCACATGCAAACCCAGATGGAGCTTTTGGAGCCCTGTTCCAGCATGGTATATCTTTTTAATTGTAGGAATTTGAGGAGCAGTAGATGAAAGATATTTCTTCTCTTCTCTTCTCTCCTTCCTCCCCCTTCTCTGTTCTCCTCTCCCTTCCCTTCCATTATGCTCTCCTCTCATCCCTAACCTTCCTTCCTCATCCCCTCTGCTCTTGGCTCCTCCATTTGCCTCTTTGCGTCCCATCTCCTTTCTTCTCTTTACTTCCATCTACCTCCACACCTTCCAAGAGAGTAAAAATAAACATTAAACACAATAGGAAAATAATCCAAAGATTTTTGTTGTTTACTTCTCTCTTTAAATATTTATTTATTTTTAGTGAAAAAAAAACATATTTACAGAGAGGCACGACAGAAAGACAGACAGAAAGATCTTCCATTGCTGGTTCACTTTCCAATTGTGAGCAACAGCTAAAGCTGAGCTGATCTGAATCCAGGAGCCAGGAGCTTCTTCCAGGTCTCCTCTGTGTGTGCAGGGTTCCAAGTCTTTGGGCCATCCCCCACTGCTTTCCCAGGCCAAAACATGGAGCTGAATGGAAAGTGGAGCATCTGGGACATGAACTGCCATGTATGGAATTCTGGCACATGGAGTCAAAGAAGGAGGATGAACCAATTGAACCATTGTACCAGGCTGGGTTTATTTCATTTAAAATACTTTTTAAATGCATATTTTCAAGTCAGAGGAGGTTGGAAAAAAGGGATTTAGGATATAGTTAATAAAGATTAGGAATAGAAGAAGCAGTCTGTAAATCAAGATAGCATACTGTCAGTGATAGGGGACGCTTAGTATGGCAGGTTCCTGATAAGTAACTTCAAACCAATCTGCTACCAGTAATATTATGGTGCTATGTACAGTATGTGATATCTAAAATCATACTTCCTTTATATTCAATTTATTTTGAATGTCATTCTACAACCATCAACTACCAAAAACTCCTCCCTACAACTTAGACTGGATCCCAGAACCATCCTCACATTCATGATTTCATTCTTCTTCAATTGCTGCCAGTTATACAGCCACCACATTGTGCTGTACACTACAGTATCTTTCTATAATAAAATCACTTCAACATTTACACCCTTACATTTATGTATCTCTTTATGGAGTACTTGTTATTCTTGCTCTCAAATTATTTTTACACTTATCTGTTTTGCCCATCATTTATATTTTGAAATAATATTGTCCACTTTGCATGAACATTTGCTGTTATGGAAATAAGTATTTTTTATAGCTTTATTTCAATACATGATTTCTTCTGACACCAAAATAAGTGAGCAAATGTACAAGGCCCTGGAATGGAATGCAGTAGAAGTGGAACCCGTGTCAGGTGTTCTTACCATTAGCATCAAGACAACTCTCGCATCTCTGTTTTTAGAAGTGAGACATTTTGGCAAAACAATCATGAGGAGCTTCCTGCTCCTAATAATCACATCTGCAGTATGCCTTCCAAACAAGATAGAATTTCCAGATGGAATCTATCTGAAAGTTAGGTGTTGCTATCTTTGCTTTGGAAGACAAAATTACGTTCTATATTTATAGAAATGACAATTGGACTTTCCCAAACTAGGGTGTAAGTAGGACTAATGGAAAATCTTATATTCTAGGAAGATACACTATTACATTTTATTTTTTTCTGTTATAAAATATTTGCAATTACATATTCATTTTTAGGTTGAGGCTAACTATACTTAACAGTTTTTTTAATGTATCGATTTTTATTGGAGAAGCAGATTTACAGAGAGAGGATAACAAGAGAGATTGTCCAGTTTCTTGTTCACCTCCCAAATGGCCACAATGCCTAGAGCTGGTCTGGTCCAAATCTGGGAACCAGAAGCTTCTTTTAGATCTCCTACATGTGTAAAGGGGTCCAAAGCACTTGAGTCATTCTCCACCACTTTCCCAGGCCATAAGTAGGGAGCTGGATTGGAAGTGAAGCAGACAGGATTCAAGTTAGCGCCTAAATAAGATACCTGTACTACAGGCATAGGATTACTTTGCAATACCTTTGCATCAGCCTCTAAATATATTTAAGGTTATAAAGTAGGAAAAGTCGAAGTTAATTATTGCATGAATACATTTTGTCTATTAGCTATGCGATGCTTTTGCAACAATTCAAAAGATATTTGCAAAAACTTAAAGTTGGATACACTAGTGACATCCATCCTAAAAAGTTTAAATAGGATCCTAAACTTTGTGGGGGCAGGGGGTGGGTTGTAGCTTTGTATTTGCATTTTCTCCTACGTTTTTGCAAATGCTGCACTGCAAACTCTCAGAATAATGCTTACTGTTTTGTGCAGACCTGTCTGTCTTTGAGATGTGGAGGAATTTGTTGATATGGTTTGTTCTGAGTATTACTGTGTTTGATTTTATCATTATTAAAATCCCTGCTAGCTTTGCTTCATTGGAGAATATCACACACAGGCCCTCCAACATGAATGGGTTTTCTACACTGCTGAATTTTACTGTGTCTCTGCCCTATCTCTTAAAATTGATCTGACAGCATAGGCAACACCACCACACAGGAGCTGACAGTCGGTGACAGTTACCGGGAGGAAGGCGCAATGGAATGTAGCATTAAATAGAAAATCTTCTTCAGAGATGCATCTATAAGCCTACAAAAAGCCTTATTGTTTTAGGAAACACAGCTTAGTTAATGGACTGGGGGATTGAGCAGACTGAGCTGAATTCAGCAACACTGAAAAATCTAAGTTCTTTTCATTAAATTACTTGTATCTGAGTTTTACAGAATATTTTAAAGGAACATTTCATTGCAACTTTTTTGAGGATAAAGTAACTGAAATTTATTACCTCTTCATCTTTAGTTAGTCTCAGACTGACTTTAATCAAAGGGTGTATTATACTGAAGAGATACAATTTCTATTTAATTTGATGGGTAGGGCATATAGAAGAGCTAACATTTCTAGAGGCATCTCAAAGGATTTTTTACATGGGCAATTGTGCTTTACAGTGTCACACACACACACACACACACACACACACACAGAGGAAGTTAAATCAGTTTTTTTTTTTTCAGGTTTTTTTTTTTAACCAGGGTTGTAAGGAAAAAAAAAGAGAGAAAGAAAAAGCAATTGCTTACATAATAAACAGGATTATTCAAACTCCTTCTACCTTCAAGCAAGAGTGTAAAGGCAGGTTTTAATCACGTAATTACATAAAGGTTTGATCTTAGTTTTTTCCAAGATGGTAATCAAAGAGAATTGGCAGGTATGTTTTCATACAGTACCTAGATTCTTGAGGAATATAGTGAATCAGAGGAAGTGATGGCAGCAATGGGCTTGTAGTTGGTTGAAGACAGTGAAGTTGCACAAGTTAAGCCTTGTTTTCTATGTTTTTACATATGTCTCATACTGTTGTTATGTAATCTCAATAGTGAAAGATACAAATGATACTAAACCAATACTGGATGGAATTTGATAAATGAGACTTGCTCATTTCACTGGGGTCTTGTCAGAATCCCTCAAACTGCTTCCTGGGCCTCCTTAAAATATCCTGGAATTACAGTAATGTGAAGGATGCCTGCAACCAGTAACATACATTAGAGTTTTATGCCTGTAATACTTGCTCTGTAACCTGGCCTGATATTTTAATCTAGCTGTTACACCAATCATAAATCATTTTGCAATTCTTTCTGACTTTAAAAGTTGTAAGAATAAATCCAAAGTAATGTTTATGTATGGGGGTGCAATTGAGCTTTTGCTGGAAGCTTTCATTTAAGCTGACCCTAAAGCATCTCATCTCCTATTATTTATTCTTTTTTATGTCTGTCCTGCAGCTGTAATTTTGTTACTGCTCTTTGTCTTTGCTATGTTATTCTACCCAACTCTCTTTTAACTTTATACAACTAAACCTGCTCCCTTTCCATCTAATACTGTTTTAACTTTATCTTACAAGAAAAAGTTGCAGAATCTTTGCTAAGAAAAGTGAATTCGTTTTTCTAACACTGTTGATGCTAAATATAAGCCATGATGGAAAAATCAAATGTTCTGTATTAGCCAGTAAATCCGTTAGAATTTACTGAGCACTTAATATGTACCAATTAACATATACAATATGTTTATGTGCAAGACACATATATAATAATTCCAGCCATTAATCTACTTTTTGTTTGAGACAAAGCAGTAACTAAGACAAATAGAGAATACTCCAAAGTAATTTATTAGTGAGGGTTGGATTATAAGGAAAAACACTAGAAGCTTTGAAATTAAGAATAAATTACGAGTGAAAATTGCACAGAGGTTGGAATGATGCAAGAAAATTGAAGGGTGTAAGAGGAGGAACAGAGATTTCTCGCTCACCCAGGAGAGTAATGCTGGTTTCGGAGCATGTCAAATGCTGAACTGATAAAGCACTGAAAATGAATGTGAACTCCTGGGTCATGTGACAAAAGAACTGTAGATGTGTTAGGAGATGGTGCTCACTGGAATTTGAGTTTGCTTCCACTTGATGGTGCTATTTTGTTTTGCAAGATTTGCCATCTAAACTCAATTGAGTACATTTTAGAAATAAGCCCTCAAGAGTTATTTTTATTTAAAAAATAAATTAAAATAAGTAACTTATGTATTAAAAATTAGAATATTTAAAGCTGAAAATAATGTAAGGAAGGAATACCAATTTAAGCATAATTTGATGAGATGTATATAACCATTAAAATCTGTTAGCTACATATTAATCCAGGTTTTCCTCAAATAAGCCTATGACATATTCTTAGAGATTTTATTAAAGATTTCCACTAATAATTTACCTATTAATCCAGAAACATCAGTCTTACATACTTTGTAGTAAAGCTACACTTTTAGAGCTGCTATATTGTTAGATGCTTTGGCTACAAATAAAGATGCTAAATAGGCACCTTTATTCTTGTTAAATATCTTTAGTTCATTTCTTTCCTTGCCCTTAAGATAAATGTATCTGTATCTGAAAGTTCAGAAAGTGCTAAGAAGTGCAAAGGAACATGAAAATCACAATTCGTTGTTCACTGATAATTTTTTCAGATATTTACTTTTTATACCTCTCAGCCAGTGCCAGTGACTCAACAGTAAATCTGAAGTTGATGCTGAGGCCCAGACTGCCCAAAACTGTTGGGAGTAAACAGTATGTAAGTTAGAACTTTTGAACAGAACACTGTGGATATTATAGGAACTCAGAGGGCCACAAGCGCCAGACCGAAGCTCAGCAACCTATAAACTGAAACTTAGTCTTCTTTTCATTTTCGGTTTATGGGAAGGAGGAAGTCCAGTATGTGATCTGATTGAAAGACAGGTGAGTGCAAGTATTTAAAGGTACAAAATCAGAGTCCAAAATGGAGATACTGGAGAAAAATTCCAGTGAAGGATTGGGCTCAAATAAGTGAATAAGAATTCTTAATTATTAGAGAATGATGATTATTAAGAGTATTCATTATTAACGAGAGTAGAAAATAATAAAAATAGACACTGAATAGCTCTGCTTCGATTAATGGAGATTTAAGGTAGACATTGGAAAGAAAGGCAGTTGAGTTGATCCAAAATTGTTATGAAAGTTTAGCCTGAAAAGACAAAAGTTGAACAGTTACAAGTTTGGAATAATTAATCTGACACTAAAAGAGAACGAGGTGGCAGAGTTGCCATTTAGGGTGGCTAATAACCTGTCCATAATCTAATAAACTCATACAAATAAAAAAAAAGAAAAGAAAGTTTAGCCTGGAAATGGGGTATCTGGGATTTTTTTAAGGAGAAACTACAGTTATGATCACCATGTATTTCTTATTTTTGCAATCCTGTAGGTGCCTCAGTTTTAAGAAAATACATTTTAGTTTAGTAGTTCTGTAAGGTTACTCTAGTTAAAAACAAATTCTCAGGAACTGTAGAAAGAACTGAAAGAGAAGAGTTCAAAGGTCCCAGACACAAAGAAATGATCAATGCTTAAAGACAAAAGCAATGGTACTTGTTCTGATTTGATCTTCACATGTTGTAGCCGTTTATTGAATTGTCACACTATGCACAAGTCTGTGTACAATTTAAACAGTTTAAAATAATAGCTATTACCACTCTTAAAATAGTATTAATCCTTTGTTGGCCTTCACTGAAATCATAGAAACTAACTTGGGAAATTAGAGACATTAGGCTCCAAGGTCATATTTTCATCTTATTTATATTATTATAAGAGTGGAATAGTTGACTATACACCCATTTTTGATGCACTCTTTTAGAAAAAGTGCTTCTTAAAATGCACTTATATGTCATACTATCTTCTCAGAATATTTCTAATATCTTGTCTTCAACTCTACATCTTCAAAATCTATCCACTAATAAACCCCACACTTTAAATGCTGTCCACTCTATGCACTGCATGAAGCATTTCTTGCTACTTTTTATTACTTGACATATCATTTCTAACACAAATATCTCTTTCTCTTCTTCCTATCAAAATCCAGTATTGTGTTATTGCACCAGTTTTAAGATGCAGATTAATAGTGAGTTGACATCATTTTAATTCCAAACACATACTATATCTTAACATTTTTTAGTTTTGTGAAGTGTTGATTATAACCTTGTGTATAAGACATATATATGATAAAATATTATTAGTACAGTGATTTAAAAATACAGGATTAGCAATGTTCTCAGAGGAACAGTTAGAATCTATCCTAAATCTATTATGAGCTTTCTCTTTATGTAATACCAAAATGAACTGTGCTTTTTTATTCTTATTCACATCTCTAGGAATAATGTTTAATTCCATACCTACCCTGGAAAGTCACTGCTGATCTATCCATTTCCAATTGATTGAATTTTTCCATGATATGTTCATCGTAATGAAGTTTTTACTTTATTTCATATTTGGACATTTGCTCCAATGAATGCATTGTAGTTTTCTAAATTAGAAAGAGATAGAGGATAATTCAATAGTGTCTTATCAGAAAAAAAGTTAAGTGGATTTTAAGCACAGCTTGTCACAAACAACAAACAGTGTAAATTAAACATTGAGTTGCATATATACTATAATTTTATTTTTCATTTTATCCTTTCACTATTATCTCTGGATCATAATTTTACCCTAGGAATAGACTCTGTAGTCTTTGTACCTGAGTCCTACAAATGGAATCAATATTCCCAATGTGTCATTCCTATACCCTAGATCAGAATAAGCAAACTATTTGAAACAACGGGAATATTTCAAATAATCACTATAGCCTATTGGGAGATTAGTTTGGGCAAATTGACACAGCATTCATCAATTCTGTTCTCATTGTCTCCCTGCTGATTTTGTTACCGTGTTTCTTATTGTTTAATACACAACAAGCAGCGCAGGCACCTGCAGAGATACTCAAAATCAAGCAAGCTTCCCACCACAGAAAAGCATTTTCTTAATTCAAATAAAAATTTATTTTCTCTGTTTTTTCATACTGCAGGGCACAGCATGCCCAATTTCTACAAAATTTCGTCCAAATCGTGTTGCAGTAGCAATGTTGATTTTATAAGCAAGATTGCTCTGAGAGTAAGAATCCAAAGCGACATTATTTTCACTGGAACAGGTCCTAAACATGCAAGTACCTTCTCCCAGGCCATGCCAGGTGGGCCTGGCTTTGCTCTGCAGAACAGCAGCATAACCTAGTGGAAGTAGCCTCAACCAGGTCTCCAAGACTGAAGTTTTCTGTTCTAAGCATGAGGCAGCTAATCACTCAGGCAGTGTCTCTATCGTTGGGTAAGCAAGCTGCCAATGTGATTAACTCACTGGAGAAAAGGGAAGGAAATTGAGAATTTTGTAAGGTGTAATTGTAACATTTAATAGAACCTCTACTTTTGAAAGCAGTTGAAATTGTATATGTAATAATATTCAAGTATTTTGTTCTCAACTCAGAGAATGATAATATACACACATTAAGTCCAGCTATGTGTAGACTGAAATTAATGTATTTGTCTTGGTAACTTGTGTAATATATATATATAACCTGTATTTTAGTTTTCAAACCATTTATATTAAAATATGATATATATATACTTTGCATACATATAATATATTATATATCAGCATAGGTCCACTTTGAACCACATCTTGATTTTAGATGTCCTAATTTTGTTTAGTATGGCATACTCTTGAAGGGGTATATTTTAAACCTAAATTTAAATCCCCTTGGAGGAGTTGTAATTCTTAGGAAATCACTTTCTACAATGTTGAGATTTCTTTCATAAAGCAAAGTGAAAATTCATATGTACTGTGCAGCTCAGAAGATATTTATGACAAATAAGGGGAAAATATAATTTTGAAATGTTTATGTCACCAGTAAATATATATTAACTTTGTCTTACTTGTAATTCATTAAAATTATTTATGAATGCATGATAGAATAAAAAATATTTGAGAATGGCGATGAAATTGTATTACTATTCCAAAGCTCAAATGCTAATCCATACATTGAGAAAAACAGCTATATTAACGTTTGGAAATGTTTTTATTTGATCAAAGAATTCAGTTAGGATATATTGGATATCTCATTTCTGGATACACAATTGGCAACAAAATATACTGCAATATCAATGAACAAATACAGCAGGAATAGAAAGGTATTTTTGAATTACAGTAATCACCTTTACCATTCCTGTCCTCTCTGGATGGGTCTTTAGTCAGTGGTTCATAATTTCACTGGGATTAATTTGCTGGCATTCTGAAGACACTTATCTTATTTTCTGAAATTCAGAAAGGGATCAGCCGCCACACAATCTATTTCACTTATCTTCCAGAACAGCAGCACTTGATGAAAGGAGGGTCATGTTGAGTGAATGTATTTGTCATTGTCCATGGTGCCGAGATTATATGAATATGACCCAGATGATTTCTTTCTGAACACAATGGGACATACTTATGCATAAATAAATCCGATGCAATTTAATAACTATCATTCTTACTAGTTCTCATTTTTAGTCATAATTGATATCCTTACCCTGATCATAAGTTATTTGTCATATAAGAAGAATATTTTCCTGATCATGAATAGAAAGCTTTCTATGAGAATGCACAATAAGCAATGAAATGATTTATTTTGATTAATATATTTCTTGAGTTTAATTTTGTGAACTGCTTTGCTGAAACAGCATGCATGTCTACATGAAAATATGCACCAGTATTATTTTTCAGCTATATACACACAGGTACAGACAATTATAATTTAAATTGCAGACAGCTGAAGTTAAGATGAATATGTCTAAATATTTCTGTCCTCTTACATAAGTGACCCCGGTTTCTTTGGGATTTCCTCATTTTATAAATGAAAAGGAAGACAGAAAGTAAGAGACAAGCAGACTCAATAAAACATAAATCAAAGTGCTAAACTTGAGAAATCCTGATAGATGCAACTTCTCCAGGAGTGACAGTATAGGGGACACATTTCACTTTAAAACTTTTTTCCATTAATTTTTTGACAGGAGTACACTAGTTCAGCTTAAATGAGATTCTAGTGTAAAAACTTCAGGGCTAAATAAAAGAAACAAATCAAAAGGACCGAATGACTGCCATTTAATGTGAAAGAATGAAAGTGCAAACAATCATTGGATGACATCTAGCTGGGCTAGTCACTGCAGAATGACAGGTAGAACAATTCAAAGTTACTGGTCTAAAGACAGAATAACAGCTTATATATTTGAAGTGCTCAGCAGATGAAGAAATAAAACAGACTCTAAGATAAAACATGGTAACCCTTTTAAATTCCATGCTCCACTGTCAGTATCATTTCAATGGTTTTGTACATATTTTTCCCAAAATCTTGTGATTGGGGAAATTAATTTTAGTGCTTATTTAATGCATTTATGTTTTGAGCGTCAGAGAATTTTAAGCTAAATGACAATATCACACTTGATATGCTTGTATAATGACAAATAAATTTTGCTAGTTTCCTACTCTGTACATTGTAACAACTCAGTTGAGAATAAATTAGTAGGTGAACTTACATCATCCAATCTCCTCTTTAATTTGAAATAAGATTGATAGGTTTATATTTAGAAATAGTTTTAATTTCACATTTTCATTTTGCTTACTTATTTTAAAAATAAAGAGATCACAATTCTTTCTTTCAATAAATCTTTTTATCAGTGGAATAACCTCGTCTAGTTACTGCTGGAAACAATAATCTGTAATTGCTGCTTTCAGTCCTAATTTGGTCTGTCCCTACTTTCTCATCTCAATCTAATCTAAACCTATTTGAGCAAATAAAATGATATTTACCTCATCCTCTCTTACAAGCTCTCAAGATTACAGGCTTCAGGAAAAATCAATACAAAATACCAGCTTAGCAGCAGGTTTGTGCTCAGGAAGAATGCTAACTTTTCTTCCCAGTGTTACTTACTCCCAGCTCTCTTGGAGAGAAAGCAGAACTCAAGCCTTTTTAAAAAGAAAAGAAAAGGAAAAGAAAAAAATTAAAAAGAAACACTTCAGTAATGTGATGGCTTAGTAGCCACTCCCAGTTTACAAACCAAAGTGGAGTATGTGGTCAAACTGCCAACCTTTAACTCTTGTTTCGGCATGGCACATCTTACAGAGTTCACAAAGAGGAGGTTCTTGACCCCCAGATGATTTTTTTCAGACTCAAATACCATCTTCATTTATTATTTATTTGCTGCAAGCAGTTGGGACTTGAGGTATCATCATACCTGACTGGTTGATTTAAGGAAGTGGCCACCTCTCTGTGGGGGAATCTCATGAGGATAAAATCCTATTACTTTCCAAAAAGATTACTTCATTTACTTTCCAGAATAAGCTTTTGATGAAAGCATTAGAATGTTGAGTTTGTAAACAACCAAGAATCCTCAGAAGTATTGCCCCTTTTTTGTTTGTTTGTTTGATGTTTCAAATGGAAGCTTATTTTGCCTTTTTGGGGGTCGGGTAGGAGTTTGTGTTGTTCTTAATCTTAGGAGTTTATACTATGTGAACATAAATAGGTTGATGTCTGTTGTCCTTCATGATCCAACAGATAAAACTTACCCTGTTCAAACTTCACATAATTTTGTTCTTTTTCTTCCTATCATATGCAGCATCTTTAGTTGTTTTTTTCATTTGTTTGTTTGTTTGTTTTTAAGATTCCTTTACTTTTATTGCAAAGTCAGATATATATACAGAGAGGAGGAGAGACAGAGAGAAATATCTTCCATCCACTGATTCTCTCCCCAAGTGACCGCAATGGCTAGTGCTGCGCCGATCCAAAGCCAAGAGACAGGAGCTCTTCCAGGTCTCCGACTCGGGTGCAGGGTCCCAAAGCATTGGGCCGTCCTTGACTGCTTTCCCAGGCCACAAGCAGGGAGCTGGATGGGAAATGGGGCTGCTGGGATTAAAACTGGTGCCCATATAGGTTCCCGGGGCATTCAAGGCAAGGAGTTTAACCACTTGGCCACGGCACCGAACCCAGCTTTAGGTTTTATGGATGGAATTTAGTCTGTCCTTAACAGATGCTCAGACACATGGTAATATATTCTTTTAATCTTTGGTTTTAGGACTTATTTGAGACTCCAAGGGATAGGAGAAAAGAGAACAACAATCATTGGGCTGATGCCCCAAGTGCTGCTCTGGGGTCCAAGACAGGAGACTGGATGCAATTTAGATTTCCTACTTGGATAACAGGGACACAGCCTCCAGAGCGATCATTGTTCCATTGTTGTTGCATCATTTTTGCTTACCAGAATCTGCAATAACAAGAGGATGGAGTTAAGAAGCAGGGCAAGGTACTAAATGCCATTATGCCCATTTGGGATATCTGTATCTTAAATGGTGTCTTAACCACAATGCACTGTCCAGCATTCTCTTTTTTTAGTTCACTTGTCAAAATAATTTAAAGCAAAGCAATGTATAAACCTTTTCCTCCCTGTTTTCTCTTAATAACAAAAATAGTGGCAAAAATCTAGTGTTTTTTTTTCTTAAACACTACAACAAATGGCAAATATTACAGGATTCTTAATGATTCTTAAGTTAGAAACACATAATTTCATTTTTAAAAGGTTTATTTTTTAAATCTATTTGAAGGGCAGAGTTATGGAGACAGAGAAAAAGGGATGGAGAAGATCTTTAATCTGCTGATTCACTTCCCACATGGTCCCAATGCCTTGGGCATGGCCAGGAGCTTCTTCCAGGACTCCCACAAAGGTGCAGAAACCCAAGCACTTAGGCTATCCTCTGCTGCTTTCATAAACGTGTGAGCAGAGAGCTGGATTTGCAATACAGTAGCCAGGACTTGAGCCTGTACCCTTATGCTATTCTGACACTGCAGGGGCCAGTTTAACCTCCTAGGTCACAACGCCAATCCATACATCTCATTTATTACATTGTTAATTAATATTACTTTAATTACATTGTTAATTAACATTACTTTAATTATACAGAATTAAATAAGCTGTTGGCTAATAAAAGTTAATAGTAAGTATATTAAAATACATAATGTAGACAACTGGCATTGTAAGAAATATTAATCATAAGGGCCAATCATCTTATCATAAAGATGATGTTAACCTTCCAATGGTATAATTATTGGTCCATCTTTTATCCAATGGTTTCTAACAGATCTTTAACAAAAACATTTTTTGGTAAAATGTGCTTGTATTATGAAAAATATATGTGTGAAGTGACAACTTTAAGTTAAAAAATTCAGATTGGTTATAGTTAGTTTCAAAAAGATTTAGTACAATGAATAACAATACAGTAAAGCAAAAACAATTTTGATTATCTTTTGTTTTCTGTCCTAATATAATTTTACCTCCACATTTATGACATAAATCACTAGATATATGATAATATTGTATGAATTCCTCAGTATCAGTTCCTTTTTCATTACTGAAAAGTCATTCTCCAAAATGTTAAATAATAAAAAACGTGTTCAAAATTTTGATCAATGTATAATACATACATTTTGAGTACTCTAAAGTTTAAATGTAGACTTTTTGAAACAATTACATCAGCAAGTGCAGGATTTTATAATAATTATCCATTATGATAGCCATGAGATGATATTATTTATTTGATTTCATTACAATGAAAGTAAGGTAGTATCAGAAAACAGGAAATGCATTTTTGTGTAGGCACATTCCCCTCCATAATCTCGAACCTATATTCGCTAAGACAGTCTCAGTGTAATGTGAGTCTTCTAACAGAGTGGTGACTTCTGTGTTTCTTATGTACTATGGCAATTGCATTTGTGAAATATTTCTAAACAATAGTTAATAGTTTAATGTAAAATTCATTCAGTCAAGCCTTATTTTGAAGAATACAATCACTAAAGTTAATTGAATCAAGCTTATTAACATACATGATATTTCATACTATAGCTTTACACAATTATCTTGTATCCAACGACTACACAATTACAATGTCAATATCTACTTTAAAGTTTCTATAATTATAAAATAATATTAGTTAATTACTAAATCTTTTACAAATGGGTAGGAGGGGACTATAAGAAATCTTCAGTTCAATCATCAAGAAGTTACTTTGTTACAATTTTGAATCTTGTTTTCTATCAAAAACAATCTGTAAAATCATTTTATGTGTATAAATATTTACACATAAATGTATAAACATGCAAAGATAAGTAGAAACGCATTATAGATCATTACAGATGAGTGCAATGTGTTCTGTTTGGCTACTCTGCAGCAAGAATTCTTCAGCATCTGCTCCGTGTGTGGATACTACACATCATTACTAGGTGGAACAGGGAAGTGATGGACTGTTATTTTAAGCTTAGTGTTTCTGTTGTGTAGAATATTAAACCGGATATATATTTTAGATTTAATTTTCATCCACTAAATTTGTTAGAATAGTAT
Organism: Ochotona princeps; assembly: GCF_030435755.1. Classification (NCBI taxonomy): domain Eukaryota; kingdom Metazoa; phylum Chordata; class Mammalia; order Lagomorpha; family Ochotonidae; genus Ochotona; species Ochotona princeps. The sequence continues at coordinate 60,706,509 of NC_080840.1, forward strand.
GTGTCTGAATATTTATTTCCTTAATAAGAGAAAATACTATTTTAATAGAATTACTTAAAGATTTTTTTTTTTTTTTTGGAAAGTCATATAGACAGAAAGGAAGACAGAGAAAATCTTCTGACCACTGACTGGTTCACTCCCCAAGTGGCTGCAATGGCCGCAGCTGAGCTGCACTGATCTGAAGCCAGGAGCCAAGAGCTTCTTCCAGGTATCCTACACAGGTGCAGGTCCCAAGGCCTTAGGCCGTCCTAACTGGTTTCCCAGGCCACAGGCAGGGAGCTGATGAGACGTGGAGCGCCAGGACACAAAACAACGTCTATATTTGAACCTGTTCACGCAAGGTGAGGGCTTTAGGCACTAGGCTACTGCACCAGGCCCTATTTTAATGAAATTCTTCATTGAGTTCACCTTGTCAACAGTTATGGTGCTGTATTTTTATATTATTATCAGCGCTCTCTCATTTATAATGAATTTAACACTAATGTCTTAATAATATTCCATATTCAGCTGTCCTTGATGTTTTAATTAATTTTCTTATAATTGGCTGGTCAAATAAATACTGAAGTTCAACTGCAGCACTTCGCTTCAAAGATTGCTCAAGTCTGTTTTATTTTCTACTCTTTCTCTATTTTTTCTTTTTTCTTTCATTTTTGGTTCTTTGTGTACACTGAATTGTTTAGCTTACAAGTTGCTCCATTATTTCTTTGTGTCATAACTTACCTGGAACTTTTACGTGTAGTATTTAACAGGATGAATGTTCAAATATTTAAAGCGATGTTATGGCTACGTTATGATGTTCGATTATGTTACGTCCTTCCTATTGCATTGTGATGCAGCTGTTGTTAGTTCATCTCACATATTGTTAAGTAGCTGTGAAGCTATGTGATACAGCCCTGTTCCTAAACAAAGGAAAGTGATAAAATCTCAGTGGAAATTTAAAATAATAATATTCTTGGATCTGTGTTTCAGCAAGTTTAAATCTGCATGGTGGGTATATAGTAGGCGCTGATAGCTGAGGGACTTACGTTAGTCTAATCACTCTAATAAAAGTTTTCACACCAATCTCTTACCCTATGGATGATTTCTTCCTAAGCGTTTCTATGAATTGCCAGGGTCGATGTGTGGCACAGCAGTTGAACACTGTATGGGATCCCTACACCTCCACTCAGGGCGCCCGGGGTCAAGACCTGCTTCAGCTCCAGCTCTCAACTTTCTGCTGATTAACACCATGGAAGGCAGTGGGTGCTGGGTGCTCCAAGAACCGAAGGTCCTGCCCCCATGGGGGACACCCAGTCTGGGGTCCAGATTCCTGGGTCTGTCCAGGACCAGCCGGCCCCGGATTTGGATTTCTGGGGAGTGAACCAGGAAGTGGAAGAACTCTCTGACTCTCTGTTACTTTGCTTTTTATATACATTAAATTAATACATAAATTACTGTGGTGTCTATTCCTTTCCCACATGTTGTAGATTCTGGGTGGGCTTCCTCAAGAGATGCTCTGCAGAACACCTTTTCTTTTACAGACAAAATGAACAGAAAGAGGAGGAAGTCGTAATCTCAGCTCTACAGTGAGAGGCTTGTCTAGATCAGGCTGTCGCCTTGCTCCAGTTGGATACTTCACATATGAGAATATCAAAATAAATTTGGAGGCCTTGTAATCTCTCATTGAAATAATTTGTGAACTACATAACAGTATTTGAAAATTCCTGTGAAGAGTAAAATGTCAAAAGTAACACTTTTTAAAATCTTTCCTTTAGAGATCCATGGATATGCATGTGTAAATTAAAACAGACCCAAAAACCAAGTTTTACCTATTTGTTTAAAACAAAAGTCTTTTTTTTTTCCTCAGGGAGGCACTAGTTCATCAACTATTTGAATGTTTTGACAAACACAAAATATACAGCATATTGCTAAAAAAAAAGGGGGGGGGATGAGGGGCTTATTCATTTATATACGCAATGTGAATCATTTGGAAGAACCAAAATTTAACAAGAGTATATCAAAGAACATTAATAGATCTGAATTTTATACAATAGTGATTTAACAATAAGGATGCAGATGCGGCCAAACATTGAGATGTAGTGTGTGGAAACTCTGCCTGAGGGGCTGGCATCCCATATAGGCACTGTTTAGAGTTCTGTATGCTCCACCTCTGACCCAACTTCATCTTTTTTTTATAAAGATTTATTCATTTTATTACAGCCAGATATACAGAGAGGAGGAGAGACAGAGAGGAAGATCTTCCGTCCGATGATTCACTCCCCAAGTGAGCCGCAACGGGCAGATGAGCGTCGATCCGAAGCCGGGAACCCGGAACCTCCTCTGGGTCTTCCACGCGGGTGCAGGGTCCCAAGGCATTGGCCCGTCCTCGACTGCCCTCCCAGGCCACAAGCAGGGAGCTGGATGGGAAGTGGAGCTGCCAGGATTAGAGCCGGCGCCCATATGGGATCCCGGAGCTTTCAAGGCGAGGACTTTAGCCGCCAGGCCATGCCACCGGGCCCCGACCCAACTTCATCTTAATGTGCCTGGGGAGGATGGTCCAGGTACTTGGGGCCCTGTTACTTTTGTGGAAGAATCAGAATTTCCTGTCTGCTAGCTCCTGGTTTTGATTCTGCCAAACTCCAATCATTGCAGCCATTTCAAAGCTATCTCATTCTTGCACTCACTCTTGTTGTCACTCTCATCTTTGCGTTTCATATTAAATATGTCAGTAAAAATTAAAGTTAAAAAATAAAAATTAGGATATTGAACCAACCAAAAAAATTTGAATTCCATGATAATTGAAACAGAGGGGTAATGGAATATTTTATATCCATTTAACTGGTATTCGTATTCAACATTATTGGTGTATCTATGCAACTTAAATCAACAGTAAGACTCAAATGTTGGTCCAGGTTCTTCACATATGGGAGCAGGTGCCTTCAATTTACAACAGTTGCCACTAGGTGGCGGTCTGGCACACATGGGAGCATGAACCTGACACTTGTTTTTTTCCTGGTTTCAAGAATATAGAAAAGTAACCACTTCCCCAAAGAAAACTCACTTTGGGGAATCTCAAAATGTATCTGCAAAAATAATTAATGATCTCACTCTCTTCAACTGTCTCTTCAGCATTTTTTTTCACAAATTTCCACTGTGATATTTTTTCTTTAAGACTAAATTCCTACCACATTATTATTTTTTTATTTTCTTTCTCTTTCTTTCTTTCTTTCTTTCTTTCTTTCTTTCTTTCTTTCTTTCTTTCTTTCTTTCTTTCTTTTCTTTCTTTCTTTCTTTCTTCTTTCTTTCTTCTTTCTTTCTTTCTTTTCCTTCCTTCCTTCCTTCCTTCCTTTAGTGAGGTTTATTTTTATTGGAAAGACAGAAGAACGAAGAGAAGGAGAGACAGGAAGCTATTACATTCACTGGTTCACTCCCCAAAGGACCACAATGACCAGAGCTAGGATGATCCGAAGCCAGGAGCCAGGAGCTTCCTCCAGGTTTCTCACATGGGTGCAGGGGCCCAAGGCACTATGAACCATCCTCTACTGCTTTCCCAGCCCATGAGCATGGACCTGAATTGGAAATGGGACAACCAAGGCACAAACCAGCACCTTATTTTAAAATTTTATGTATTTCTATCTACTTGAGACAGAGAGACAAAGAGAGAGAGAAAGAAAGAGAGAGAGCGCACACACATGGTGTCTTCCAACCACTGGTTTACTACACAAATGTCCCCAACAGCTGGAGCTCAACCATGTCAAAGCCAGGAAGTCAGAACTCATTCCACATCTCTTAATTTCTGCAGCCTCACAGGATACATCAGCAAGAAGGCAGATAAGAAGTGGAGTAGAGGAACTCCGAGTGGCAGTCAGCTACGGGATGCCGGCATCCTGGGAGACACGTGACACTGCCGCCCTCGGTGCTTATCCAGCTATTTCTTTTAAAATGTATTTGATTCTATGACAAACATGCCACTTTGAGATTCCATGTTTCTAGACATTTCATTAAGGAGAAACATATACTATTTAATTGCATGTTTCTTTCAATTAAAAAATTTACCTGGGTTTGAATATCTCCTCAAAAGCTTCATGTGTTTGAAACGTAATTCTTCAATTCGCTTGGGAATGGTATTTGGAGGTGTGGCTTTGGGGAGGTGATTGGGATTAGGTGAGGTTGTAGGCTGGGGTCCCCAGGATGACATTTGGCAGCTTTATAGGGTAAGGAACGGAGGTCTGAGCTCCCAGCCTGGCCATGTAGTGATGTGCCGTCGCTCCCTACCTTCCACTGTCTGAAGCAGCTGGAAGATCTGTGGCAGAAGTCCAGCTCTCCGATTTGCAACACTGCAGACCCATGAACTGAGTCACTTTCTTGGATTCAAAAACCTCCCAGTCTGGCACTTAATTTTGCTAACAAAAAGAAAGTAGCAGTTTAAAATTTAGCATTTATACCTGTTAGACGTGTAGTGTTAAAAGAACTTGGTTCCAGAAGCAGGCAGTTGTAATAGCAGTTAAGATATCACGTAAAATGCCTGCATGTGTGCCTTGGGCCGCTGTGCTCATGTGAGAGACCTGGAGGAAGCTCCTGGCTCCTGGCTTCGGATCATCGCAGCTCTGGCCATTGTGGTCCTTTAGAGAGTAAACCAGTGAGTGCAAGATCCTCTGTTACCTTCTGTCTGTAAATCTGCCTTTCCAAAAATAAATAAATCCTTAAGAAATGTAGCCAAATGCCTGCATCTGTATTCAGCAGGTTCCTGCTCGGCAGATCATGGCGGACAGCAGAGCCAGTGGAGAGCTGGTTCTATCGCCAAGCACTGAAGCTTTGAATCCAGCGTCTGCCAGGCCCAGTTCTAGTCGTTGCAGGTGTACGAGAACTGAGCCAGCTTAAGGGATCATTCCCACTAAACAATAATTTAATTTAAAATATTTAAAAAGATCTTGTCTCATTGGCTCTCCCCCAAATCTGTTGCAAATTCAAAATATGGAGACATTTGTTCCAAGCTTGGTGGCATCTGGTTTCAACATTCAGATTAAATGAGACAAGGACCAAACTGGTATGTGCAACCTGTGCTTGGCACAGCTTCACCTTTTGAATATGGAAAGAATAGCTTAGTTGGTTAGAAAAAAAAAAACAGGAAATCTGCTAGAGGTAAGAAAGTGCTTAAAACTGTTTGTGAAACAATTTACCAGGTAACACACACTTCTACCCTATTACTCTACAATAAACCATAGTCAATGACACCAAATACTGTTTTTTTCTAGGGTCTCATCAGCAGGGTAGCCACACAATCATTTTTACCAGAAAGCTGTTCAGACTATGCTTGTTTGAAGTGATTAGATGCTTAGGTCAAATAAGCATTTAGAATATCAGTTGAAAGATATTCCAATTAAGCATTTCAAGTGTAATACATTGACAGCTTTGAAATTTAGCAAATTATCTAACTGTAATGTCCTTTCAGGATGTAGGAAACATTTCAACAAGATTTCCTGTGAAACTACCATTACTTTAGTAATTGGGAAAAAAATAGCAATTTGACTGTGTTCTTGATTTTTGGATAGTTCTTGATTTGGGGCTGAGACCTTCCTTTGGGATAGGATGTTTATGTTTCTAGGTACACTGTCTGCACACTTACGTAGCAGAGAAAATCATTCACACCTAATGGAGTGACTCCAAGCCTGGCTTTTCTCCACTTTGTCTCAGTGAAAATCGTTTCTTCGATTTTCATCTTGTGGAAGTAGCCAGTGAGTTCAGAATTTTATTTTGCCTTGGGATTCTGTCATTGATGTTTCCTCGACTTCTCAGTAACAAAGATGTTGAAAGCAAAAATGTGGTTCCACAGAGCTAAAGGATAGAGAAGGAACACCAAAAATCTCAGAAATGTCTCAGGAATGGCAGGCATGGAGGTGGACGAGCAACAGGTGTTCCAACCAAGTCTTCTTAAAACCCTGATGTCCGGCAGGTATTCACAGTATGAACTGAGCAAGCAAGAAGCATGTCTTCCTTTGTCCAATGCTCATCATGCTCCCCCATGTGATTTTTTAATCAGTAATGTTAGCAAGACAAAAGTTGAAAGGAGAGGAAAATCGACAACAACACAACACACTAATTACCCCCTTTTCAATTTTCCTACAGTTGTGTGATGAATGCAGGGAAAAAATACACATGTATTCATATTTCAGGAAGAAATATTTTTTAAAAAGTGTTACAGCCATTGTATGATATGAAATAAAAGACATATTTTACTTTTTTCTACATTATTATCTGATCCATATTAGATTTGCCTAGCATAGATAATTTTGTGTGAAATTTATTCGTTTACATATACCTAGAAAAAAAAAGCATGTTTTGGAGTACTTTTAACATATTTCATGTTTCCTAACATGGAATGATAAAATTGATTTGTCAGTGAAGAAATGAACATATATGAATTCTTTTTTTTAAAGATTTATTTATTTTTAATGGAAAGGGTGATATACATAGAGGAGGAGAGACAGAGAAGAAGATCTTCCATCCAATGATTCACTCCCCAAGTGGCCGCAACGACCAGTGCTGTGCCAATCCGGAGCCAGGAGCCAGGAACTTCCTCCAGATCTCCCACACGGGTGCAGGGTCCCAAGGCGTTGGGCCGTCCTCGACTGCTTTCCCAGGCCACAAGCAGGGAGCTGGATGGGAAGTGGAGCTGCCGGGATTAGAAGCAGTGCCCACACGGGATCCTGGCGCAGGCAAGGCGAGGACTTTAACCACTATGCTATCTCGCTGGGCCCATGAGTTCTTTTTTAGAGCAGTAGCTGGTTCAGTAACACCCGAATCCACTGAGGTGAAGGAAAACGTCTTAAGAAAGAACTTAAAGTATTTGGCATATTTCGCTCTGAGTCATATAGACATGTGTGCTGCAATTTGCAGCTTTCACTGTGGAAGAAGAAAAACAAATAAAAGCGTTTTAGAATTCTCAACCTTTTTCCCAGAAAGTCGTTTTTAAGCCAACACTTTTCAGGAGATTCATGGATACCTTCCATAGGTGGCTCTCGGCTTTCAAATAATACGTCCGAAGTTTAAAAAAAAAATAAGGGAAATGAAGAAATAACCATATATAATGCAATAAAAATATGCACGAAAAACTGCTTATTTAAATAGGTTCAATATAAGATCCTGAAACTGAACCTGATTTCTTTTATGAGAGGAAAATGAAGTTTTTTTCTTTAATAGACTACATATCCCAGGATGATTTTAAAGTATTTTCACTCAGAAAAGCTAGCTGCTATTACATATGAATTTTCAAAGCTTGCCAAGGCTTTGGGAGAAATGATGAAAATTACTATTGCACGACCTTCACGTTTTCTTTGTTTCATAAAGGGCTAAGATAGCCTTTTGTCATGTCTCTTTCAGCTCTGGTCTTTCATCAGAAATATCAAAGCATGCAGTTATGCCTCCTCAGATCCTGCCTTAGTCTGCCTGTTTCCCTTTCCACATTGAGGGTGTTTTCTCTCTTTTCACAAGATTTTATTTTGTTTACTGCAAATCCAAAAGGAATTGCATGATTTGCTGAATCAAATAAGTACAGTCCATTTAGATAAGAACAATGAGTCATAGACTGATAACATGATGAGAACCATAATGATAGCTTTATCAAAAGCACCAGCACACACTGTGAGATTTCTCTGCTGAGCTGAGCATACCCATAGGAGAAAGACTTGACCTGTATGGGTCGAATACACATCCCAGCATATGTTCCAAATTCTTTAGACTCAGTCTTTGGCTCCTGATTATTCATGTATGTCTGTTTATATATGTGTGCCTTAAATTACTCTAAATGGACTAATGTGATAAATTAATGATAATTTTCTATTTGATTCTGAAAACTATGTGCTAACATCCAAACTAAACTAAGAAAACAGACACGATCATGGCTTTGTACACAGGATCTTGTTTCTGCAAGCAGAGGGTAAAATCCTAAACTGATAAATGCTAGAATCATCATATGAATGGAATTGTGTTTCCACATTTGTTTCTATTAATGTTGCAAAAGTTACATTTTTAAAAAAGGAGACAATTCGCTCCTTGCACTAATAAAGCCATGTGTGAGTCTGTGATCTGTCACCCAGAGAGGCACTTGGGCCCCTGGAGCCAGTCAGAGCTGATGGAAATCACTGCTTATTTTCTTACAAATTAATGCCTTTCACCAAGTCATGGAACGTCTCCAACCCCCATTTTCTCATCCATAAAATGGACACCACAATGAGGGAGCTCTCAGAAGAAAATATTGAATGCAACAATTAATGTAAAGCACTTCAAAGAGTGCTAGGAAAAGCAGGTAAAATTCATTGCACCTTGAAAGCTATTGTGCTTTCTTCAATTTATGAATTTGAATGTTGGCCTGTAATGATGCAACACAGACACATTTCATATAGAAGGCTGCCCCTCAGCAGGTGGTAAGGAGGAAGCTTGGATCCCAACCATGAAGACTCCCAGATCTTCAACACAAACTACTAATACGAGCAACAAGGACTATACCTCAACTGCCAAGGAGGCCACAGGGAATTGGATGCCCTCGGAGGCCGAGTACTCTGAGGTCACCCACCCCCAACTGGAGCTCCCGCAGGGGATGGAAGAAGTCCAAACACTACCACGCAGAAACCAACGTCATCGGAAAGACAGCCAGAAGCCCTGAGCGGTCAGCAGACACAGAAGAACAATTAATGTCCTTCAGGACCAGGGAGGAGAGCTTTCTCTGGTCCGAGCCTGGCTCCACCTCTGGACCCCCGCCCTCCCTCGCAGTGACCATCGGGATTGCTTCGAAAACCCCTCACAGCAAACAAACAATCATACAAACTAAAAAAAAACACAAAAAACAAAAAACAAAACAAAAAAAAAACACCCTAAAATAAATAGACAAACAACAGAAAGTAGAGCTTGAAATCTGACAGGAAAGAGCTGGCATGGATTGGCTCATGCCTTGCTGGGTGGGACACAAAGATTGGTCACTCCTCACCATGGTGTTGAGGATTTCCCTGCACACCCCCCCCCAAAAAAAAATGTTCTGCACCTTAAATGTCGACAAATATCTTGTTAGAGTTACAAGCCAGTCTGGATTATCCCCAAATCTGCCAAGATCAACAAAATTATACTTCAACACAACAAATGGCTAAATACTAAAATGAAATAGACATGAGACAGCTGAATGGTACCCTGTGGCCTTTTCGGGGTATATAGCAGCCGGTCCGGTCCTGTATATAAACTAAAATTGAGATGTCAATGAGCTAATCATAGGTTGTGGTTAGGACTTGTTTTTTTGTTATTTTGTTCTTTGTTTTTTGTTTTTTTTTATTGTTTTTTTTTTTCTTTAACATACTGGTTACTCAAAACTATGTCAATTCCATAATATTGCAAATTGCTGTTGATGTTATATTGGGACTCTTAATTGACTGTGATGATATTATACCAGCTCTGACTTCGGACCAGAAATGGTCTCCCCAAGAAACTGTTCAACCCATCTGGACAATAAGTAGCTGGACTCCATGCTTAATATATGTTTGCAATGAAAGAATCTTGATTGAATTTGAACTGTAATGCTGCATCAAGGTGGAGGAATCCACCAGGGGGGAGGGGTGGGGGAGGGGGAGGGGGATTCCCAAAGCCTATGAAACTGTCATATAATGCTAAATATTAATTAAAAAAAAAAAAAAGAAGGCTGCCCCTCACATAGTAGGCCTGAGTTGAAACGCTGAACTGAAGCCACAATATAGACCACCGCCAGTCAATGATTCTGCAAACAGGGTGGATGAAGAATGAAATGCAGACTATCCAGCCAAATACACCACAGAAACAGCAAAGCTACAGATTGAAAACAAACAAACAAATACACACATAAGACGGCATGCTGAACTTGGCAAAAACTAGACAACCTTCCACAGCACTAAGAAAGGCCACATCACGATCTTGCTAAAGTTGGAAAAGAATAAACCATGTTCAGTGAGCTGCCATTTCTGATTAGAAGCTTTAAAAGCATCTTACATGATGTGGTCAAAGATTTTAATTCTATGGAAGAAAATAGATGTTGGGTCCTGGATTTGGCTTCAAGTGCACCTTCTGCTGTAGCACCTGGGTCTGTTTCAACAAGGTAGTGACTCAGGTATCTTACACCTTAAATTGGTGATATTTGGGATTATGGACGGAAGAGAGTGTGCCATTCCCACAAAGGACACTGTGAGGGTGACAGCTACTGAGGGGCTTCTCAAACCCTCTGAAGGAGTAAATAACTTGAGATAATCAATATGTCCATCATTGAAGGGATAGTAAAATACTCATTCTGACATTAAATACTATGCTGTCATTGAAACGGACTAGTTACAAAGGCAATACTGCAAAATCAGCGTGAATATTGGAAAAAAATCTAAAATGTTGAGGAGTGTGTATGTAAAGGGTCAATTGATGTTTACTTAAATTGTTGGAGGAATGTATAACAAAATAATAATGATTCAGTCTTATGATTGAAAAGAGAGCAAAGGTGGAAGGAGAAAAAAGTCACCTTGTTCTCAAAATGCACCAAAATATTTTATTATTTGAAGAAAAATAAAAATAAAGAATTTTGTAACTGTTAGGAAAGTATTCAAATGCGAAATTAAGTTACCTAAAGTTATAAAGTTTTTATTCATTTAAATATTAGAAGAAAGCTACTAAATATTTTAACTCAGTAAAATCACAATTAAATAATATCGATTATTAATTACAGAAAGATTGATCAATTGGTTGTGTCTATTGTTGAAGGTTTTAAGCCTCCATAGATCTGCTGATATGTATCCATTTTTCGAAAGAGCAAAGCACTTTATTCGGCAATTCACTTTGATAACTTTATCTCATGGAAATCAATCTCACAGCGCATTGTACATATAATTACTACTGCAACATATTCTTTAATGTGGAGATTATTTTTGTTTTCTTCTGTCATGAACTGTGTGTAATTTATACATATCCCATACAACTAGTTTGTAGTAATTAAAGATAATGGATTAGTTCTCTATACAGTAACATAGAAGCATGTCCAAGAGCATTTTGATGTGAAATTGTTATAAAATTAAATTTAATAGAAGACAGACTCTTGAAGGCTTCAATTATAAAATAATGACAAAAAGACAGAAATGTAATTGCCTTGCCTTCATCAGAACACGCTCCATATGCATTAAATGTCACACTGTACCCCATAAATGTGTAGTTACTAATCCAAATTTATAAAAACTCAAAGAGAAGAAAATGCTACCTAATCTCATCCCATTAATGAACAGCTATGTTGCTTTACCATACTGCACCCCACACACATGGGATCAAGAATCATAACAAGAGTTTTTTTTTTAATAAAAAATGAGAAAAATAAGTATCCAGTACAGGAAAATCTTTAAATGGATTAGTGATTTGCAGGGACTTTGGAATGGGAGAACAGGACGTGATTAATGGATACAGGATTCTTGGCTAATGCTGGGACTGGTCTGTACTGTGCTAGGAGGCCTGATTGTCGAGTATTGTGACTATACTTAGAACTACTGACATGTACAGTGTGCAATAGCTATTATGCTATTTTATATTCTAAATATTTATTTTAATAATGTCAAAATAAAACTTAAAATATGGTAAATTTGCTAGTATGCTTGTGCTTTGGGTGTTACCAAACCATTCATTATGATTTTCTCTAACAAGTAAAATGTCATGGAGTATTAAATTTGTTATTTTATAATTTACTATTATGTGCGGGGATTTTCTCATGAAGATATATTGTTTCATAATTTCAAAACAATAAAATAATCCCATTGTGAAGGAAAGAAAAATGAAGTAATATTTCTTTCTTGGAAACTTATAAAACAATAGTGAAGGTAATCATCTGAGACAAATGTCTGTTGTTCAAGCAGAGACTCAACGAGTGTGTGACAGGCAGCAGGAGGTAGGAGACCAGGAAGACGAGGCAACGAGTGTGTGACAGGCAGCAGGAGGTAGGAGACCAGGAAGACGAGGCAGGGACTGTCCAGTCTCAAAATTTTGCCAGAAGAAAAAATTTTGTGTTTCAGGAATTAGACACAAGGGTATATAAGTATTAACATAATTTCAAAACCAGGGCCTTGGGGGAACATTTAGCGTAGTGACTAAATTACCACTTGGAGCACTTGTTAGGAGCCACAGACTTACGCGCCTTAGATGTGTTGGCATGCCTGACAACCTGTTGCATTGCAAAGCCTGCCTTGGGTAAGCAGGGCCACAGCAAGTAGGATATTGTGGCCAGTCCATCCCATGGAAAGCAAGCGGAACAGAATCTCCACCCTTGTTCCTGTTCAAATAATTAGTTCCTCCCCTGTTTCAATATAGATGATTAGTTCCTTCCCTGCTTCAATGAAGATAATTAGTTCCAGGAAACCCCTCCCCTTCTCCTCCTCCCCTAGAGAAGGTATATATATATGGGGAGTAAAATAAAGAGGGAGGCCCTCTTTTCCACCAAGTACGTGTGTCCGTGTGTTTCTTGGGCCAGCAGCCCAGGGGCCAGCAGCCTGGCATTCCCAGTCCACCCTCAGGGTTTGAGCGTCACGTCCTGCAGTTTGGGACAAGCACTCACATTCCTTATCGGAGTATACAGTTGAAGTTGAAACTCCGCGTTTTGCAGTCCTGGTTCCTGCTGATCTGCTATGGGGCAACAGATGAAGGTTCAAGTACTTGAGTCCCTGCCTAACCTGTTATGGAGTGCAGCCAGTGATAGCCAGCACCCATTGACAGTGGGCAAGTGAAATTTGGCTGTGTCCCCTATCCTCTGTCCTGAAGGTAGATCCTAACAGCAATGGAATAGTAATTGCATCCTCAACCACTTCCCCCACATCCTAAATTAGCTAGGATATTGGAGGTCCAATTAGTCTAGGTGTTTTTAGCTACCAGCCCAGTTCCTGTTCCTGTCTATCCTAACGAGCACTAATCAACTCTTTAGCCCACAACACTTGGGTATTTGCTCCTGCCTACCTGTGACTCACCTATCAACTGAGAGGGGACGGTATTGTGTTGTATGTAACCACTCCCCTCACAAGCCCCTTTAAAAAGGCCCATGAAGCAGGGGCTCTCACTCTCTTTCTGGCCAGGTGCTTCCATTACTCTGGCACCTCGACTCTTGGCTGACCCAGGACAGGGAATCCCCTGAGCATGGTCCCTGTGTGCTGCTTAGATGGGACAACGGTTATAATAATGTTGTTACTGGTTTGTGTGCTATCTGGAGTTCCAGGAGGGGTGAGGCCTAGCAGTAGTAGAATGTGGGCAAAGAAGCCAAGGAAAGGTGAATGTCTGCAGCTTTGTAAGTGTGTCCAGGTTCTTTGTGAGTGTGTCCAGGTTATTTGTTGCATGTCTCTTAGGATAACATATATTGCTGGGAAAGCTGGGACATAGGTTTTCAGCTTAATGGATGGACTTCAGGATAATGACCATTTGTTTCTTTTGGGATTATGACTAGTTGGTTTATGATTAGGTGGATTGCTGTATGGACTTATAATTTGCTATTGTGCTCTGTTGTCTCCAAGCTTGATTAATAAAGACTGCTTAATAAACCTTATACATGTCTGGTGTGATCTTGCTCGCACCCTGCAACATAACCAACATACGAAAGACTCTCTCTTCATCATTTCTCTCTTGCCCATTTCTCTCTCCACCTCCCTCATTCTTTTTTTCTGCTTTTTAAATAAAGTAAAAAAAAAAAGTTAGAGGACATAAACAAGTGATGCAGAAAAAAATTCAAAAACAGGGCTCAGTTAAAGAGAAATATGTAGAGTGAAAATGGCACTTTATTAATAAGCTCGGATTTTTGGAGGGCTACACTTCATTTAGTCTGAGCTAGGGAAAATTCCATCTGCAGGTCAAGAAGAAATCAGAAAAATACCTCTCGGCCTCACAAAGCAATTAAAAATGAAGAACAGGGCCTGGTGCGATAGCCTAGCAGCGAAAGTCCTTGCCTAGCATGTGCCTGGATCCTATATGGCAGGCAGCTTGTATCCTAGCAGCCCTGCTTCTCATCCAGCTCCTGCCTGTGGCCTGGGAAAGCAGTCAAGGATGGCCCAAAGCCTTGGGACCCTGTGTCCACATGGGAGACCTGGAAGAGGCTCAGATTCCTGAGTTCGAATTGAATCAACTCCAATCATTGTGGCTGCTTTGGGGAGTGAAACATCGGAAGGAAGATCTTCCTCTCTGTCACTCCTCCTCTTTGAATATCTGACTTTACAATAAAAATAAAATAAATCTTAAAAAGGAAAGGAGAGGAGAGGAGAGGAGAGGAGAGGAAGAGCAGAACTTTTCCTCCTCAACTCCCAGCCTCCTACCCAGTGTCCTTCTGGTCTTTGCATGTGTTTGGGGTTTAAATGGCACAGTTTGAATGGGCTAGGAAACCTCAAGACAAAGAAAAGAGGAGGAGGGAATTAATAAAGGTACTAAAGTGGATTTTTAGCTTTACTTGACCTAAAATGGAGTCAGTGCTCTCTTAAAAAAAACATCCTTTCAACTCAGATCATCAGGGTTTAGATCCAAGTGTTCAGGGCAGGCAAATATGGAATCAGAAATGTAGTGCTGAAGCAGAGTCAGCAGGATCTAAAGCTGCTGAGAGAAAAAGGAAATCAAGATTATATTCCCAGAAACTATAGTCACTAAGTTTTTTGCCTAAGAATTTAAATAAATGTTTGAAGCATTTACAAAATATAAATAAAATAAACTCATAACTGAGTTATAGAAGTCAATGAAAAGACAACAGATTAAAAAAATTCAAAGAGTTGGCAATAAACAAAAGAAGCAAAATTGACATTGCACATAATGGACAGGTCAAACAATCTTTGAGGTGTACCTAGAAAGAAATTCTGAGCTGTGACATAGTGACAAAGAAGTTACTGAAATCAATGCACAGGGCAGACAAAAGATAAAATAGTATAAAAAAAAAAGATTTGCAATATAGAAGAGAATGGAAATAATCAGTAAGTCATTGGACTCCCAGAGAGACTATCAAGCAATATTTAAATAACAAAGATTAATAGGTTTAATGAAAGCTATAAAATCTCAGGTTCATGAAGCATCAGAAAACCCCAGTCAGAATAAATAAATACAAATTCACATCTACAGAAATTCCACGGAAACTGGAAAACACAAAAAAAGTAAGTAATGCAGCCCAGTACTTAAATGATAGTATAAGTGTAAAAAAAAAAATTATAAAATGATATTTATGCTGACCAGGAAACCCTGTGCCTTGATAGATTCATATCAGTCTTCCTTCTAAAAAATCAATTTTCAGGGACTGGCACAGTAGCCTAGTGACTAAAGTCTTCGTCTGGCATGTGCCAGGATCCCATATGAGTGCCAGTCATGTTCTGGCAGCGTCACGTCCCATCCAGCTCCCTGCTTGGGGCCTGGGAAAGCAGTCAAGGACAGTCCAAAGCCTTGGGATCCTCCCCTGCATTGGAGACCTGGAAGAAGCTCTGGGCTCCTGCCTTCAAATCAGCACAGCCATGGCTGTTTTGGCAGCTTAGGGAGTGAATCAGCTGACGGAAGTTCTTCCTCTCTGTCTCTCCTCCTCTTTATGTATCTGACTTTCCAATTAAAATAAATAAATCTTTGAAAAAAGTCAATTCTCGTAGATATAGGAAGAGGAAGAAGAGAGAGAGGAGGAAGAAAGAATGAAAAACAGAAGGATTTTCTCTTTTCTTTTGGAATTATCCCCAGGATATTTTTATTGAGAGAGTAAAACAACAGATACAAAAATAAGTACTTAAATATTGAATATGTAATATGTAATTTTTATCACAAAATTTATTTCCAATATACAATTTCATCTTTCTTTCATAATTCATTTGAAATTTCTGAATTATATTTGAAATGAAAACATTTGAATTCTTATTTTATCTATATAATTAATTTATATCAGTAAACCTCAACATGAACCACATGACTCAATTTCTATACTACGCTATTATTTTTCTAGCCTAAAGATAAGATAGATTGAAGAAGTGAACCTAGAAATAATTCTATATTCTGCAGTTAATAAACTGTCATTTCAAGAGCAATAGCAATTTCTAACACTAACATATACCAGATATCATGTTAAGTGTTTTACATGGACCTATGCATTTTAAATACATGTTTTATTTATTTTAAAGGCAGAGTTAGAGAGAGAGACACACACAGAGAAAGAGATCTTCTACCTACTGGATCACTCCCAAAATGGATTCCGACTGCAAGGGCTGTGCCAGGTTGAAACCAGGAGTAAGAAACCCCAAACAGCTCTCCCATATCGGAGCATGAGCCATCATATGGACGCCATCCTCTAATGCTTTGCCAGACATATTAGCAGGAAGCTGAATCAGACACAGAGCTAATTGAACTGAGATGGTGTTCTGATATGGGAGGCTATCATGACATCATGGCTTACTCTACTGCTCCACCACTCCGGCCCCTGGACTGACACATGTAATCCTCACAAGAAGCATCTGCAGAAGGTGACACTTTCACCTTGTGTCATAGATCAGATGGTTGAAGCGAAACTAAATATTTGTCCAAGATAAGCGATTACTAAGTAAATAACCCACGTCCTGAGTGTGTAGTCTTAAAAGACAGGTGATCAGATATTCCACTCTGAGATATGATTTCTTGTAATTTATTATTTTTGCTCTATTTTATACTTAAATGGTATTTTCTTCTATTATAATCTACATTATATAAATACATATAAAGTATCTATAAAATTTCACTTTTATTCTGGGAGTTAATGGGAAAAAACTATCTTCAAAAATCTATCTGAATTGATATTTTCCAATTACACTTACAAATGAAACCCAATGTTGATTTACCATTAACAAATGGCTTCGCTCCAGCCCTGTGGCCACTTGGGGAGTGAATCAGCAGACAGATGTTTCTCTTTGCTGTATATCCTCCTTTCCAATAAAAGTTAAGTAAATCTTAAACACACACACACACACACACACAAAATACCAACCGTGGGTGCCAGTAACTGGATTATCTATGAATAAAGCAATCTCTCAGGAGAGGGCTCTCTAAAAGTATTTCATCAGGAAGCCTCAAAAGTGTGTTTTCCTGTGGTCAGTCATAGCAAAGCAACATTCTTGGAATTTTTGATTCAGAATTCCCAGTATGCATATGTATATGAAAGAAAAGTTTGCCAGAGAAAATACCCAGATACCAGTGCACTGCTTTTCAAAACAGTTTTCACAAGTGGCCAGTGCTTCTGAGTGGTGATAATCAAAACAATTCACATGTGAAAATTGAATTTAAGGCTATTACTCTGTCTAGTATACACTGCTAAAAAAGATGTATTTATTTTTATTTGAAAGGCAGAATTACAGAAAGAAGGAGAAACTCACAAAGAGATTTTCCATTTGCCGGATCACTTCCCAAATAGCTACAATGGCCAAATCTGGTTCTGCATGAAACTTGGAGCCTGGAGCTTCTTTCACATCTCCCACCTGGTTCAGGGGCTATTTATTCTCCACTGTTTGCTCAGGCAATTGGCCAGGAGCTGAAGTGGAAGTAGAGCATCTGGGAGTTGAACAGGTGCCAATGTGGGATGACTGTATAGCAGGTGGAGGCTTATTGTGCTTCACTACAGTGTCATTCCTTATTCATTACATACTAAATTGCTAACAAATATGCTCTACCAATGTGGTCTTCAATATGTTCACAATACATTATGCATGGGATGTCATAAGCATGTTAATGCCCTATCTTTAAATTGAATGTCTAAAAGTATATATTTTCATCACAATCCAAGTATTTTTCCAATAAACTCTATAAAGTAAAAACAAAATTACTGGCTAAGAATATCCTAACATTAACAAGTCTTTAGAAGCATAGCATTTAAATCTCAGCAGATCTCACTTCTGTGATGAAGAAATTTTGTATTTATTTTTAAAATGCATCCATCAAACATCTATTTATTTAAAAAACAGAGTCACAGAAAGAGAATAAAAGAGGGGGCAAGCAGTGATAGAAAGAGAGATAAAAATTCACCTGCTCATTTATTCTCCATAGTAGGTAGGGCACGGAGGATGTGGGGCACTGGAAAGTCAAAGTCAGGAATCAGAAACCTCATCCTAATCTCCAACATGAGTGGCAATGACCTAAGCACTTGGGCCATCTTCTTCAGCCTTCTCAGGTATATTAGTAGGAAACTGGATTAGAAGTTGAACCTTTGGCATGCTGATATGAGCCTTTTGGACTATAAGCAGCAACTTCAACTACTTTGCCACAGTGCTGGCCAAATTAACACATTATAAAGAATACTTGTGTAGTCTAGAAATGCCATATTCGACTGAACTTATATTTAGTTAGATAATAAAATTTTTAAAGATTGGCTTTATTTGAAATGCAGAGTTTGAGAGAATGAGAGTCAGAGAAGCAGAGACAGCACAAGCAATCCTCCATTCACTGGATCAGACAACAAATGGCCACATTTGCCCAAGCTGCTTCTGCTTTCCCAAGCACATTAGCGGGACACAAGATCAGAAGCAGAGCAGTTGGAAATCAAACTAGCTCCCATACAGGATGCCAGCACAATCTGGGCAGCTCAAGGCAGCACCACCTGAAGGTGCATCCTAAAATAGGATGTAAGGTGGGCCTAGCTGCAACTGGAAGGGGGCGGACTGGGCAGGGCCAAACAAACTTCAACTCACAAAAGAGAACGGAAATCAGGATGGAGAACATGTCATTCTGACCCAGGCTGTTACACCAACTGGTCTGCATGAACCAGGGATACTATGCAACAGCATCAAAGGCAAAGATCCAGACAGGTGAGGGGCTAAACCAACTGGGTCAGAGCACCTACTGGCACACGCACAATCTAGGGCTGGGAATACACTGTTAGGGTACTGTGAGAGAACACACTTGCTGGGTTGGGATTCCCACGGGAGGGTGCGGGGACTGGAGTGGGGGCTGCGTTCTGGTCTGGAAATGGCTGCAATCTCCCTAGGCAAAAATGTGGATTGGGGCTGGGCGCACCAAACTGGGTTATTCGCCTTCACTATCTGGCACTCTGCAGGACCTGCATAGATGTAGGACGGACTAGGCTGGGTCTCTGCCCCTTCTGAGCCATGTGTGAGCAGTGTCTGGGTATGGACAAGCCTTGGCTGGAGTGAAACAGCCAATACCAAGAACTGGAATATATTGAAGGCCACCAATGAGGGCTGGCCCATGGAACCACCAGTCCATGCAAGACCTGAATAGGGAGAGGTTCTGAAGGAGGAGATTGAGAAACTCCTCCATCAGAACACAGCCCCTACAGGTGAGCACAAGAACCACAATATGGAGCAACCCAGACCAGGCAAGAAGAAGATGCCCACCATCACACATATCACATAGGTGGGGGGGGCAGACCAGGCTGAACCCGTCCACATCAACCACTGGCAAATCTGAGCACCAGCATAGAGTATGGGTCAGGCCAGTTTCGGTCGCAACACATACCAGTGTACATTAAGCAATGCCAAGATTAGGTGAGCTGTACCAGATGTGGTTGCAGCTCCGAAACAGCACACATGAGAACCAGCGGGGAGGAGGCAAAGCCGGCAAGGGAATGTGGGCTCCCCTGCTGGACAACCACTCCCACTGGACAGCTTGAGTTGGGATGGGGGCAGACCAGACCAGGTAGGGCCACAACACCTGTGGGCCTCATGTGAGCTAGATCGGGGAAGGGCCAGATTGGGCTGAGTGTTCCGACTGGTGCAAGCTAAAATTAGAGTAGGTGAGGGTTGCTTGGGCTTTGCCACATCATCAGATAGCAGAGGCTGGCAAGGGGGCCAATTCTGTTAAGCTAAATGCCAGAACCACCTGGAGAGTGCATAATCCAGAAGTTGGAGTGGCCTAGTAAGAAGATAGCGGGCACCTCTCTCATGGGTAACCACTCCCACTGGAAGCACTAAAACCAGGACAGGGGCAGAGGTGGCCAGATAGAAAGGCACCTGCCAGTATGTATGTGGGCTGGATGGTAGGTTGTTTGGGCTGAACTAGGCTTCAAAGCCCAATGACATGTATGAGAGCTAAACGGGATGTGGGACAGACTGAACAAGCCTGCGGTACATGCTGGCAAGCATGGGAACCAGGGTAGGGAGCAGTCCTGGTGGGGGTAATGGGGAGTCACCCCAACTAGGCTGCAGCTCCCACTGGTTTGCATGAGGACTGAGTATGAAGTGGGTAGCATCAAGCTGGACTACATCAACCATTGGTTCAAGTGAATGACAAGGCTGGAAACAGAAATAACCCAGCAATAGCAACGACCAGCATGTGCAAAAGCTGATTGGGGTGACAGATGGTGCTGGAGCCTGTACTGGCAAATTCACAGAGAACCAGGTTTGAGATCATCTCAGATGAAGATTCTTTGGAGATGCCTCCAACTGAACTGCTGATCTCAGGACCCCAACCATGAAGAGACTATGTCAGCCAGTGGACTCTGAATAGGTTTCATCGTGATTGGAACAGCAAGATTGGCAGCAATTCAGACCTGTTGAACTATCAAAACTGCTTGAGCAGGACCCTTGGAACATGCCTCACATTGGGGACCTGGATGGGGGGGAGGTTGGGCAGGGATTTCCCCTTTGTTTCTCCCCTGACTCCAGATAGAGGGAAAAGATGATATTAGTGTGGAAACAATGGTCTTACCCACTTTCCTGTAGTCCTTGACCCTTTGTACCCTAATCAACTAAGTAAGATCATTTAAAAAATAAATTAATTTTAAAAAAGATAGAATCTTAACTGTGCTACAACACTGACCCCAGGTAATCCATTTTGAATACTTCATTATGCCTAGATAATTTAAGAGCATACATGTTATTGATCCATAACTAACTGAAGTGAATTATTGTAGATAAAATTTTTAATATAGAATATTTCTTTTAAAAGGCTTATGTAGTAACTTTTTACTAAATTTATATAAAAGTGTAATTATAAATATTTGAATAATAAAACTGTCCATCAGAAATTTTGTGATATTTTTTGCTATTTCCAATCTTTGAGTATACTTGGATTAACTATAGTCCAACATAGAACCAATAGAAGTTAAAGTGTGTTACTATTGTAAGGTATATAGTATAATATATATTTATTAAACATTACTTAATATGATATAAATTCTGCTTTTACGTATTTCATCTGAATGAGATAAAGAAGTTTAACAAAAAATTCTCATTGTATTTCAAGAAGTTGTTGCATTACATACTTTTATGTTGTGTTATTTACAAATACGTCTTTTGAGAAATATTTGACTTGGGTTCTATTTCAAACTTTCGGTCTCCAAGTAAATTTTGTATTCAATCTTTTTCCTTTTGTTACTTTTTCCTTTTTTATTTCTTTGCTTTATGTATTTTTGCGTCTATTTTTACATTCAAAATTATTAGCTGCACATATTTAAATTTTTATTCATTTTTAGAAATATATTTATTCAATGTAGAGCTGATATAGTGCTTGAGCAGGTGAATCTGTTTCTTGCATCACCTACATCCCATACAGGCACTGGTTCAAGTTCTGGTCTTACTTCCAATTCAGTGTCCAGTTAATGTGTCAGAGAAAAAATGCAAGGGTGGCCCAAGCTCTTGGGTATCTTTTCCCATGTGTGAGACACAGAAGAAGTTCCTGGTTACTGTTCAAGCCCTGAGAATTGCAGCTGTTTAGGGAGTGACGTGAGGGTTGGAAGATTTCACTTTTTCTTTTTTTTTTTAAGATTTATTTATTTTTATTACAAAGTCAGATATACAGAGAGGAAAGACAGAGAGGAAGATCTTTCGTCCGATGATTCACTCCCCAAGTGATCCCAACGGCCGGTGCTGTGCCGATCCGGAGCCAGGAACCAGGAACCTCTTCCGGGTCTCCCATGTGGGTGCAGGGTCTTCCGGGTCTCCCACGCGGGTGCAGGTTCCCAAAGCTTTGGGCCGTCCTCAACTGCTTTCCCAGGCCACAAGCAGGGAGCTGGATGGAAAATGCAGCTGTGGGGATTAGAACCGGTGCCCATATGGAATCCCAGGACTTTCAAGGCGAGGACTTTACCCACTAGACCACGCTGCCCACCCCTCTCTTTGTCTTTCATTCTCTCTCAGCTCTGCCTTTCAAGTAAACAAAAAAAAAGTCTAAATTCAAACAATAAAAGTAATTTATTGTTTAAAAGTAATAATAAACAAAAATAAGCCTAAATTAAAAACAACTTAGTAACTATTTTCATTGAAATTGTGTTTAACTTTAGACTTCTGAAGGAAAATATTATTATAAATGTATTTTTTTTTCTTGTTTTTTTTAATTTTTTTAATTATTTATTATTTAACTTCATTAATTACATTGTATTATGTGACACAGTTACATAGATACTTGGGTTCTCCCCACCCCTCCCCAAACCCTCCCACCATGGTGGATTCCTCCACCTTGTTGCATAACCACAGCTCAAGTTCAGTTGAGATTCCCCCATTGCAAGCGTATACCAAACATAGAGTCCAACATCTTATTGTCCAGTCAAGCTCAACGGCTTCTTAGGTATACCCTCTCTGGTCTGAAGACAGAGCCAGCAGAGTATCATCCCAGTCAATTGAAAGCTCCAACATACCATCAGCAAAAATTTACATCATTATGGAATTAATTGACATAGTAATGAGTAACCAATATGTTAAAGATAAATGTATTTTTACAAATCGACACAGCAACCAGGAATTATTATTCTGAGAAAAGAAAACCTGATAGAAATCTTTGAACTAATTCATCAATATGTTACAGAATCACCAGTTGTAACTAAATTTTTATTTAAAATTTAATATTTTTTTTCTTTTGAAAAGCAGAATTTTAGATAGAGGAGACTAAGAGAGAGAGATCTTCCATCTGCTTATACAGTCTCCAGAAAGTTGCAATGGTCATTGCAAGGCTAGTCGGAAGCCAAGAGCCCTCTCCAACCTCCGACATGGGTGTAGAAGCAGAGGAACTTGGGTCTCAACTGCTACCTTTCCAATAATTACAGCCACTAGGACTCAAACCAGTGCCCATATGGGATATTGATGCCACAGGCAGGGGGTTAGTTTGCCATGCCACAGCACAAACTCCTGATTTTACTTGGTTTTTAACATTTACATCTGTTATTCAAAATCATTATACTCTTTTGAATTTAAAATGGTGATTATGCTTGCGAGAATTTCCTATTTTGAATTTAAAATTGCTTCTGTGGGTTTCCAGCATTTTGTGGGTGCTACCATTCTCTTTTATCTAGAAATACTCTGCAAGCAGATGATAAGCTTTGCTAAATTCCATTATTCAAAAAATCATTTTTTCCCAGACTGCCAGTAAAGTCAAACAAAAGCCCAAGCATAAGAGGATGCTCTCTATAAACTGAGCACCTGCTGATCTCTGCACCGGTCCATAGCTAGAAGTTAACACATCAAACAGAATTCTTAATGAAGGCCAGCCAGTGTAGTATCTCACTATAAAATTACAATAAAATTGAGATTTTAAATGTACTCCTGCAGTAAAATGATCAGAACATGTGGTCTCAGCTTATTTTGGTACCTGCTGTGGCTCTGACTGAAGGCAGGAGGCTGATGGATGAGCTTTGCCTATTCAGGTCTTAAGGGCCTTGAAGTCACTTAGATGGATGACTGCTTAACGAGAGCAACATAACATTTTTGTACAAGACAAGAAATCTAGCTTGGCGCCAATAGACTGTGATGCTTGCTTAAACTCAATATTCAGATCATGACTATTTAATTTATCTGTCAATGACTTGCTTCTGATTTGCATCACATGTATTTGGCTTCTCGAGACGGACAGTATAGTATAGTGCAGCTTTTCTTCAGTGTAATGTGGATGCAGTAATCTGAATCTTAAAGAAATTCTATTGTTTTCTATTCTTGGTTTTCTTTCATTGAAACATTTGTTATAGATCATGCAGCCAGTAATTAGATACAGTGCCATATGCAGTGAAACCCACAAACTGTCCAGGAACTAGGTGACTTAGACACAAATATCGGCCTCAAGTACTAAACCAACACATCAAAGGAAGATAGGAAAAATGATCAGGAAATGAGTCTAATAATTATAAAGAGGATTTAAAAATTTTTATTTAAGCTATAGAATTCTAGAATATAAGACTTCTTTTTCTAAAAAAAAAAAAAGATATATTCCTTTTAATGTACAGAAAGGAGGACACAGAGGAAGATCTTCCATCCGCTGATTCACTCCCTAAGTGACTGCAAAGGCCAAAGGAGCTGAGCCGATCCCAAGCCAGGAGCCAGGAGCTTCCTCCGGGTCTCCCATGTAGGTGCAGGGTCCTAAGACTTTGGGCCGTCTTTGACTGGCCTAGGAAAATGGAGTAGCCTGGATACAAACTTGGGTCCATATGAGATCTTGGTGAGTGTGAGGCAAGGACTAGCCACTACGCTATTGCTCCGAGCCCAAGGTTCTATTATTAATAGTTCTTTGAAATAATTTGCTTATCTTCAGCTGTTTTAGAACTGTTAAGTTGTGCCCTTGTTATACCAGTATTGGTTCTTAAAGTCCCTCAATACAAAAGCAGCACTTAGGGCCCAGCATTGTGTATAGTATGTGATACAGAAAACCAATATGGGAGCTGGTTCATGTCTCAGTTGTTCCACCTTGGATCCAGTTCTCTGTTAACAACTTAGGGAAAACAGTGGAATATGGTCCAAGAGTCATTTTCCTGCTGCCCACCTGGGAGGCCCAGATGATGCCCCCAGCTCCCCATTTCAGTCTGCTTTATCTTTGACACTGGGGCCACATAGAAAGTAAAGCAGCAAATAGAAGAGCTCTCTATGCCTCTCCTTGTCTCTGTAACTGGATCTTTCACATTTAAAAAGTAATCTTTTAACAAAGCAATATTGATACTCATTTTATTTTAAGTCTTCTTCTAGATACCATAAATAATTAGAGCTTTGAGAAAACTGAGAATCAGCATTCAAAGTGGTTGCTGGGATGAGAAATTGTAATCAATAAAATGTGTTAGTTTGCTCAGGCTACCATAACAAAACACCTTGGTCCGGGTGGCTAACACAAAGTCACTTTTCTGCAGTCCTGGAGGGTGAGAAGGTCAGTTGCGTTGTGAAGTCACCCTGTTGTGAAGGGACCTGCAGTGTTTCAGAGCTCACCTCTTCTTTCTGTACATGCTTGGAGCGGGAGAGAGAGCAAGCTCACTGCTACTGCATTTATAAGGCTATTTCCACTAGGCCAGGGCCCTGCCTTCCTAGCCTACCTCCCAAAAGCTGTACCTCCAAAAACCAGTAACCCTGGAGTTCTGGCTGACATAAACATATGAATTTTGAAGAAGGTGCAAACATCCTGTCCATAACATCCCAAAAATGTATTAGTTGACAAATCCATTAAGGAAAAAATTAATAGTGAACATATGAGTGCATCAATAACTTATGCCTTTCTAGGTAGTATAAAGATAAACTTTATGAAGTTCCTACCCTGTAATGCTTACAATGTACTAGAGAAGGAAAATTTATATTAATCTAAGTTTCAAATGCATTGACAAATATGTTGCAGTACAATAAAAGCTATATGCTATCACAGCACAGAGGGCTGCCTAAGAAAGTTGGAAAAGATTTAACTGTTAGTGATATCATCTAAGCACACCCTCAGAGACTGAGTGAAAAGCTACAGAGCCCATAGCTGAGTGGCTGGCCTATGGAACAGAAGTTAAATCAAGTTTATATAAGGAAACACAAATATATGTAAACTCACTTTTTAGTTTTACTTGCTACATTTGTTGGTGAATTAATCAACCTACACAGAAGTACGCAGCTTACATTTGATTGTAATATGTCTGGAGGAAAAGACACAAGCATTTTAGATGTAAGTGTTTGGCAAAGGTTTGGGACGCTGACATGCCACGTTGGAGAGGCTGGGACCGGGGCCAACTGCCTCTCAGCTTCAGCTTTCTGCTGAGGCACATTTTGGGAGGCAGTAGTGGTGATTTCTATAGTTAGATCTCTGTCACCCTCTGGGAGACCAGAACTGAAGTCCTTCTCCTGTATTCAGCCTGACCCAACTTTAGTTATTGCAGGCATTTAGGGAGTGTATCAGCAAATGGGAGACTCTCTCTCCTTCTTTCTCTTTCTCTCATTTTCTCTATCTCTCTGCCTTTCAGATACACGTTTTTATGCATCTTACTGTTAGTCATGCTTCAATTCTCTGTCATTACATGCTGGATGGCATTTCATCATTTTTCTTATTGAAATGTATTAATCATTTGATAGATAAAGCATGAATGCAAATGTCACTTATATAATAGGTAAACATGTGTGAGGGTACTTCAAAAACAAAACCCTCTGGAAGAATGCAATTAAAAATAGATTTAATTTGTTTCATTTTAAAATCCATTTGTAGGGCCCGGCGGCGTGGCCTAGCGGCTAAAGTCCTCGCCTTGAAAGCCCCGGGATCCCATATGGGCTCCGGTTCTAATCCCGGCAGCTCCACTTCCCATCCAGCTCCCTGCTTGTGGCCTGGGAAAGCAGTTGAGGACGACCCAATGCATTGGGACACTGCACCCACGTGGGAGACCCGGAAGAGGTTCCAGGTTCCCGGCTTCAGATCGGCGCGCATCGGCCCGTTGCGGCTCACTTGGGGAGTGAGTCATCGGACGGAAGATCTTCCTCTCTGTCTCTCCTCCTCTCTGTATATCTGGCTGTAATAAAAATGAATAAATCTTTAAAAATAAATAAATAAATAAATAAAAAATCCATTTGTAGTTTTTTTTAATAAAAGCTACTTGTCATCAACCTTTTGAAGTACGTTCATGTGTATAAACAGGAGAATATTATATACATACAAAAGTCACAGTTTGTTAATGTGTACTGCCAGTGCAGTGTCGGTGTTAAGTTTCCGTTCTCAGAACCTCCCTGGTTCATGGAATGCTGCAGGTGTGTCAGTTGCTGACAAACCCAGAAGCCAGGTCTTCAAGGAAAACTGAGGAGTCAGTGTTTTGGTGAACTCAACCTGGATTGATTTGTTCTCTTTCAAAACACTTACTTATAGGTCAAGTTTATTATTTATTTATTCTATTGAAGGAGAACCAATTGGTAGAATGATAAATATATTCACATAATTTTAAATTTAGAACATGAGTTTTTATGTGCTATAGAAAAGGAATTCCCATTTTAGAGCTTAATATAATTTCTTTCCTAATAAGAAAAAAAAAGTCATTCTATACTACATAAGATTAGAATCTTAATCTTAGCAGAACATATTGCTCTGTAGCTTAAGATAGAAAAATAGCTGATTTACTTTCATTATAACTAACCATGCTGGCAAACAAAGCATTCGATCACTTCAGCAAGTTTACACTGAATCTTGTTTAACTTGCACACCATTATATGAAAATTCTCTCTCTCAGTTAATGAAAGTACAATGGTAGGAGTAAATTGAAAACTATCTGGCTGTCTTCTATGTAATCATCAGAGATTAACCATCTCCTGATTTGTCAGTCTTTAAGTTTAGCTTCTACAAACATCTGAAAAAAAAAAGTCTAGTATATTCCACACAAAGTGTGACAATATCTGAATCATGATGATTCTTCCAGAATTGGTTTAATATGATTCGGGGTGGTCAATTAAATAAGTCCTTCCATTGTTCTGGCTGAATAATGATTTGATTTTCCAAGCTTACTAATCCATTATTTTAATTAGCATTAAATTCATAAAAAAAACTAAAGAGGCTTTAAAGGTTCTTAAAAACCCTGAAATAAATACCGCAAATGCAATTATCAGGAAAGAAAGACAATAATAGCTCTCATTTGGGTAATAAAATAAAACTGCTTTCATGGAAAATAATTAGAACAATAAACCCACACTTTAGATGTATTTGGAAGTATTCAAATGCCACTTAGATTACTGCCACTCTAACAAAAAACTTGGGATATAGTGACAAGGAAGACATTTACTGATTTAGTTATTCAATCTATTTCATAGAGTTCATGCAGAAGCAATAACCTAGAACCAATTAGAAAACACCAAAAGGCCGGCGAAACCAAGAGAAAAGAAAAGCACTAATCATCTATTTGCATTTTGGGAGAAACATCAGGGGCAAATCTAATCCAGCTAAATTATTCTGGTATCAGTTATTTCCTGTTATTATAGGAAAACAATGAAATGGAATATAGGAAGTTTCTGTTTTTATTTAACGATGTGTTTCTGCATTATCTGGAGGGAAGCACCAATATATGGAGAATTTGGAGAAAGAGGCAAACAAAGCAATTAAAGCAATTAAATTTAAAATAAGTAAACACAGTAAGAATTAATAAGGCATATTCCACATTTACTTTTTTCATTTTATCATCACCTACTGACTTTTGGTTCATACCTGTCACCTATTCTAAGACTTTTTTCCCCTCCACTTTATCCCAACATTTATGTTTGTTAAATAGTGCTATAACGCATATTGTGTTGGCTAGACTCCCAGTGCATAGTTTTAAATGTCTATTTTATTCAAGATAAATATGTTTGGGGTGAACAAAATGTGTAGATGCAGCAGAAAAGATGAGCATATAGGAAGAACCAACCTAATTCTGACTTTCTATGTAACAGGGATTCCTTAGGAATTAGAAGATTGGAGTCAAGGACAGATTGACCCACATCCTCCATCAGAATGCCTATGTTACTTCCCCACTTTGGACTCCTGACTTTAGCATCTGGGCAGGATCAGTGATAGCTTAGGTAATTAGTCTCTGACACCCACAAATCACATCATTTTAAATATTAACTTTCTAAATGCATGTTATATTATGACACACTAATTTGTATAGCAGGAGAAAAATATCACATTACATTCATGACTTTGAACCTCACATATAAATATTAATGAGGAGCCTCTTTGTTTTCTTCCATTCAGAGAAAACCAATATTTACTTTAACACCACTTACTTAGAAAACAGGATATCATCATGTCACCCTCATCAATCAAAACATTTATTAAGCACACAAACCATGGTTTTATTTTGGAATCATCTGAGGCAAAGCTCAAATTCTTTCACAATGAAAGTACATAATTCAGAGATAATAATTGTGAAAACACAGCTTGCCTTGCATAGAAAGACACTGTGTTTGGCACATGAATCCTTCACATAGTCAGACTTTGTACATTTGTGGGCCAGTGCCAACCACTCCATCACTGTTGTTATATTCATGGCCAGTGACAATGATATTCACATATCCTAAATTGATCTTTGAAAAGCATCATCTGGAGAAAATGCTATTTCCTGGAAAAATAAAATAGCAAAGGATTGGTTAATGTCTGATGAAGCAAGCCTGATTCTATGCCCATTGATTCAGTCTTTTTTTTATGGAAATATTGAATTCATTCATCATCAATTTTTCATCATCTCTCAGCTCTCCAGGGGTACCACTACCGCTTTCACCTCACACAGATTTTCCTGACTCATACTGTCTTCAGTTTTTTTTTTTTTTTTTTGCAAATATTCACAACTTCTTTCCTTTTACTCATGATGATTCCTACAGCCATTGTTTTCATCATTACCAGACCGTTTTGGTAAAAATTACACAACCAGCACTCATGCTGCTTTCTCATTTTTCAGATCACATACTGCCAGTAGAATTCAGTACTAGTTGCTTTATTTCTAAATTTCCCCCATATCTAGCATTTCTAACAGCCCTCCTTCGGTCTTAAACCATCCACCTTCTCCATCTTCTTCACGTGATGAATCATTCTAACTAGCATCCATCATATGTGAATTTCCTCAACTCAAAATTCAATTTCAAAACCCATTGTACCTTCCGACACTTTTGTCTTTTTCGTATCTGTTGCAATGAAGATATTTATCCATCTTTATTGTTTTGGATGCCAATTCATTTTCCTTTGCTTTGAGTCCTTCTTTCTCAATCTGGCCAAGGGTTTTACTACTTTCCTATTCAGGTATGGTTTTTCTGAAGTATCAATTTCTCACTTTCATCTAAATTAGAGTCATTGTTTCCATAAGTATGCAACCAAATCATAATGAACCACATTCATTAATAAAACAAAGAGAAAACCTTCCCAAGATCCTTTCAAATATCATTTCATTTTTGACTCTATGTCTAGGGGAAATGGATGGATATGGGTCATGAGTTATCCCCCTTAATATCGACTTTGACACCCTATAATCTTGTGTCTATTACCATCACATTATTAGGCTTTTTTCCCAAAATATCAATCAACCCCATGTTGCTAGATGGAAAAGGACCTGTTCTGTCAATAGTTTACCAAATCTTCCATTTGAATTTATATATTAACTATCCTCTGTTTCTTTAAAGACTATGCTGTTTATTCCTATAACATAACATCTTCCTGTTTTTGCTCTGCTTCTCAAATTCTTCTATTTCCCTAGTTTCTATCAGCCACTAAGTGCTTCACAAAGTCATGAACCAGAGTCCTCCTCCTCGTTTTCATTCTTGGATTCTTTTCCTAGCTATCTCACATAATTCTACTTTTAAATGCAAGTATGCAGTGATAGTTCATAAAGCCATATTTCTTCTCTAATGTTACATCTGAGCTCCAGATAAATACATTAACATATTTTTTTGCTTAGACTTTTTAGTTGTAAATCTCAGGTACTTCAGATTTAGCCTGTTCAAAAGAAATCCTTGCTTCATAGATTGTCTAACAAGCAACTTGCAAAGAGATATCCTCCCATGATAGAAAATGATGAATACTTTTATTTCTGGTGTTGAAGAGCCCAGATCTCCTAAATATTACTTAAATCTACCCATCAGTGTAGTCAATGTTATAAGACTCACTCAGCAAAGTAATCATAAACTGGATCAAAATATTCTTCAGCAGTTTTCCCTTGTACTCACACTCACAACAAAATCCTGAAATCTTCTGGATTTTCTATGAAAATGCATGCTCACTCAGCAATTCCAATCACACTCGGTCTGAGATAACTTCATAGTCTATCCCTGTCTTTATTTTTACCATGCTTCATAATTTTACCCCACCCCAACTATGCTGTCATGTATCTATTTCCCAGCCCAATTTCCCAGGTTATGGTCTTTTTCAAATTGTATTTTTTTTTTAAATTTCCAAAGTGTAGGTAGGTCTAACTTTGTTAAGCTTTTCTCATGTTACCCATTTCTCTATTTGAAAGTCTTGGTTCATGCAAAGTCATAAAATTGATAATTGATAATTTAATTCATTTTTTTAACTTTTTTTTCTTTATTATTTCAGTAGCCTGTAAGTATTGAGCACTACAATTTTATCATATGTTTTCAACATGGCAACTCAAGTCTCAAGTTTCCAAATTCAAATATAGTAAGCTCATAATATTCATTAAGTGACTATTATCGCTATTATCATTATATATGCTATACTATTATGTATTACATAAATATATTTGATACATAAATAACAGTCACTGTTCCCTGTAAGGTAGACTTGTGCTACTATTGGTAAATAATCGGATCTTAGATACCATATAAATAATCATTAATTTTTCTTATTTAGATAAATAAATCCAAATAAATTATATTAGATACAATTACATAAAATGTATGCTATTTAAATACTCTAAATAATACTTAAATAAATTAATATTTATTATCATGTGCTCAGAAATAATCTTTCTCAGTCTTAAAACCTGCATTTTTGCAGATAATATTCATGAGATATCATCAACTATTATTACTCAAGTTGATGAAAAATACTAGATGATTTATAATATTAGTCACACAAATATTCAAAATAACATACACATTTTTGAAACATGGGAAATCTGACCTAAGATAAGCAGGAAACTTGATGCACTGGTAAAACTACTTAGCTGATGCAGTGGGTAACTGAAGGGCTGATGAAGAGATATTCACTTCATTTGGTAAATGACATTATTATGCATAAGTATTCACTGTTCATTCCAGGGGAGAATTACATTTCCCACTGGGTTTGCGGCAAGTTTGTTCAAGTGATTTGTCTTGAAGAATGAGAAATGAGAAATGAAGTTAGGGGTTTACTAGAAGTTCTAAATGTTATGACTAGCATGGTCTGCTATTACCCCTGCCATGCACAGGAGCAGTGTTCCAGATGACATCTTAGCAATCACCCCAAGTCCCTAAGTTAAGTTAACACAGATACTTCCATGTATTTCAAGTTCAAAATGTTGTTCTGCTTGTAAGTTAATAAATTTAACTTGTCTGTGTTTCATGAGTCTGGGCAAAACAAACTAACCAAGGCTATTTCATTAGTGACTAAGGAATTTATTATTAATTATAACAATAGCTAGACCATTATAATTTCCTCAAATTTTCTGAGTCTCAATTGTCATAGAGTCACACAGAGAAGGCCAAGGACACCTTCATCCACAGTAGGCATATTAGAGGTGACAAGCCCCCTGCTTAGGGAACAAGATTTTTTATATAAACAAACACTGCTGATAATTTCCTTTGAGAAAACCATCATAGCAGTATCCCTTTTTTTCTGGAGAAACACAAACTCTCAGCCTTCAGTCTATTAGCCCTACAAATGTCTTTGCTAAACGTTTTTCCAAACAAAAGTTGTCAGTCATAAGGCCCAGTGCAGTAGCCTAGCGGTTACAGTCTTCACCTTGCAAGTGCCAGGATACCACACAAGTGTCCCAGCTGCTCTAATTCCTTTCCAGCTCCCTGCTACTGGCCTGGGCAAGCATTCAAAGATGACCCAAACAACTCCTCTGGCAAGATACAGACCCTCCAGGTTAACTCAAGAAGTACGATAGGAAACAGCCCAGAATAGGCCATGGAAAATTTCCCACGGGCAAGCATTTGGCACGGGACGGGAGCGGACCAGACTGGGTAAGTGCATGTCATCCACTGGCTAATCCAAACACCAGAACAGAGCGTGGGTTGGGCCGGTTTTGGCCGCGACAAAACCAGCGTACAATGCGGAATGCCAGGGCGAGGTTGCCGGTACTAGATTTGACTGCAGCGCCCACCCAGCACACGTGAGAACCGGGAAGGGCAGAACCGGCATGGGGATTTAGGGGCTGGTCCCCTGACCAGACAGCTACCCCTACTGAAGAGCGTGGGCTGGATTGGGGACAGACCACATTAAGCAGGGCTACAACACCTGAGGCCGCATGGGAACTAGACCTGGGAAAAGCCAGGTTGAGCAAATTATCCCCTGCTGGGGCAAGCATAAATTAGGATAGATGAGGGTTGTAAGGACTTAGACGCAACACCAGCTGGCAGAAGATGGCTCTGGGGGCCAATTCTGTTAAGTCAAATTGCGGAACCACCCGAAGAGTGCATAAATCAGGACAGAGAGAGATCCAGGAGGGAAACAATGGGTTCCCCTCTCCTGGATCACTACTCCCGCGGGAGGACATGATAACATGGAAGGGCCCCGGAGTGGTTAAACAGAGAACAACTCAACAACATCTGTGGGGGCTGGATGTCTGAGTTGGTGGGTTAGAACTAAGCTTTGAAACCCAGGGACAAATACAAGAGCTAAATGGGATGTGGGGCAGACTGGACTAGTCTACTATGCACACAGGTAAACCAGGATAGGGGACGGGCCTAGTGGGGATCATTGTAGGTCGCCCCGACTAGGCTGCAGCCCCCACTGGCTGATGCAAGTGCCGAGTGCGTGCTGGGCAGAACCAACCTGGTCTGCAACACCCACTGGTTCCAGTGCAACTCAAGTCCGAAAACAGAACCAGCCCAGGAACTGCAACTACAAGCTGATTGAGGCAATGAACAGCTGGACTCAGAACCCTAGCCAAGAAAAGACAGAGGACAGAGCGAGTCATTCAACCATCTCAGATATATGTTGGCAGCGAAAAATGGGCGAATGAAGACTCTGGTGGACAGTGTCAACCAGTGAACTCTGCAACAACCTCATCGAGCTGGGAGTGGTGAGACTGGGGTGGGGGGGGTCCACGTGGGGGAGGGGTATGGGGAAGAGTAGGGGGGGAATCCCAGAGCCCATGAAACTGTCACATAATGCAAAATAATTAAAAAACAAAAACAAAGATGACCCAAAGCCTTGGGATTCTGCACGCACATGGGAAATCCAGAAGGTACTCCTAGCTTATGGCTTCAGATCTGCTTAGTTCCAGCCATTGTAGCCACTTGGGGAGTAAGCAAGTATATGGAATATATTTCTCTGTTTCATCTTCTCTCTGTAAATTTAACTTTCCAATAGAATTTTCTAAAGGTGTCAGTCATATAAACTGCTACAAGAAATGCAAACTCCAGGAGAATCAAGGAGAATTATTCAATACAGTCAACTAAGAGATGTGTAACATTAGTGATAATTAAACCCTTATTATCATTATCCATTGAGTTTTTTGGTGGGTGTTGTTTGCAATTATTGAATAATACTATAGACTGTCCTGACTAGTGTACTTATATCTGATGATTTTGTAGAAATCCATATATGAAATATAAGAAAACCATAAGCCACCAGGAATTTTAGGAAAACACCGCACATGAGAATAACCAAGCATTTATTTTTCGATGGGTAAACAAAGTACAACATTTGTGATATTTTTAAGATTTATTTATTTTTATTGGATTGGTAGGTTTACAGAGGTAAAGATCTTCCATCTGCTGATTCACTCCCCATGAGGCCACAACAGCCCAAGTGGAGAAAATCAGAAGCCAAGAGCCAGGAGCTCTTCCGGGTCTCCCACATGGGTGCAGGTTCCCAAGGATTTGAGAGCATTTCCCGACTCCCAAGTGGGTGCAGGGTCCCATGGCTTTGGGCCATCCTTTGCAGCTCTCCCAGGACACAGGCAGGGAGCTGGATAGATAGTAGAGCAGCCAGGACATGGACCAGCACCCCATGGGATCCCGGCACATACAAAGCAAGGATTGAACCACTAGGCTATCAGGCCAGGCTTGGATTTGTCATATTTTCAAGGGTATCTAGCAACACAACTGTAAAATAAAACAAAATCATACTTGGTAACCCCCAATAGACAGTTTGACATCCTATTTACATCTGATAACACACACATACGTATTCCAAAGCACCTTGGAGGTTATATTTGGAATACTAATGCTGCTGCAGCCTCTCATACCCAGTTTACTTGGATTGTTTCCTTTCTAAAATATTGCCAATCATCCACACTGATCATATAAAAAGATTGTCAGTAGAGATGCATACTGCATTGCATCTTCACAACTGGTTATGATAATTTCCATTACACAGTTACTACACATCCCCATAAATTAAAAGTTATAGACCAAAATCAACAACAGGAAGAGTTACAGAAAATTTGCAACAATGTGATGCTAAGTAACATGCTGCTGAATGACCAATATGTCACTGAAGAAATGAAAAAGAAAATAAAAAAACCTTCTTGAGTAAAGAGATGCTACTATATGACCTATGTCTCATTGAAGAAATTATCAAGGAAAAATAAACTTTTTGAAGATATGAAAATAAAAACAAAAATATCAGATCCCATGAGATATAGCAAAAACAGTATTAAAAAGCAAACTTCTAATATCTCCCCTCCCTTGCCCCCTGTGTTTTATAGTAGTTTATCGGGTATAGTCTTGTCTCCAACTTTCTGATCTTTATGTGGGTCATTACACTGTTGGCATAGGCAATGGTGAAAAATCGAATATTCTGTTGTCTAAGTATATTTAGAAGTTTCATTCAGGGATCTACTTTTATTCAATTTTCGAAAAGCATTCTGTCAATTTTCTTTGATTCCTGGGTCTCTGGTCTTCATTACAATCTTCATTTGTGAGATTATAAGTATACATTTGTTTACCTTCGTTTTTGTTTTGCATTCTCAATGAAGGTTGTCTTATATGAGAGTGAACATATCAAATTTGAAATCCCAAAGAAACTTTTAAATATGTGACAATAAGATGCTGGAATCTCTTTCATTGCCCATATCCACAATGTAAGGATACATTTAAATAGCAGAATGATGGACATGTGACTGTTTATCAAGGACTATGCTAGTGTAATAATATGGGGGAAATCACTAAGGAGAGGGGATTTGGGAAAGGAGCAAGGGAAACCCAGAGCCCATGGAATTGCATTATGAAAAAATAATAATAACACAAAAAAGTTCATGCAAAATTCATAAAGTGTTTGGTGCAAAAATCTTGATTTCTGAATATGTAAGTCTTAAAAGATTCGCGTTGGTGATTTTGTTTTGTGGCTTTTCATTTAAGGGGATGTATAGTAACTGTGAAATGGAGACAATTATATCTAGTAGCATGTTATTTAACTTCATGGCATTGTAACTTTCTAGTTTTCTTTCTGTGATTGATTTTGTACTGTGGCTTTTCATTTAAAGGGAGGTATAGTAACTGTGCAATGCAGACTATCATATCCAGACGTGAGGATACAATGCAGTATACATATCTACTTTCCAGACTAAAGATGAACTCCCAATGAAACTGTTGAGTGTATCTTGACAAAAGGGTTCTGGACTCTGGCATTGTCCATGCCTGGAAAAATGGACATACGACTGTTCATGAAGAACTATACTATAGTGATAACATAAGGGAACCCAGCGAGGGGAAGGGAATCGGGGAAAGGATAAGGGAAACCAGGATCCATGGAATCGTATCATAAAATGATAATAAATGTAAAAAAAAAAGAGAAAAAGATAACAAAATGAAATTGTTGGAATTTAAAAAATGATTGAAATAAAAAAATTAGCATAGATGGCAATTGGATTCTGTCTGAAATTTCTTTGAGCAGGAATCACATTTCTCCTTGAAATGATGTCATGTAGAAGAATTTCTCTTTAGGCCTGGGAAAATATTATTAATTAAGAAGAAGATAAAATTATTCCTAAGACAAACATATCTATTTGACATTTGTTTTATATTACCATGTGTGAGTGTGTGCATATTGTGTGTGAAAGAAAGAGAAAATGAGAGAGAGAACAAAGAAGAGAAGAGGGGAGGGGAGAGGGGGAGGGAAGGTGTGTGCATTCCTGTGTTAGTGCTCCAGGCTAAGGCAGCAGCCGAGTAGTATAAGTCAAGGAATGAGAGTTGAGAGGATCCACAATTGAAAGAAGGCAGAGAACAGAGTGAATCTCAGAGTTAGAAGGACAAGTCAAAGTTGATAAGGAAATGCAGAGGTTGAAATGGCTTATAGACGTGCATTCAGCAAGTGCAAAGGGCTTTAGGGAAGACTGACACATGGGTAATGAGACCAAGCTCAGTCACAACTTTCTTCAAGCTGGCATCTGGAAGCAAGGGCAGACAACACCTCTAGGATGGGGACCAGGCTAGCTTCCTAGAAAGTTCAGCAATCCTTCATCCTCCTCAGGTATGGACTTTTTTTGGACCTCGCTGTGAAATATTAGGAATAGAAAAGCTGGTGAGCCTCAGATGTTTTAACCATGGTGTCATTGAAATTGGGAGCTATTTTTTTATTAATGCCTAATTGAAATTGAACATTTAATCCAAGGTGAATGTAGGTCATAACGTACGAGCATTTGCAGTGCCAGTTTCTCTCACAAGTAGAAATCAGGTACATGTTTGTCACAATAGAGATGCTATCTATCTTGAAACATATTTTATATTCACAGTCATTTGAAGAGATGTTAATGAAAGTCACTGCCAGATATTAATGTCAGTAAAAATCACTTATCTATATATATATAATTATTTTCTTTAGTAACAGTAATCATTTTCAAAATTACTCCTTCCATGGGATTTTGGAATGTTTTATATCATTGATCTAAAAGTTCTCTTCTGAGGAAAAGATCCATGGTTTTGCTGGACTGCAGTAGGATGGGTGTTTCAAAGTAAAGAACCTCTGATATTAGTGCATAGTTTTGCATTATTTAAAAGTGTTTACAGTTTTAGAAATAGATCATTTTTCTACCTTTTGAGCTCATAAGAGAAAACTTCTAAATGCCCATTGAAAGATTAAAGTTAACAAGTGTATTCTGCTAAACGTTGCAAGTTCAGAATTCATTTTCATCAAAAAACATGTTATCCTTACAAATTCACAAAAAAACACTAGCAATAAAAGTCGCTAAGGGAATGACAGACTGGTAGTACTCATCATTACGTAAATGTGCTGAGTGAAATCGTGGATCAGTAATTCAATACTTAGCAATCCCAGCTTCACCGATAAGAAACTCATTTCTGGATGACAGACTCTTCTCGAGAATGAACAGGGCTGAGTGATCCCCAAAACAGCTTCCAATTTAATAATTTTATTAATTACAAAAGCATTTCTAATTCAATTAACAAAACTGCATTAAAAGGGCTAAAGCTCCTACTTTAACATAGCATAAATCAGATTGAATAAAATATGTATTTATAGCCTACTTGGCTGAATTAATATAAGCAAAGATGAAATTTTTTTGAAATTAATGTGCTTAATCTACGGGTTGCCTTAGTCTGTATGGGTTTAATTCAAGAGAGCAGCAGTTTGACAAGCTACTGCATTTGCTCAGCAGAGGTAGACAATCCCTTCAAGAAACACTTCTTCCAAGTTTAATGCTTCATGAAGTAAACATGCTTGTTCACATATGTCAACTAGACATTTCCTAGAGTTTCAAGATCAATAGGACGTTCTAATTAATTAATACCCAAGAAAACTAAGCTCTCTGGGCTGAAACTGGAGAGAATACACTAAACTTTACATACTACCTAGGATGTAAGAAATCCATGCTGATGAAAAACTACAAACCAAAATACTAAGAGTTTCTGTCATTTAATTCTAAATGTCACTAAATTTTAAAATACTCTTCAGAAACATCATATAGAGAACATTCACAAACAGACTTACATGGGTCACCTGAAATCATTACGAAAGTGGTGAAAAAATCATTTT
The DNA here is from genome assembly GCF_030435755.1 of Ochotona princeps. Classification (NCBI taxonomy): domain Eukaryota; kingdom Metazoa; phylum Chordata; class Mammalia; order Lagomorpha; family Ochotonidae; genus Ochotona; species Ochotona princeps. Next base: position 60,745,248 of record NC_080840.1, read on the forward strand.
AAGAAAGCATTTGAAACATTTTCCTTCTAAAATTGACAAAAATCATTGTTATCCAAATGAAAGGGCTCAGCGTCCGTTAGCAAAGCTGGAAGGATTGAACTGCAGATAATGTACCTAAATTGTAAAATCGTTTTTAAAAGTGCCTTTGTCATTACATCAAAATGCAGTTTTCAAGATAGAGGCATGGTAACATGACTCTGTGTGCTGTGCTGTGTGTACAATAAAGCAAGCAAATTAATCCTTTGCCCTGACGACCTCTGGAAATGAAAACCCATTACAGTCATAATATCTGTACTTAGGTCTGGATGTTTTCTGCTGAATTTGAATGCCACGAAGTGATTATATATAGTGGTTGATAAGGACATATGTGCAGATAATTACATAAATAATCCTCTTTCCTTAGGTGCAAGGTGACTTTTACATGGGATATAGACTAGTTGGAACCTAATAACACTCATTTTTTTCAAACTCCTAAAGCTTGAGTCTTAGACTGATTAGAAATGTGGTGCTTTACACAGTTCAGTGCAGAATTTGACTAGAAGTTTTGCAACTTATAGGCCATTTTTCAAATGTCCATCCTTAAGTTATAAGCAACCTCTTGACACATGAGCATCCTTCTTATGGCCAAGGATCTTTCAGTGTTGCTTTAATTTGAAAAGGAAGGTAACATAAGATTGCAAAGACAGATTTTATAAAATTATGCTTAAAAATAAAATATGGACCTGGTGCTGTAGCCTAGTGACAAAAGTTCTCACCTGGCCCACACGGGGATCACGTATGGGTTCCTGTTCTAACCTCGGCTGCCTCACTTCCCATCCAGCTTCTTGCCTGTGGCCTGGGAAAGCAATAGAGGACAGCTCAAAGCCTTGGACACCTGGATCTGTGTCGGAGACCCGAAAGAAGCTCCTGCCCCTGGCTTTGGATTGGCTCAGCTTGGGCTGTTGTCACTTGGGCAGTGAACCAGTGAACAGTAGATTTTTCTATATATCTCCTTCTATCTGTTTATCTGCCTTTCTGATAAAAATAAATACAAATATAACAAAACAGGACAGGAGTCTCATATATCAAGTCTCTAAATATTCATGTTAAGTGGCTTTTACAAAAAGTAAGGCGTAGGGCCCGGCGGCGTGGCCTAGCGGCTTAAGTCCTCGCCTTGAAAGCCCTGGGATCCCATATGGGTGCCGGTTCTAATCCCAGCAGCTCCACTTCCCATCCAGCTCCCTGCTTGTGGCCTGGGAAAGCAGTTGAGGATGGCCCAAGGCTTTGGGACCCTGCACCCACGTGGGAGACCCAGAAGAGGTTCCTGGTTCCCGGCTTTGGATCGGCACGCATCAGCCCGTTGCGGCTCACTTGGGGAGTGAAACATCGGATGGAAGATATTCCTCTCTGTCTCTCCTCCTCTCTGTATATCCGGCTTTCCAATAATAATAAATCTTTAAAAAAAACAAAAAGTAAGGCGTAGATTTCAAAAGAAAAAAATCTATAACCACGAAAGCTCATCATTAACTCCATTTTTCTGCAAACTTCAAAATTTTCTCTTACAACAGCAATTTCTTCAGTTATCCCATTGCTGCTTTCTTTACTCCTTATTGCCCATAACAGCTGGGATGAAGCCACATTGAAACAGAAGTCTGAAACTCCACCCAGATCCCATGGATCGTCATCCTCTGACTTCCTTGGTGTGTTAGCTGGATTGGAAGAGCAGAAGCTGGGACTCAAGCCAGCACGTTGATATATAATGTGGGATCCAAGACAGTGGCCCAAGCTGCTCTTTCACAACACCCTCCTCAAGACATGCCCAATACTTAAAAATGAAAATTCCTTAGATCACTTACATGGAGCTTAAACAACAATAATTGTATTCTATTGCCATCATTTCATTAATTGTTCCTTTTTTATTTCATTTTAATTGGCTTTCATATTTCTAGTCAGCATAATGCCTACTTTGAAAAAAGTCAAATTCTTTACTCAATATATTTCTTCTTATTCTTCTACTTGCCAACCTTTAAGCACTTCCATGTAAAAATGCTTCTTTGAAAAATTCCCTATTGTTAATTTTTTCTTAGTTATTTGCTGAATGAATTGCTAAGTGAATGAATGAATGAAAAATGTCTTCAATGTCTAAGCTCCCCTTTATTGCCATCTTCTGTGTGTGTATAGTTTTAAATTCTGCCTTTACAAATGATGCTGCATTATCTCTGCAACCCCCGCACCCCCGCTGGTAGGCCTCTTACCAAATTCCAGTTCTGTTGGCCAAACGCCTACTAAAAATTCTCAGTATGATCTTCTCATATACAGATTAAACTGAGTAGTTATCTTCTAGTCACAACAACCATATATTAATCCATTTAGTAACATTAAATTTTACATGTTTGTATTTTCTTATTTGATAGATAAACAGATACTTTCACATAGCTCCACTGTCAGTGACAGAGTCCAAAGCACTTCGAGTCTTTGTCTCCTTGGCTGTCCATTAGCATGAATATGGAATTGGCAGTAGATCTGCGCACCATAACGCTGATATTGCAAGTGGCATCTTAACCGCCCTACCACATGCTTGCCCCATTTTTTTTCTGACTTTATTTGAAAGGTATAGTTAAACACTCACACACACACACACAAGGGAGAGAGAGCAACACTCAGAGAGAGAGCAAGAGATAGGATAACTATCTTTTAATCTTTCACCCTCAGGTTCACTTCCCAAATGACCTGTATGGGTTTCCAACTTTGGGGAGAGAGGGGCCCAAACACTTGAACCATCATGCCCTGCATTAACAGGGAGTTGGATTGGCAACATTGTACATTAACAGGGAGTTGGATTAGCAACATTGTACAACCAGGACTTTACTTCACCTGATATAACACAGCACTAACTCCTTCTCCCTTGCTCCCTACTTTTGTTAATTCTGTTAACATCTCCTTTGTTATTGAAGCTCAATATCTCAATCATAACTTTATATTCCCTCTCTCAATTTTCTATTGTACCCATATTTATTTTCACAGCCAATATGTTGATTCATATGAAAATATATCTTCTCTACATCTTTAGGTAATCACAAATGCTTTTCAGTTCTGAATCCACAGCATGCAACCCTTTCTGAAGCATAACATAGTTACTGAATAGAAAGCATACAAGATTACTAAGTTTTCTTAAATAACTTCAACCATCTCCAAACTACCTCTAAAAAAGTTCCCAAGAAAAGTTAAAAGAATTTGCCTCTTCCAAACCTGCCCTACAAATGATATTTCAAGATGTTCTCTTGACAGAGAAGAGGAATAGCACCCAACAAAACCAAAGGCAAATGTGAAGAACATCCCAGTAAAATAACAACAGAAGACTAAACCAATGAACAACCCATTTCCTAAAATGACAGGACCAAAGTAACACCCATATATATTAAACCCTGAATGTAAATGGCTTAAGCTCAATCAAATGTCATAGATTAGTAAACTGGATTAAAAAACAAAACTCATCTATTTGTTGACTAGAAGAGACACACTGCACCAACAAAAATCAGCAGAAATTATATCGCATGGGATTTCATGTTTTTGGTTAGTTCCATCTCTTGAAAACACTTTCTTCTGATTAAATCATTCAATGACTCATAGATCACACAGTAGCATCATTTTCTTCAAGAAAGCTCTTGATTTTCATTTCTTCAGCTACACGTTAGTCATTTAGTAGCATGTTATTTAACTTCTTGGTGTTGTTAATATCTTTTTTCTTCCTGATGTTGATTTTGTTTTGTGGCTTTTCATTTAAGGAGATGTATAGTAGCTGTGTAATGGAGACTGTCATATCTAGTAACATGTTATTTAACTTCATGGCATTGTAAATGTCTATTTTCCTTCCTATTATTGATTTTGTATTATGACTTTTCATTTGAGGGGATGTACAGTAGCTGTGAAATGGAGAGTAACATCCAGATGTGAGGATACAATGCAGTATGCATTTCTACTTCCAGACAAAGATGGACTTATAATGAAACTGTTTACTATATCTTGACAATAGGATGCTGGACTCTCTGCCATTGTCCATGCCCGCAATGATGGACATATGACTATGTATGAAGAACTATACTTTAGTAATGATATAGAGGAACTAGGCGGGCGGGGGGGGGCGGGATTGGGGCTAGGATAAGGGAAATACCAGGTGCCTATGGAACTGTATCATAAAATGATAATAATAATAATAAAATGTAAAAAAAAAGTTCCCAAAAATAAGGCCCAGGACAGCAGGCTGGCAGCTAAATTCCTCATCTTGAACACACTAGGACCCCATATGGGCACACATTGTAATTCTGACGGTCCTGCTTCCCATCCAGCTCCCTGCCTGTGGCCTGGAAAAGCAGGTGAGGATGGCCAAAAGCCTTGGGGCCCTGCACCTGTGTGGGAAACCCAGAAGAAGCTCCAAGCTCATGGCTGTGGATCAGTGCAGCTCCGACCATTGCGGTTGCTTGGGGGAGTGAATCAGCAGACAGGAGATCTTCCTCTCTGTCTCTCCTCTCTGTATACCTGACTTTGTAATAAAAATAAATAAGTCTTAATTTTTTTTCCAATACTATAACTCTAAATCTGTCATTGTCTAGCTAAAGACAAACCAGGAACTACAATGGATCTACCCTACTAAATGAACAAAGTCCAAACACATTCGTTAAGTACACCATGGTTTGTGCCAACAGTTCTACTATTTCTCTGCCCCTAATTGTATTTGTTCCCCTCTCTATTGCTGACACTCTGCTACTAACTTGTTTAATACCTCAATCCCCACTAATACTGGAACTCTTACCTAAATCTTGCCAGTCTCCTTTTCAGGGATTAAGATTTTAATTCTGGATCTAAGGGAGTGAGTTAGAGTTTGCAGTAGCTAAAGAAATATATTGCCACTGTGGACTCCCTAACAATTGATATTCTAACTCTCCAGCAAATTTCTATTTGCATCAGTCCTGGCCAAAACTGCCATACATTTTTGAATACTAAAATAATTAATATAATATAAATTCTGTGTATTAGTTGGTTTATATTCCCTGTGGTCTCAAAGGTCAATAAACATTATTGGCAAAGATGGTAATTTGATATTTTTTGTGTTATGTGCTATAAATGTGTTATACCAAAAAATTCTCAACTGTTTATCAAATTAGTCTTATCATTCTTTTATTACATCTCTTATGCCTGAGATAGCATCACTAGATGAAAATTGTCTTTTACTCTTAACCACAGAGGAATTTGACACAATTATTGATCTATGGTTGAAAAATGCTATTAAATTGTAATTAGAGAAAGATTCAGATATATTGAAAGCTAAAAAGAAGATTGACTATTACTAGAGAAATTTTAAGAATTTGAATAATTTTAGTATTTTGAGGGCTCAGTGCAGTAGCCTAGCGGGTAAAGTCCATGCCTTACACACACCAGGATCTCATATGGCCACAGTTTCATTTTCTAGTGGTCCCACTTCCCATCCAGTTCCCTGCTTAGTGGCCTGGGAAAGCAGTTGAAGACGGTCCAAATCCTTGGGACCCTGCACTCGCGAGGGAGGCCCAGAAGAAGCTCCTGGCTCCTGGCTTTGGATCAGCTCAGCTCCAGCTGTTGCAATCACTTGGGGAGTGAATCATTGGACGGAAGTTCTTTGTCTCTGTGTCTCCTCCTCTCTATATCTGACTTTCCAATAACAATAAATAAATATTTTAAAAATTTCATATTTTGAAAATCAGCTTTTCTTTCAGAGAATGTGAAATTGCTTAATGACATATTTTTAATTAGGATTTTTTGTGTATGTAAAAATTTTGCTGTGCACTGTTACAAATTCTATTTATTTTAGTTGAAAAGTAAGAATCATGGGATTTTAGAGACAGTGCTGTAATTTTCAGTAATAGCTTAAGTTTTCCATTTGCTATAAGAAAAATCTAATATACAAGTCTCAATGACTTTTTCCAATTTGAAATGTGATAAGACTGTAATTTAGTGAAAATTAGAGTCAGAAGACAAAGCACTATGAAAAGACTCTTTGAAATAGATGTTGCTAACATCCTCCTGGTTTTCATTCTCTGTTTGATGCCCAAATTCCTACCTATCTGATGGTAGGCCATTGTAAGGTCATTATATTAAGATGGGATTATGAGGGTGACACTCTCCTAATCACATGAGTCACTTCATAAGAAAAGAGTCAGAGTTCCCAGCTACCTCACCTTCCCTGTCCCTTCATTTGACATTCTCCACCATGTCACAATGCACCAAGCAGGCACTCCTCACCAGATCAAAACAGATTCTAGCACCATGCAACTGGACTTCTGAGTCGCAGAGTAATCTGTAAACTGAAATTCTTTGTAATTTCAGTTTGTAATTTCAATTTGCAAATAAACCAGTCTCATTTTGTGATACCACACAAAGTAGACTAAGATATTTCCTTTTCCTGAGAGTCATCCACTAAAAAAGCAAAATTTGAAGGATTCCTTAAAAATGGATGTGACTGTGAGGAAAAATTGCTCCTGATTCTCTTTCTCCTTCATGTCATCTCTCATTTGAAATCCAAATCTAGATTAAAATAGTAACAGTAGTAATAGTAAGAGGAGCAGTAATAGTAAAGTCCAGCATCTATTCATTCCTCTGTTAATTCGTAGAGGATGTCTACCTACTTCTACAGAATATCACCACACATCCAGAAATTTTCTTGAAGAGCTCTCTTTCAAACAATTCTATTTTAGGTCTCTATGTTTTTTTGGTTTTTTTTTTGTTTTTTGCAGACTAATCTATATGCTAAAACAGTCCTGAGGCTCACTATCTGGACAAACAATTTTAGTGGTAGGTGGGCATTAGAGAACTTTTGGTCCAACCATTTTGCTGCATATTCATAGGTTTTGCAATCAGGAGAACATATCCTTGTGCCCTTGTTTCTCAAAAGTCAAGGGGAGCAGCTAACCAACAGAGCACCTTAAAGTTTGCCTGCTCTGCTTTGCTCCATTGAAATGTTATAAAATGTATTGGGCTCTGATTAGTGATTCTAGCTTCCAACTGGGGAAGACCTAAAGCATCAATGACGGCTCAAATAGTCAGTCCTTGCTACAACATGGTAGACATAGATTGAGCTCCTGGCCCCAGTTTCATCCAGCCTACTCTTAGTTATTGTAGGCAGTTGGGGAGTAAAGCAACGGGTAGAAATCTCTCTCTCTTCATCTCTCTACCTCTTTTTAAAGCACATTTTCAAAATAGATATCAAAGCATAACAATGCTAGCAGCAAATTTAAGTGAATGTTAATTAGATAAAAATTTGCTCCATGACACTACCTGTGTTCTTTGCAGCATATATCATTTCTTTTTCAAAATTAACATATTCTGTTCTAATAAATATTTATTCAAACATTTCATAGCAAAAAATTAACAGTTATTATTACGTAGCAGAAACTGCTTTATCAAGGATATAGACAATTTCATATTATTTTCAATTAAAATAATACAAGTTATTGAAATAGCTAAGTTTGTAAGTCTAGCCAACATCATTAAGGAGAAGTTTAGGCTGTCATTGAAACAAAAAAACAAAAGCAAGAACAGAAAAACAGTAGAATCTAGATTAGTTTGGCATTCAGAATGCTAAACATTTTGGTTTGGATTTGTTTTAGTAACTAATTTGTTATAGTAATTTATTTTTCCCATTATGTTTGGTCAATATATAAATTCTGAGGGTATATGGAAGAGAATAAGCAAGACATGATCTTTTATCTTATGGTAAAAACAGCTATAGTCATATAAAAAAACAGCACCAGGCTTTTATACACTCTTTGCTGGTAAGGAGAGTAGGAAATCATTAAATGAAAACCAGAAGTGAAAGAAGAGAATATGAAGCATTTTTTTGGTATTTACACAGAAAATAGTGCCTGTTTTATACCCATCTCTACCTAGTTTAAGTAAGCAAAGATGTGTGATGCTTTGTGTGTGTGACTGTCATTATTATGAGTTTTAGGGTTATTGGAAAAATGAAACGTAAGTACATACATGTGAACGAAACCTTTAAAGGAGGTAACTAACCTAAAATAGAGAACTGATTTCTTTCATAGATTAAAACTTGATGTCAAAATTTAAAGTAGCATAGCAATTAGTTTTACATTCTTATTCATGAAGACACTAAACTAGCATATATTGCCTAAATACTGTTTTGATTATTCTAGTTATATTGTTATTGTCACTAATCGGTCACAATGATGATAATAATAACAAAAATAAATAATAAACAATAAATAATAATAAAAGAGAGGGAAAAAATAGGAGTCCTTCATGTGCATCTGTTGAAATTCATCGTTGTATGTGTGCTATAAGATGTTCTGTGAAAATGAACTGAGGAAAAAGGACAGATGGCAAGGCTGAACCAACATAGGCTAGAATAGAATGCCTTAAAAGAAAAATGCTTGGTAAATATTATGATGAAATATGTTCATTCACATAACAAGGATTTAAGTGTCACAATCCCATCTGTGTGAAATAAATATTCCAATGAAGATGTTTTCCCACCTGGGTTATCAAGAGATCAAACAGCAATTTCAAGTACATTTCAAAAACAAACCATATGCTGAAAAATATCTCACTTCTCAAGGGTGTATCGTGTAGACATATTTTCAGAAACAAAAGAGACAGTTCCAAAGAAATGCATGCCTCATCTTCTGCTTTATTTCTCAGTCTTTTCTGTATTGTGTGGATGCTGTTTTATTTATCAACTCTCCAAAATTACAAAGGTATTATTGAACCATTCTAGAATAACACACTACCTCATATTACTTTTAATGCATGTTTGCATTTTTACTGTTATTCTTTTCCATGATATAGCTTTTTTGGGGATGGGAATTTCACCTTTCACTCGTCTTCCCCCTCTCCATTTTCCCCATAATATTACAATGATATAATCCTTCAACAACTGTAACAATCCAACATTCTGCTGCTGAAGTTCAGCATGAAACTGCAGGTATAGGCAAAAATGGAAAACCTAGTACTATATTTTCAATGTATATCTATCAGTTTCATTGAGAGTGCAAAAGATACCAAATAATTCTGATACACCCTCTTCTGCTTTCAGTTTCTTTCCTCTTTTGTTTTCCTTTAAAACTTTTTTGGAAGCTTGGGAAACTTGTAATCACTACTCTGGGCACTTCACAATACAACTAAAAGTGTATTTTGAAAAACAACATTACTCATTCAGAGGTTGTTGTTGATTATGCAAACTAAGTCTGTTATGGTCCACATTTTGCGCGGAAAATACTATATTGTGCGACTCTCCGTCTCTATTTTTGAAAAACATATAACTGGTTAAAAAAAAAAATGAGTCTAGGCCCGGTGCAGTAGCCTAGTGGTTAAAGTCCTTGCCTTGCATGCACTGGGATCCCAAATGGGTGCCAGTTTGTGTCCCAGCTGCGGCACTACCCTCTCAAATCATTGCATGTGGCCTAGAAAAGCAGTTAAGGACAGTCCAAAGCCTTGGGATCCTGCACCCACATGGGAGATCCAGAAGAAGCTCCAGGTTCCTGGCCTCAGATCGACTCAGCCCCTGCCGTTTGCGTCTACTTGGGGACTGAATCAGTGGACAAAAGAACTTCCTCTCTGTCTCTCTTCCTCTCTGCATACCTGACTTTCCAATATAAATAAATAATAAATCAATGTGTCTAAGAACCCAATTTACTAAAAATTAGTGATCCAGCAGACTGATGGGCCTAAAGCAATCTGTGCTGTTGGAGCCTTGAAATGTCTTTTGCATCAGTCACCAGATCATGATTTACTAATAGGGCTTCAGGGCTTGCAAAATAGCACATTTCTAACCACATATTAATATTTAATATGGCATTTTAAGTGCTCCTAACAGAAGACCCCAGAGCTGCTGACAAAACCCTAAATTGTGAATTTCTTAAAAAGGGAATTGAGCAGGTCTACTCTGACTTCTTGAAGAGAGAGAGAGAGAGAGAGAGAGAGAGAGAGAGAGAGAGAGAGAGAATAAATGTGTTTCAATGTTTTATGTAGAGCACACAAACCAGGAGTCTCATTTTTCTTTCACATATTTATCATGTTTCAGTGGCTTTGCTGATGAATCACAAGTCTGGGTTTGGTGGCTGGCTGCAAAATCTACAATTAGATGAC